>NC_083415.1:52982539-53290424 GCF_020745735.1 Hemiscyllium ocellatum
GGATCTTGTACAAGTTCACCATCAGTTCCTTGCTCTGTGCATGCTATGTCCCTACTAATAAAACCCAGGCTATCATGTGCTGTTATTATCTGCTCCCTGCACCTGCCCTATCTTAACATCACATCATTTTTTTGGGAGTTCCAATTCATCCATGAAATGCAGTGATTTGGAATGCCTATCTCCTGGTGCAAGGCTAATCTAGCTTCCGATCCCAAGTATGAGATTATTTACACTTGCAGGCTGAGTGGCTAATACCTAGAAGGAGAATCCTCAGACTGGAAAGCCAGGGTATTGCAATGGCATTCTGATGAAGGAAACGAAGTCTGGAAAAGGCTCATAAGACTCCAGTCTGGTCATTTCTGATCTTCTCAAATGACAGCACATGCCAAGCTATGTCAAACAAAGTAGCCAACTGCATTTAGGATTGATTACTTGTTCCCTCTGGCATTCTGGGTCCTCTAGTAGATCAATGCATCTAGCTTTGATTAGTCTCAGTAAACCAGGGAAGTTTGAAAATTGATCCAATAGATTGCTGAATGGGTTGGATTGGGACAGGAAATCTACCCTTATCACAATTAAAAATGGCTGCGTAGGAAACACTGGTCACAATCCAGGCATACCTTTCTTTTTCCCTGTACCTGGTCCTGCTGAAGAAATCTACTTCAAACTCATTTGAGATCCAATCAGAATTTCAAGTCCATTACCTTAACGCCAAAGATTTTTTAACAGGATGTATAAACTTCCATCTACTGATGTTTTATTTGCAAGTGATATCCACGGATGTTGTGGAAAAGAAATGGCATCATTCCGTATTTGGAATAAATCCCAGGTGTGCCATTTGTATCATCCCAATGTAAGTGCTGCTGAAGTCAATGAATTCTGCATTTTCTAAAGTTTGGCTTGACAGAATTAATCCATTGATTTCAGCAACATGTTCCCTTGAAGTAAAGATGAATAAAATATGCATCTTTAGACATCAAACAGAATGCCTCTTTAAGTTGGCAGTCTACTGTTGACAGCAAAGCTGTGAAAAGTGGATCTAAGAAAATGTTGAATGCTGAAAATATCCAACAATTATTGGTGGGCAGAAATATTGAAAGATCTGAAATTTAAGGTTGGTCAGGAACCTAAAATGGATTGACATTTCGGTTAATATTATAGGTGTGGCAACACAACATAATACTTTGAATCAGAATTTATTAATATATACCTAATGGGGCTTGCTGAAATCATTTTTATTCTAAATTGCTTTTTGCTTGAAATAATTCAAATTATCCAGTATCCTGGATTAAACAGCTTTAATGTTTAGCTATTTTTCATGATCTCAACGTAAATTACTAAATAATTTGATCAAAGAGGAATGGGCTGTACAGCACATATTTTGCAGTAACAATAATACACATCAGATAGTAACCTAGTGATATATATTGTGCAGCAGTATATGCTAAAATGCACAATCGTGTAATTAATTTGTAATACATACTTTATAGTGACATATGCTGCATATTAGCTAATATTGTGATTATCTATATCTCATTGCAATAAGTCTTATGCATGTAGACCTAAAGAATTTCTAATCTGAACAAAAATGGGTTTAATGCTGACTCAAGTCTTGGGTGCACTCATGATGTTAGAGAGAAGACATAATTCTTTCTGATACAAGCTCCAACCCCTATGTTTTATATGCTTTTTGCAGCATAGAAACAGATCGTTTGACCAAACTGGTCCGTATGGACATACAAACATACATTCAGTCCCTCGAGTCTGCTATGCCATTCACTAAGATTATAACAATGAATCTGCATTTGTACCTACTCTGATCACCTTTCAGCCTTATGTTTACTTCTACCTTTAAAAATATTCAGTGGCTCTGTTTCCACCACCTTTACAGAGACTCATGATGCACTGAGAGAGAGAAAAAAATTATTTAATCTCTGATTTAAATAGGTTGCCTCTTTGGGTTTTAAACAGTGACCCCTAGTTCTAGATTATTCCAAAACATCATCTTCACATCTATCCCATCAAAAACTGTCAGGTTCTTACATGTTTCAATAAAGTCACCTTTTTCTCTTCAAAACTCTCGCGGATACAAGTCCAGCTTGTTCAATTTTTCCTTCAGCAAATCAGACAAAGGGGAACAGGACAACAGAATTTCAGCTAGTCTGCAAAATCAAGAACCTTAAAATCAACTATTCAATGATTAACATTATACTATCTACTTTTCACAAATGACCCAGGTATCTTGTTTAACCTTTTTTTAAAGACTCAATCCTTATTTTTATCAGTGTGTATGTGTTTTGGGTTATTAGTTCTTCTTGCGTTCAGTAACAAGTTAAATCACTGTTTCATTAACACACATTTTAAACCATAAATTTATTTGGTCTGTGGGAAAGATATCCATAAGGGGTGGGATCCCTTTTAATTACTTATGTTGTGATCAACCGAGGAGTCGGTGAATAAAGCAGGGGAGCTGGTTCATCCCTCCTCACTCAGGGACTTAAACAGAAAGAAAAAAGAAATTGCTAGAAAAGCTCAGCAGGTCTGGTAGCATCTGTGGAGAGAAATCAGAGTTAATTTTTGTGCTGAGTGACCCTTCCTCAGAACCCCAGATCTGAGGAAGGGTCAATCGACCCAAAATGTTAACTCTGATTTCTCTCCACAGATGCTAACAGACCTGCTGAGCTTTTCCAGCAATTTTTATTTTTTGTTTCTGTTTTACAACATCCACAGTTCTTTCCGTTTTTATTCAGGAACTTAATCATTCAGGGCATCCTGTCTGGAATCGTAATAAAATGGGAAACCTCATCCTGGGACTGGACATAACATAACTGTAGAATATATGGTTAACCTCTGGCATTCACATTGAAACCGATTAGTAAGCATCATGAAAGCTGTTACTTACACTCTATAAAATTCAACAGTTCATATCTGACCTTTGTAAATGGAAAGATATTTGAGTATGTGGATTTGTGGTGTTCAGTGAAAGTAGGCTCGATCACAGCTGCCTATCACTTGACAACTCTTCAACTTGTGTGATTTTGTAACAATTATAAACATATCCCACCTCAGAGACTAATTTTGGGCAATGACTTTTTCAAAACTTCACTGTGAACAATTATTAGTCTCCCGTACTGTCAGATATTTCCATAAGCCACAGTCCCTGTTTAGACATGTCAGACATTCGGTTGTTTACATATTAACATTACTTTCTGATATTTAAACCTTTGCATTGCTCTGATCTTGCTGCTTAAATATTATTCACACAGCTACCATTGACATGCTGTGGTCTTGAAGTCAGAAAATACTTAGATTTCCAATGGTGGTTTGAAGAAATACAAAAGGCAGTGCGACACTTGAAATTTCAATAAGACTTACAGTAGGTCCCCTGAGGCATGGTGACCCTGAGGGTAAACCACCACTGGTTGTTGCTCTCTCTCTCTCTGGTCTGGTAAGACTATGGTGACTGCACTTTCACATTAGGTTCAAGAACATGCCAAACTGAGGTCAAGTGGAGGTGAAATTGGCTCTTTCAGGTCACCCAGGCTCTGACTAATTATTGCTTTCTTAGCGTTGTGATGACAATTTTTAAAATGTTATTGAATTTAATATTATGACTGGGCATCTCAGATCTACTGCTAACATCCTGTAACATCACAAGAGCTTGTGTTCTCATTCGGTTTATTAACGAGCCCCTTATGCTTCTTATTAGTTAAGATACATTTGAAGCTGATTTTGGTTTAAATTTATTTGAGTAGGACACTGGGCACGTTCCAGCTATAACAGCTAACAGCAATCAGCATTGTCTTGCTTTTGCATTGTACAATAGTCTATGTCCTGTTGCCCTGTGAGTATCCTGTATTAAGCAATGTGTCTGTGTTGGGGAAGGCCGAATCAATGCCTGAAGATCGCAATGATGATATGCTTTCATCTCTAATAGGGTCAAAAAAGTTCACATTTGTTTACAGAAGTTCAGACAAAGACAAATTAAACATGAAAGACTCATAATCTTTGAGCACCGAATGAGCCCCATTGCTAATGGCCAGGAATCAGCCAACATAATAGCACTGGTTTATTTATGGAGAAGGTAAATTCTCTTTATGTAAAAATTTTTCTCAAATGAGGAAAATCCTGCAGAGCTTTGAAAATCAGAAATGGGAAAATTGGGAATTGGGTGGGAGGGTTTCTCATGGATTAGAAGGCACGAGGGAGGACAAAAGAGATTAAACAAAAATGATGTTGGAAAGAAATGACAATGTGATACAAACAAGCATTCAAATCTACAAACAAGGAGGGAAGCAGGCCATTCAGCCCTTAAGTCTGTTCTGTTATTCAATAATATCATGGTAGATCTGATTATAACCTCAAGTCCTACTTGTACCTGGTAATCTTTGACACACTTCTGTAACATGTATATATCTACGCCTGCCTTAAAAATATTTGAAGGGTTGAAATTTACCAGAAATTGGCTATATGTAAATACTAATGAGTTTCATGGAGAGTTTCTCTCCGTGGTTCCGAGTGAGACTGTTTTTTGGAACTCGCTTCTGCTGTTACATGCCACACCTCTATAGTGTCATGCCCATTACTCCCACCCTTCCTACCACAGGGTGGAGGTACATGCCACTGATGGGGCCTCCCAGGATTCCCTGTGTCTGTGTGATAACTTCATATTCCAACTATGCACCAGGTCAAGATCTGCTAGCCCAGGTTCCCCTCAACAAGCACATAGTGGGAGGGCAAACTAAAAACAAATGCTTCACAACAAATAGACAGCACAGCTGACACTTCTTTGAAAATACATGTGCATATTTATAAATTGACTGCCATTTCAGTACTTAGCTGCACATGTTACCCATTCTTAGCTTCATTCCATTTTTGAATCCTATGAAAGTGCTGCTCTTCCCCCAGTGCCCAGTGTATCCTACAGCTTAGCCAGGCCAACTATCATTTTGCACTGGGAGAAAATGAGGACTGCAGATACTAGAGATCAGAGTCAGGAGTGTGGTGCTGGAAAAGCACAGCAGATCAGGCAGCATCCGAGGAGCAGGAGGATCGACGTTTTGGGCATAAGCCCTTCATCAAGAATGAGGCTTGTGGGCCTGGGGGTTGGGAGATAAATGGGAGGGGGTGGGGTTGGAAAGGGGGGGGGGGGAGAAGGTAGCTGGGAATGCAAGAGGTAGATGAAGGTGAGGGAGAAGGTGATAGGCCAGAGAGGGGGGTGGAGCAGATAGATGGGAAGTGTGACTTACAGGCGAAAGTGAGTACTGCAGATGCTGGAGATTAGAGTCAAGATAGTGGTGCTGGAAAAGCACAGCAGGTCAGGCAGCATTCGAGGAGCAGGAAAATCAACATTTCAGACAAAAGCCCTTCATCTGGAATGATGCTGGGAGCCTCAGGGGTGGAGAGATAAATGGGAGGGGTGTTAGGGCTGGGGGGAAGGTAGCTGAGAGTGCAATAGATGGATGAAAGTTGGGGTAAAGGTGAAAGATCAGAGGGGAGTGTGGAGTGGAGAGATGGGAAGGAAGATTGACAGGTGGGACAGCTCATGAGGACGGTGCTGAGCTGGAAGGTTGGAACTGGGGTAAGGTGGGGGAGGGGGAGAGCAAATGCAGAAACTGGTGAAATCCACATTAATGTCATGAGGTCCTGAAGCTGAAGATGAGGCATTCTTCCTCTAGGCATCAGGTGGTAAGGGAGTGGTGATGAAGGAGACCCAGGACCTACATGTCCTCAGCAGAGTGGTGGGGAGGGGAGTGTGATTAAGTGTTCAACCACAGGGCAGTGGGTTGATTGATGTGGGTGTCCCAGAGATGTTCTCTGAAGCGTCTGTATGTAGGCATCATGTCTCACTAATACTGAGGAGACTGCATTGGGAGCAACGGATACAGTAAATGGCATGTGTGGAAGTGCAGGTGAGACTTTGATGGATGTGGAAGACTCCTTTGGGGCCTTGGATGGAGGTGAGAGTGCAGATTTTGCGATTCCTGCAGTAGGAGGGGAGGGTCGGTTGTTAGGAGGCGTGGACCTGATTAGGTAGTCACAGAGGGAATGGTCTTTACAGAAAGCGGATAGGGGTGGGGAGGGAAATACATCTCTGATGGTGGAGCAGGTCAGAAGGGTGGTGCTGAGTTGAAGGCAGTCCCTGAAGGCTTGGGGCTGGGATAATGTGGAGGGAGGGGAAATGAGGAAATTGTTGAAACCCACATTGATCCTGTCTGGTGGCAGGGTCCCAAGGTGGAATGTGAGGTGTTCTTCCTCCTGGCCTCAGGTGGTCATGGTTTGGCAATTGAGAAGGCCCAGGACCTGCATGTCCTTGACGGATGGGAAGGGGAGTTGAAGTGTTCAGTCACGGGGCGGTGGGGTTGGTTGGTATGGGTGTCCCAGAGGTGTTATCTGAAATGATCCGCACGTAGGCATCCTACTGCACTGCTTTCCCACCCCCAACGCAAAGAACTGTCAGTGACACTCCCAAACCCCATTATGGTGCTGTAGTGGTACATGGTGGTCTCTGCACTGACTTCTGGTTCATAGAATCCCTACAGTGTGGAAACAGGCCCTTCAAGTCCACACCAAACCTCCAAAGAGTAACCCACCCAGACTCATTCCCCCAACCTATTACTCTACATTTACCTCTGACTGATGCATCTAACCTATGCATCCTGAACACTGTGCGTAATTTAGCCTGGCCAATTTACATAGTCTGTATGTCTTTGAATTGTGGGAGGAAACTAGAGCACCCAGAGGAAACACAGGCAGAAATGGAGAGAACGTGCAAACTCCACACAGAAAGTCGCCTGAGGTGGGAATTGAACTCGAGTCCCTGGCACTGTGAGGCAGCAGTGCAAATCACTGAGCTACATGGTGTTCAAGGTCTTGAGGTGATACCTTAAAGTGCAGTCCCACCATCGCTAAACATTAAAAAAAGACTGTAATGTTGGAACTTTTAGCTTTATCTCTTTATTTTCTACTTAAAACTAAGAAGGTCTGCAATGTGTAATTTTTAACCTTGTTTTGTATGTTTTACGTTATACTATAACTTACTTTTAACTTTGTTCTTTCTTTCTACCTTGATCTTAAGATCTGTACTTAAAATGGCGCTTTGTGTGTCGACATTGTACACTTTTCACTGTACACCTGTACTTCTGCACTTGAGTACACGTGACAATAAAGTAAAAAATCAAATCAAACTCAACATCAGCGCAGCCCATGTCCTTCAATGTACTATTACCTTCCTTGCTTACACACTGAGTTGCCTCCCCAGTCACAATTATTGTACCCCCTGCACCCCAGCATGCTCCCTTCAATCCATACAATTGACTCCCCCAACTACCTGAGCACAGCAGTGGCCTTTGATATTCCTTGTTGATTTGCATTGAGTTGTCGGCGGTTGAGGGGTGATCTTATAGAGGTTTGCAAAATCATGAGGGGCATGGATAGGATAAATAGACCAAGTCTTTTCCCTGGGGGCGGGAAGTCCAGAACTGGAGGGCATAGGTTTAGGGTGAGAGGGGAAAGATATAAAAGGGACCTAAGGGGCAACCTTTTCACACAGAGTGTGGTACATGTATGGAATGAGCTGCCAGAGTAAGTGGTGGAGGCTGGTACAATTGCAACATTTAAAAGACATCTGGTTGGATATATGAATAGGAAGGTTTTGGTGGAATATGGGCCAGGTGCTGGCAGGTAAGACTAGATTTGGTTGGATATCAGGTCGGCATGGACGGGTTGTACCAAAGGGTCTGTTTCCATGCTGTACATCTCTATGAATCTTTAAATGTCTGTGGTCAGACCCTCCAATACTGACTTGGATGGACAGCCTGACTGATAACTGATCAGACCCCTGAATGATCTGTGTGCAATTCCTTGACTGATTTGCCAAGAGTCCATGGACTGTTTACACTGGACCTACAGGACTGACAATGACCCATTCTCCAGACTGCAGAGATATAGAGCCTCTGACTTCAGTCATCCAAGTGGCCAACAGACCTTTGATGTACTATACTGATTGAAGACCAACTCTTTTGGCCTGACTGAAGACGACTGGCTGTAAATTTTGAACTTTTGTATAGTGTGGTTGTCATATAAACTGGTGGCACTGGGGAAGGTGTGAAACTAACATCGCAAAGTGCTGCACAGCAACAAATCCCACACTTGCCTCTGATCACAACCATGGCAAGCTGTCTAATTCTGTGTCTGCACAAAAAGACAAGTAAAGACAGAAGAACTGTGATTCTTTAAGCCTTGATTAACAGAGTTGGGTGTGTGTGGGGGGAAGGTCGCAAAGTGCGAAAAAGGCAAACCAAGGCATGGCAGACATACAGTGAGCATCCAACTGGGAACAAAGTGAATCCTGAGATGGTTAATGGCGACTGAGTTCATTCAAATCCATGCTGTTTCTCTGTGATCAGCTCATCATTGTGCAAGTGGTTAGCTGTTCTGTCCCGAACAGCATTTCCCAGTAACTTTCCCCACAGTGCATACTCGATTTATATTTTCTTCGTTCATCTCTCCTATCCTTTTTGAGTAAAGAGGAAATATTGACAATATTACAATACCAGGAGACAATTTCTGAATCAAGACATTTGAAAGTTATTTCCTGAACCTAATGACTCCCCCTCTTCATGCCTCAGCTGGAAAATCCATAACTTGCAGGGTTCTTTCATCATCCTGATGTGGCCCCAGCATGTAAAACAATGACAGAGCTCTCTGTCAGCCTTATGCTGCCTTAAGCCCAACTATCCATATATCTGGACATTTCATGCCCTATCCAGCTTTTGCTATTCAGAATCCTGGGCATGCTCTTGGATGATATTGAATTGTCAGGCCATTTTACATTCTGTCCAGCTATCATTTCTATTGAAGTCAATAGGAAGGCCATTAATGGAAATGCAAATTGAGTCACTGGTTATCATGTCTCACATTTCACTGCTCCTAAGACAAATTCATACTCAAATCTTTAATCCAAATATTAACTTTCTGTCACTTCATCCTGTCCAGAACCCTGAACATAGAGTGCTTATCCTGATTCAGCTTCCAAATTCTTACCAACATATCTCTCTCTCTCTTCCAAGAACCAACACATTTATTTGGAGACATTAGCTTTTGGATCCAACTACCCAATCCTAGCTCACAGCTTCCCATTCAGAAACCTGTGCACCTGAGTTAACCGCAGTCCAGTCTCTCCCTATCCCATCAAAAACCTGCACAATGTGCCAGTAATTCTGACCTCCTCTTGTACAAAAGCACGTAGTTACCTGAAGTTTCTTTATTTATAAACTCTCGGAATACCCTTGCAAGTGGCTATCGACAATAGCGTATCCCTCCCCTCCTTACCTCTCAACAAATGTCTTGACTGGGTTGATCCTATTCAACCAGCCTCGAAACGACAGAAAACTGATTGCTCTGAACTAAGATTTCAACCTTAACCTTCAGCTGTGAGCAAATCATTCCTCCAACTGTGCAATCTCAGCCATTATTACTGATGTTGTTCCTGTACAATACATGCATCACATCACAATCCTGGCATTGTCCCAGTGTTGTGCAATATTTTTCTCTTTGTTATACATAGATTTTAAAACTCATTCTTTGAAAACGAGAACAGTTTTAAGAAACACAGTCAGGGGAAATGTAAACTGTGATTTTATTTTGCTCAATGTTATTTATCTGACATGCTAGAGCAGCCCCTATAAAGAATGATGTGGTTGAAGTCTTTATTTAGTAGAGAACCATTTCTTATTTAAACAAATAGGATAGTTAAAGAGATTAAACTCTGATATTTATATCAGCTCCTGTCTCGCATATAAATAAACAATTTGCAAATTAGCGTTTATAACCATGAGATAGCGGGGGAGGTTAGGGCCAAATAAAAGCACAGTTAAAATAAATTACCCTTATTAAATTCTCTAGCTGTAAGCAGAAAGGCTTTTTTGTGATCTGTCCAAGGGCACATTTACCTATAGACAAACTTAATGTTTTCCGATTTGTTGGTTATCTTTTTCTGCCCGACCCAGTTGCTGAATGTGCTGTGCTGCCAGTGCTGTGGATCCAGTGATGTTGCCAAATATTCTTTCCAAGCACAACAGAAACAGTTTTTAAAAATATAAGCCCATGCAGAAAACACTCAACAACATAATGATTTGGAGGAATCGGTGATGGACTGGGGTAGATAAAGTTAAAAATCACACAACACCAGGTTATCGTCCAACACATTTATTTGGAGACACTAGCTTTTGGTGTGCTGTTTCTTCATCAGGTGGTATAAGTTCTTATGATCCTGCTTCACAACCACCTGATGAAGAAGCAATACTCTGAAAGCTAGTGTCTCCAAGTAAACCTGTTGGACTAGAGCCTGTGTGATTTTTGACAACTCAATGGTCAGAGAAATGTGCAAGTGAGTACATTCATAGAGGGAAAGAGGCCAACTCATTGGTATAACTATAACTTCTACAGAGAGTGGTGAACACGGCCCAGACAATCAGAAAGGCCAACCTCCCATCTATAGAATCCATCCACCAGGCCCGCTGTCAAGGAAAGGCCGCCAGCATTCTCAAAGATCCATTCCACCCTGGCAATGTTTTTCTCCAATCTCTACCATCAGGGAGAAGGTACAGAAGCTTGAGCACACTCACCAACCGGTTTTGTAACAGTTTCTACCCTACTGTTGTTAGAATACTGAATGGACTCACAAACTCTTAGCATTCACCTGTACCCGTGTCTTTGTTTTATGCCACTGTTGACCTATTATTTACTTATCTATGCTACTGAACTCCGTGATCTGTCTGTATAGATCACAAGACAAAGTTTTTCACTGTGACTTGGTACACGTGACAATAAATTCAATTCAATTCAATTCTTCATTTAAAAGTTAGAAGCTGATGGAATGGATCATTGGATCTATTATTGAGCAAAAAACACTTTTCAGTCCATTTGCTTGCAGAAAGAAATCTAAACTTTTGGCAAATGTTCAAGGGGAATGATTAGAGCCTGAGGCCTAGGTGGTTGAGGGAATGACTGTCAATGGTCAACAAAGAGTGAAGAGCACCATAAAAGGCTAGAATAAGAGCAAGGAGGAGAGAGTGAGGACTGCAGATGTTGGAGAGTCAGAATCGATTAAGGGAGAGTCTGGTGTGGAGGAGGGATTAGAAATAGAAAAAGGGAAGGCACAAAGGAAAAGATTTAAACACACCAAGACATACAGGGCTATGGGCCAAGTGTTTGGAAATGGAATCAGAATAGTTAGGTGGATGTTTTTGACTGCACAGATTTGATAGGACAAAGGGCCTTTTTCTGTGCTGTAGGCCTCAATAACATAAGGATAAGAAATTGCAAGTTCAGTTATTATGAGCTTAGTAACTAATGTAAGTAAGTGAGAAAAGAGTTGGGGTTTATTGTCAGGCAAGATAGGGATGACAATAGTTTCTAAGAACTTTATTGCATTTTACAGGGGATGAGGAATCGGAGGCTATCTAGGACACTGCTGGAATTTTTTAATCTTGGAATGACAAGGTCAGGAAGGTGAATTTTTGCAGCGAATTAGTTGAAATAAGGGTGAGGTGGGTGATGCGATGTGAATGATATCAAGAGGCCAACTCATTGGTATAACTATAACTTCTATATAGAGTGGTGAACACGGCCCAGACAATCACAAAGGCCATCCTCCCATCTGTAGAATCCATCCACCAGGCCCCCTGACAAGGAAAGGCTGCCAGCATTTTCAAAGATCTGTCCCACGCTGGCAATGTATGGGGTCGTGTTGTTAGAGAAGGATATGGGACTGGAAGATAAGATTGGGGTTTGAATGGGACTTTGTGTTTGTGAAAATTCATTCTCAGACCAAAATTTGGCAGCAATGGAGATGACATGTGGTGTAAGCATGTGGTGGGGACTGAGACCAAAGCCTTTGTCTTACTTATTTGGAGGGAGATTTTGGCTCATCTGAAACTAGATACTGGGTAAATAGTTGAGAAGAAGTGGAGGGGCAAAGTGAAGGTATCATCTGCTTAGATGTAGAAATTGACCACACTTCTTCAAGGAGTACCACCATTTTCAGTTCCCCTCCAACACAGTCACAATTCTGACTTGGAAATGTATCATTACTCCTTCACTGTTATAGGCTCAGACTCTTGGCATTCCCTTCCTAATGACACCATGGCTCTACCTACAGCAGATGAGCAGCAGAGGTTCAAGAAGACATTTGACCATCACCTTCAGTGATGAACAATAATTTTCCAGCAATGCTCACATCCCACTAGTGAATGAAAACAGAAGATAAACAATAAGCAGCATGCAAATAATAAAGATATGGGAGCTGAAAATGTGTTGCTGGAAAAGCACAGCAGGTCAGGCAGCATCCAAGGAGCAGGAGAATCGACGTTTCGGGTATGAGCCCTTCTTCAGGAATGAGGAGAGTGTGCCAAGCAGACTAGGATAAAAGGTAGGGAGGAGGGACTTGGGGAGGGGCGTTGGAAATGCGATAGGTGGAAGGAGGTCAAGGTGAGGGTGATAGGCCGGAGTGGGGGTGGGGGCGGAGAGGTCAGGAAGAAGATTGCAGGTTAGGAAGGTGGTGCTGAGTTCAAGGGTCGGGACTGAGACAAGGTGGGGGAAGGGTAAATGAGGAAATTGGAGAAATCTGAGTTCATCCCTTGAGGTTGGAGGGTTCCTAGGCGGAAGATGAGGCGCTCTTCCTCCAGCCATCGTGTTGCTATGGTCTGGCAAAGGAGGAGTCCAAGGACTTGCATGTCCTTGGTGGAGTGAGAGTGGGAGTTGAAATGTTGAGCCATGGGGTGGTTGGGTTGGTTGGTCCAGATGTCCCAGAGGTGTTCTCTGAAATGTTCCGCAACTCCCCCTCTCACACCACCAAGGACATTCAGGTCCTTGGACTCCTCCATCACCAGACCATAGCAACACGACGGCTGGGGGAAGGGCGCCTCATCTTCCGCCTAGGAACCCTCCAACCACAAGGGATGAACTTAGATTTCTCCATGTTTCCTCATTTCCCCTCCTCCCACTTTGTCTCAGTCCCAACCCTCGAACTCAGCACCATCTTCCTAACCTACAATCTTCTTCCTGATCTCTCCGGCCCAACCCCCACTCCGGCCTATCACCCTCACCTTAACCTCCTTCCACCTATCGCATTTCCAATGCCCCTCCTCTAAGTCCCTCCTCCCTACCTTTTATCTTAGCCTGCTTGGCACACTCTCCTCATTCCTGAAGAAGCGCTTATGCCTGAAACGTTGATTCTCCTGCTCCTTGGATGCTGTCTGACCTGCTGCACTTTTCCAGCAACACATTTTCAGCTCTGATCTCCAGCATCTACAGTCTCACTTTCTTCTAGAAAGATATGGGAGTCAATATAGAACCTGCTGTGATTCACAGTGATAGCTGTGATTGGGAAAACGTAGCTTGGAATGAACAAGTGAAAGTTGAACCAAGCACGGGCCATTCCAATGAAAGCACATCAGTAAAGCATTGGAGGAAACTGATACATAAGATCATAAGACCATAAGACATCGGAGTAGAAGTTAGGCCATTCAGCCCATTGAGTCTGCTCTGGCATTCCATCATGGCTGATAAGTTTCTCATCCCCATTTTCCCGTCTTCTCATAACCCTTGATCCCCTTCACAATCACGAACCTATTCCATCGCAGTCATCCAATGACCTGGCCTCCATAGCCTTCTGTGGCAGTGAATTCCATAGATTCCCCACTCTCTGGCTGAATAAATTTCTCTTTATCTCCATTCTAAATAGTCTTCCGTTTACTCTAAGGCTATGCTCTCGAGTCCTAGTCTCTCTTACCAATGGAAACATCCCACTCTGTCCAGGCCATTCAGTTTCCTGTCATTTTCAGTTAAATCCCCCCTCATCTTTCTCAACTCCAGGTTGCAGACAGATTGTAAAAAGCTGTGGAAGAATAACACAGCTTGTCAAAATCAATTAAGGGGGTGAATTATGATCGATATACTAAGTTAAATATTTTAGGTAGGAATCCAACAATTTAATTTTCCATACCAGCATTTCTGTAAATTTCCATTGCGATCTATCAAGAACTTTATTTATGGAATCAATATAACAACAAGCGGAATCCATGAGTTTGGCATTTCAGTGGGGGGAGGGCAAAATAGAAGTGAAAATGTTACACTGAAGCTGTGAAGCAATGTATCTTCAATACAACAATCCAATTTGATGCTAATTAGCTGTCTTTCAGTTATAATGTACAACAGTTTTGCTCTGCATGCAACAAAAACAAGAGGCATATACTTAGTGCCAATTGTTGGCAGATGTCCTTTATTCCCAGATAATGCGTGAAATGCATTTACAGAAATTAACTTCTGTCTTTAACATAACACAAATGGTGCAGAAAGAAATTTGATCTCCCTCATGATTGCTGTGGTATACTTGTACCCTAGTGAAAATTGTATCATGGTTTGCAGACCTATTTCATGAACTATGGTAATTTTTTTTCTGTCCTTCTCTTCCCCACTTTTGTGCATACATCATGAATTACCGCTTCTTTATTTCAGCCGATAAAATGTTGAAGTTGGTGTGGATTCTGAGTGCTGAAAGTATCTCCCAACCCTTCAGAGGGCGCAGAGCATATTAAAAACCCTGGCATGTGGATCTGATTTTGATAATTTTACATAAAGTGTCTGTGAGCCAGTAAAACAGACAATGCATCAACAGTTTATACAAAATAGTCGTAAAACTGTCACTCTTGCCAAAAGCAGCATGAAAGCAGCCTTGGCAGCCAGACCCATAAACACTGATCATATTTCACTTTTAATCGCGTGTGTTATACTGGAGTGAATGTTCTGTTATATATAGACATGCAGATAAAAAAAAGTGTGTATAATTATTGAGATCATGTTGATAAAGAGATGCAGCTTTTTAGACTCCTGGAGGGGTGGCAATCTATACATGCTGATTTCATTGTGATATAGCAGATGCTTATACTTAAGATGATTGACGTCAGATCTTATTTTTCACTGAAGTAATTGAATGTTACCAACGATCATGAAAATAAGAATGTTACTCCTACTGTAGATACCTCATCATCAACAGGCCAGACAGGAGAAACTCTCACCCTCTTGGTACCTCTTCCTTCCATAAGCTCAACATTAAGTTTAATGTCACCTCTCGCCTCATTTAATCTTGTCTCTGGCTCCTTTCACATTCAGGTATATGGGCAATATTGGGAAGGGCTGCATTTATTGACAATACCTTACACTTGTCCTTCAGAACATTTCCCATGGTAGTTAATGGTCAACCACAATTCTGCGCAAGGAATCATACAAAAGCCAGACCAGGCAAAGATTGCTGATTGCTTTCTGCTAAAGGATGGTCATGAACTAGATCGATTTTTACAATAAACCAGGTGTTTAATGGTCACCAACACTAACACTAGATTTTTATACTATATTTATATAAAGTTGTCTCTGTTGCAAATGTGGCAGCTGTTGTTTAGGGTCTGAAAGCATTTGAGAGCATTCATCCTGAGGAGATCCATAATTACCACCCACTACAATGATGACATGTTGGCATGTGGGCAGAACAGTGAAGGATTGAGGGTCAAAATCTATTTACCACTGAGAGGATCAGGCGAGGTGAGGATTCTGAGAAGGTAATCAGCATCACCAAGAAGAACAGGCGAGGTGAGGACTCTGAGACAGGTAATCAGTGTCACCGAGAGGAACAGGCGAGGTGAGGACTCCGAGACAGGTAATCAGCGTCACTGAGAGGAACGGGAGAGGTGAGGACTCCGAGACAGGTAATCAGTGTCACCGAGAGGAACAGGCGAGATGAGGACTCCGAGACAGGTAATCAGAATCACTGAGAGGAACAGGCGAGGTGAGGACTCCGAGACAGGTAATCAGCGTCACCGAGAGGAACAGGCGAGGTGAGGACTCCGAGACAGGTAATCAGCGTCACTGAAAGTAATAGGCGAGGTGAGGACTCCAAGACAGGTAATCAGCATCACCGAGAGGAACAGGTGAGGTGAGGACTCTGAGATAGGTAATTAATGTCACCGAGAGGAACAGGCGAGGTGAGGACTCTGAGACAGGTAATCAGAATCACCGAAAGGAACAGGCGAGGTGAGTACTCCGACACAGGTAATCAGCATCACCAAGAAGAACAGGCGAGGTGAGGACTCTGAGACAGGTAATCAGTATCACCGAAAGGAACAGGCGAGGTGAGGACTCTGAGACAGGTAATCAGTGTCACCGAGAGGAACAGGCGAGGTGAGGACTCAGATAGGTAATCAGTGTCACCGAGAGGAACAGGCGAGGTGAGGACTCTGAGACAGGTAATCAACGTCACCAAAAGGAACAGTGTGGTGAGGACTCTGAGACAGGTAATCAGCACCACCTCAGCTCAGACAATGCATTAAACGTGTAAGGTTATGGATTGAAACTTGCAGCTCATTCTAAAAGAGGAAGACTTAACAGCAATCTAGGTGTGCACAATGTATTATTTCAGTTATATGACACTATGATCTTTTGCTATAAACTGTGTCTTATGATCCTGTCCCACTAGCTACCTGATGAAAGCTCGTGCTTTCAAATAAACCCGTTGGATTATAACCTGGTGTTGTGCGATTATTAACTTTGTCCACCCCAGTCTAACACTGGCACCTCCACATCGAATCAGTCCGAGACGATCAAAACTGAGACATGGCAGTTACAATGCAGAAGTGTCCCCAAAAACCAAAGGGTTGGAGCCACCAAATATGCATGTCCCTGGATATCCAGACACATGCTGGGTAAGATAAAGCAAAAACATAGAGCTTTCAACAATCTCAAAAAAATTGCATGTAGAAGATTGTTTGTGGAAAGTCCAGGGTGAGGCACGAAAGTAAATTAGGAAAGCGTAGAGCCATAGAGATGTACAACACGTCCATGCTGACCAGATATCCCAACCCAATCTAGTCCCACCTGCTGGCACCCGACGCAATCCCTCCAAACCCTTCTTATTCATAAACCCATTCAAATGCATTTTAAATGTTGCAATTTTACTTGTGTCCACCACTTCCTCTGGAAGCTCATTCCATATATATACCACCCTCTGCATGAAAAAGAGTTGCCCCTTAGGTTTCTTTTATACCTTTCCCCTTTCACCCTAAACCTATGTCTTTTAGTTCTGGACTCCCCGATCCTAGGAAAAAAACTTTGTCTATTTACCCTATCCTTGCCCTCATAAATTTTGTAACCCTCCATAAGGTTACCCCTCAGCCTCTGATGCTTTCTGAAACTGCAGCACCTCGCATTTATCTGAATTAAACTCCATTTGCCACTTCTCAATCCATTGGTGCATCTGATCAAGATCCCGTTGTAATCTGAGGTAACCTACTTCGCTGTCCACTACACCTGCGATTTCGATGTCATCTGCAAACTTACTAACTATACCTCATACTCACATCAATTTTTTTATGTAAATGACGAAAAGTAGTGGACCCAGAACTGATCCTTGTGGCACTCCACTGGTCACAGGCCTCCAGTCTGAAAAACAACCCTCCACCACCACCCTCTGTCTTCTACGTTTGAACCAGTTCTCTATCCAAATGGCTAGTTCTCCCTGTATTCCGTGAGATCTAACCTTGCTAATCAGTTTCCCATTGGGAACCTTGTCAAACACCTTACTGAAGTCGATATAGATCAAATCTACCACTCTGCCTTCGTCAACCCTCTTTGTTACTTCTTAAAAAAACTCAATTAAGTTTGTGAGACATGATTTCCCACGCACAAAGCCATGTTGACTCTCCCTAATCAGTCCTTGCTTTTCCAAATATGTGTATATCCTGTCACTCAGGATTCCCTCCAACAACTTGCCCACCACCGAGGTCAGGCTCACTAGTCTAACATTCCCTGGCTTGTCCTTACCACCCTTCTTAAACAATGGCACCATGTTAGCCAAGCTCCAGTCTTCCAGCACCTCACCTGTGACTAGCGATGATACAAATATTTCAGCAAGACGCTGACCAGTATTTTGTTCAGTTCCAGTAGAAAACCCTGCTCTTGTATTCAATACCTCACCCAATGAAGAAATATGCCTTCTCCACCTCCTTACTTAGCAGGCTTCCCACCATGAAGGACAATAGCCATGCAGCCCAAGATCTTTCATTCCCTCTACCCCCCTCAGTGGTGTCCTGTTCCCTTACTTTGTTTGGCCTACCCACGTACATAAGTTTGCACCTTCCAGCCATTCAATCACACCATTGACATCTTCATGCAGTCAACAGCTGTCCTCTTCAATATCAACCATCGAGCCAATTTTTGCGTCATCTGCTAATTTTCCAATTGTGCCTCCCATATTTAAATCTAATTCATTAATATACACCACACACAGCAAGGTACCCAACACTGAGCCCTGAAAGCACTTCTCATTCAGAAAAATATCCATTGACCCGTTGCTTCCTTCCACTGAGCCAATTTTGGATCCAACTGGCCATATTCCAGGGTATCCCATGAACCTTCATTTTTCTTAGCAGGCTGCCATGTGGCATCTTGTCAAGTGCCTTGCTAAATTCCAAATAAATAACATCTAATTCACTGCCCTCACCAATCCTCCTTGTTAGTTCAGTTTCCCTAAATTACAATTAATCTGGCCTTTGTGGTTTATTCACATTCAAAGAGGTCAGTCCCTCCAATACTTCCCTTCTCATTATGCTTACTGTATCTAATATGTTGTATTTCTCGTCTTCAACTAGAAATTCGACATGATCTCTCTCCTTCGCAGAACATGGAAACAAAGTGCTTATTTAATTCTTTGCCCATATCTTCTGCCTCCACATAGAGGTTGCCATGTCCATGTCAACATTTTCCTCAATCATTCTCTTGCTGTAATGTACTGATCAATATCTTTCAATTTTCCTGAATTTTAGTGGCTAATTTTTTTTTGTAACCTGTTTAGACTTTGCTCATAAGACAATCCCTCCACACCAGGGTTCATTCCACTAAACTTTCTCTGAGTTGCCTCCACTGAAACAATATCATCCATAAACCTAGAGGACCAAAGCTGCTCACAGTACTCCGGATGCAGTCTCACCAGCACCTTGTACAGTAGCAGATGTACAAAGTAAATACGGGTTTAACAGAAGTGTAGTCAGTTATCTGTGGGCACAGTTTTAAGGTGATCGATAGAAAGATGAGTGAAGACATGAGGATAAATGTTTTCAGAGGATGGTGGGTAGCTGGAATGTACTCTCTGGTTTGGCGACTGAGACAGAAATACTCAACAATTTAAAAGGAATCTAAATCTGTACGTGACACACTGAAATCTCACTCTGAGCCACGTGCTGCTGAGTGAGATTAGAAAGGCTGGGTGGAGGACTAGTTTAGATTAGATTAAATTCCCTACAGTGTGGAAACAGGCCCTTTGGCCCAACCAGTCCACACTGACCCTCCAAAGAGTAACGCACCCAGACCCAATTCTCTCTGACTAAATCACCTAACACCACAGGCAATTTAGCATGGCCAGTTCACCTGACCTGCACATCGTTGGACTGTGGGAGGAAACCAGAGCACCTGGAGTAAACCCTCACAGACACTGGGAGAATGTGTAAACCGCACGCAGACAATTGAACCTGGGACTCTGGTGCTGTGAGGCAGCAGTGCTAACCACTGAACCACCATGCCGCCCCTAATCAGGCAGCGCAGACACAATGGACTGAATGGCATCCTTCTTTGCTGTAACATTCTTATAGTTCTATTTGGTTTTCCTCCCTTATAGCCTAAGGTTTGTGGTCAAGTCTGTAAAGTGGACCTGAACTTCCCCAACCTTCTGATTTCATGTGAAATACCTAGAAAATGACCCTGTTCAGAGATCTTGCACAGTACAATTCATTCTCACACAGCAAGAAAATGCACTGTATAACTACAGGCAGAGAGTCCAAGACTTTTCAATGGAACGTGAGTGTCCTCCTTGCTTCTGAAAACTAGGCCAATCTATTATTTACTTTTTAAAAGCAGATGACCTGTGCCAGATGGACAAGGGAGATGTTATTACAAGTGATGAAGTATGGGCCGGTCAATGTGACACCAAAATACAAACAGGAGCTGGATATGCTTGCAATATTAAGTTCATGAGCATTTAGCAAATTTGTGTCATGTCTATGTTGTTTGTGGATTGATGACAAAGCATCTGCACTGGAAATCTGCTTGAACAGAGATTAACTCTTGACTGCAAGAAATGGATAAATAACAGCAGTACTGCAAACATATAATTGGATCTTAACAGAGACCTTTTTGGGTGGATAAGTTCTCATTCAAATATTTGACCTTACCATCCATCACTGCTAAAAGAAGATAGTCTTTCAGGTGAGACTTTAAACTCATCTTCCCAGAGCAATGAAGATTTGGTTAAATTAGTATTTAATGCTGCTGAAAGCAAACACTGGTTTTTAGAACATGACAACTCGAATTGGCAAAAGATTGCCTGCAGATGGCAAAGTTGTCCCGAGCAGTCTTAAGAGAATGAATAAAGTCCAGGTTGACTGACTTGGTGTGTAAACTGGAGGTTATATTGTCTGGCAGAGCTGGAAGGCAGAGACAATTGAAGCACTGAAACAGCACTTGGCTTTAGAAAATAATACAAGAGAAACCAAGTACTCATGTAGTTAAACATCGGGATCAGGGGATGTCTGATTATGGTTAAAATACCTTCAGCATGAAAATACTGGAGATGGAATTCCACAGGTGAAAACAAAACAACAGAGAAAGGTAACTCAAGGGAAATGGAATTGAAAAGAATGGAAATGGAAAAAGCTGGAATTTGAATTGCACAGGGAAAAAACAGAAAAGGAATATGAATAACAGCTTTAAAGGACAGAATTGAAATAAGAAATGCCAGATTTGGACTTGGTGGGGAGAATATCGCTCATAATTTGAAGTCCAATATTTAAGTTTGCATAAGTCCTACCACATCTTGTATAAAAGGATGTAGAGTCATTCTTCATGTCATTTGAGAAAATAACTAGATCATTGGATAAAACAGGACTGGACATTGTTCATGCAGAATAAGATGACAGGTAAAGCACAAGAAATTTATGCTTCACTGTCAAAGAAATTTCTAAGGAGTATGAAGTGACTAAAGAACACAATATAACCACAATATAGGCAGCATATAAATTAGTGCTTTTGGCATATACAGAGGAACCTCGATAATCCAGCACTCGATTATTTGAATATCGGATTATCCAGCAAGATCGCAGAAGCTTGGCTAAACTATATTGTCTAGCGTTCGATTATCTGGAATTCAATTAACCAAACAGAATACCTGTGTCCTTCAGATAATTGAGGTATTTTTAATAGACAAATGTTCCAGAGATTAAGGAAACAGCTGGGACAAAATTGTATTGAATTTGAAAGGTATAAGCAAAGTAATTTTGACAGAAAATTCACTGGAAGTTAAAGTATTGCTAAGTGGGATTGGATGAAATTACATTCCAGTTCCATAATACAACATTCGGTTGGAGTGTGACTGATTGTCTGGACTAGTGGTAGACAGGGGAGTTAAGAAATTACCAACACTTGGAGTGAAGTTACACCTGGAAATGACTTCACAGGAATGAAAGTCATAGCTTCACCTATAATCCCGGAAAATCCAGTTAAGGTGAAAGTGATTGAACAGAAGACCCTGAATTAAGGTGTTTGGCAAAAGAACCAATGGTGGGGTGAAGGAGAGTGTTTTTACGGAATGGTTGGTTAGAATCAGGAATGCACTGCATGAAAACGTGTTGGAGGCAAATTCAATTATGGCGTTTGAAATAGAACACAATAATTTTCCCAAGAGACAAAGTTTGAAGAGATACAGGGAAAAGGCAGGAGGGTTACAGTAGATGAGCCATTGTTGCACAGAGCTGGTAGAAACACACAGGGATGAATGGCCATGGTGTAAGTGTTCTATGTTTCTATGGACTGGATTAGATGGCCCACCATGTTTTTGGCTGGGGCGGGAGTTGGGTGCTATGTGAAGTATGAGCTAGTCAGTACCTGACCTAGTCCCCGTAAAACAGCATAGGATGCTATCCATCAAGTTTGGTAGCCCACCCACAATTTATAAATCAGTAATTTATGAGCAAATGAGTTGTCAGTTTAATTGATTTGAATGTTACACTACGCTTGCTATAATATGGTGTGGGGTGCCAGGAGGCGATCAAAAGGCTATTTTTAATGTAACTTAATGAAAAAGTTACAAGAATGGGACATACTCAGTGGGTACCTTATGTGCAATGGAGCATCCTGTCCCAAGATGCTAGCCCCCTCCTTTTCTCCTCTCCAAATGACATCCAAATACCTGGGGTACATGGTTCTCACACTCCCCCTGGGCTCCAGAAACCCTCTCCATCCACCTCCTCAGACATATCTAGATCTGGGCTCCATAGCTGTCTTCATGTCAGAGCCTACTTGCATTATTAGCAGTGGTCAGAGCTCAATTCCAATTCTGTTGGGACTGCTAGAATTAACCAGCAGCTCTTCCTCAGGGGCTAAGTTCCTACTCTAGACTTGTCACCACAGTGGGGGATGGGGGGAGCCACTTCTTAAGTGGACGGACTGTTGCCCAACTTTCAGTGGGAGAAGGAGCAAACAAACTACTTTTCGCCCCTCCCTCTCCAAGAATTTCAGCTTTGATTCGAGACCTGGCTGTGCACTATTATAAGGTAAAAGTAAAGTCATTGTGCTCCCAGAGGACCATAGGGCTACTCTCTCATTAGAGGGGGATGACTGGTGGTGAATTAACTTGAGGTTCACCATGCCCCAAACAAGGGGAGAGGTTGAGAAAGTTGGGCTTTCACAGTTACCTCACCCAGTAGGGGAATTGAATCCACTGCCGTCATTCTGCATCACAAACCAGCCAACTGAGCCTCATTGCACCGAAGCATTTAAAACGTGCTTATCCACTGCATTCTCCAGAAGTGACCAAGTTTACTGCCTTGCATTAAAAGTGCATTATCAGAATTTACTGGATTGTTTCAATTATCTAGGAAATTTCTGTACAAATTCCAAAATGGCACATGTTTTGAACACAGTTCAAAAATAAATCTGGAAATAAGCTGTTGATTGGCTATGAAGCTGTTGGATTGGCTTAAAAGCCAAATGGTTCATAAATGTTATGTGGACAAGGAAAAGTAGTATCCTTGTCTGGTCTACTTTTGATTCTAGTCCCAACACCAACATGCTTAACTCTGAAATGGTCTATAAACCATTCAATTATGCTATAAACCCCAGCAGAGAAACCCATGAGCATACCAATGGAAGGGCTGGAAAATAAATGCTGACCTTGATGAAGATGTCCACATCTCTAGAACAGTTTTTCTAAAATTCATAAAGATAAGCACCACATAGTTAAGAACTTACAACTATGATGGGTTTTTAAACTTTTTTCCCCTTAACATAACAGATTCCTTTATTATAATCTGTATTTAAAGATACAGAAAATATAGATCAACTTTCAACAAGGAGATCTTCAAGATTTCCTCCAGGACTTCAGAAATAGTAATTTTGCATCCTGCTATGGCTAAAATGTTGGGCATTTAAAGTTCACGTCTTTTTAAAACTGGTGTAAATGCAGAGAGACTTTATGTTTTCAGCCTTGTGAACCGAATGGGCTTTTATCAACCAACTGGAGAAGCTCAAACTGTTGAGGAAACTCTCATGTAACAATGTTTCACTGTAAAATTGGTATACCTCATTTACACATGAGTTGCCTCAGAAAGACAAAATGTGACATGACTGCATGCCTGCAATGCAGTTATATCATAACTTCTCAGGAAATTCTGGGGCATTAGTAAATCCAGATTGGTTTAAAGAACGGGGATATTCAGAATCTGTCTGCATTATTGAGCATTGTTTTTGTTTCAAAGAAACAGAGAGTCAGCTAGAGACAGACAAGTGAGCCAAACATTCAGCACCACTGCCTTCTATCTTTCTAAGCCCTTGGCCTCAATGTAATGTTGGCACTCCCTTCAGCTGTTGATCCCGACTTAAACCACAGAGACACGGCAGAGGGCCTCCAGTTTGTATAAGTCACACATGCTCTGAAAATGGAGGAGCCTTTAAAAATAACCTCAGGTTTTGGCAGCCATCTTCTCCCTAGGGTGTAATTTGAAGCAATTTTTTAAGGATATCATTCTTGCTCATATTATATAGAAAACATGTCTTTTGTGTTACATGAGGCAAAACAAATGTGATGTTCCAGGCACTGCTGCTGTGGATCCTGTGCTATTAGCAATTTTAATGAATTACTGCTAAAAGCTAAAATGTAATAATAATCAATTAGTCTAATGTCTAATCTTACCAGTGATTTTGCAGGCTGTGTTATGAAGCACATTGTAAGAAAGCATGGAGCTGTTACTGAATGCAAATCTGTTGTATCGTTACAAAGGCAATTTTAACCCTACATTACCACATTTAAGAAAGACTTTGCTTTTCTCAGAAACCTTTTAAAGTATTTCATACAGTCAAGTGCTTTCAAATTGTTGCTGGATTGAGAAATGCAATAGACATTTTGTCAACAACATAATCATGCACAATAATGGGATAAATGACCAGTTTCATCCATTTTGGATATGAAAAAAATTGCAGGCCAGAATACTGAGAACAAAGGCCTGTTCTTACTATCCTGACATCCTAAACATCCACTGGATCAGATGGATGGGGCCTCAGTTTAACCTCTCACTTGAGACATTTTTGACAATGCATTCCCCTCAATACCGCAATGCAACATTCGGCAAGATTATACCTTCTATAATCCTCAATTGGAGCATGCAATCACAATCATTTGACCTTGAGGCAAGATTCCCACCAACTGAGCTAAATCACTAACATTGCAAATGCTGAATTCAGTTGTCAAAACAAATTCAATTATGTTTTCATGTTAACTTTACATCCCCAAGACATGCTTCACCTCAAAAATATTCTCTTTCTGAAATCCTCATGGGTTCTCCTGCCCTCTCACAATGACTCCATTTACACCATATCCCACCGGGATAATCCTGAGAGAAGTGAAAAGTTATGAGCCTGCAGAATTTTGGGGCAAATACATTTGAGACGACTAAGATGAAAACATATTTAAAACCACTTTCAGTGAAAATGGGTGACAAAGATTGTGAGTTTTTAAACTGATTTGGAAAGGGGATAGGGCACAGAGTAGATATAAAGCCGGGCTAAAGGTCCAATCAGATATAGAAGGAATGTTAGGACAGTCCATGACATGGAGAAGACATGGGAATGATAGGAACATGGGAGTTATAGAGATTTATATCTACTTTAATACAAGGAGCTTGCCTGGTAAGGCAGATAAACTTAGAGCTTTAATCAGCACGTAGGAATATGATCTTGTTGCAATCACTGAAGGACAAGACCGGCAGCTCAACATTCCAGGCTATAGAAGTTTCAGGCCCAATGATTAGGTTAGATTAGATTCCCTACAGTGTGGAAACAGGCCCTTCAGCCCAACAAGTTGTCACCGACCCTCCGAAGAGCAACCCACCAAGACCCATTCTCCTACATTTACCTCTGACAAATGTACCTAACACTACGGGCAATTTAGCATGGCCAATTCACCTGATTTGCACATCTTTGTGACTGTGGGAGGAAACCGGAGCACCCGGAGGAAACCCACGCAGACACAGGGAGAATGTGCAAACTCCACACAAACAGTTGCGCGAGGTGGGAATTGAACCCGGGTCCCTGGTGCTGTGAGGCAGCAGTGCTAACCACTGAGCCACCATGCGGCCCCAATGAGTGGGTAAAGTGTGAGAGATGGAGGCATCGCATTGTTGATAATGGAAACCATCCCTGCAATGAAGAAGGAGGAAGTCCTAGAAGAAGCCATCTGGGTAGAGTTTAGGATGAAAAAAAAAGGATGGTTACCATGCTGACCTCTCCCAGCAATCACAGGAAGGTAGAGAAGCAGATATGTGGGAAAATCACAGAAAGGAGTGGGAGAAGCAGGGTTATAGGTGTAGGGGACTTCAATTTAGCTAAAATTAACTGGTATAATCTTAGTGTGAAAGGATAAGACAAGGTGGAATTTTTAAAGTGCTTTCTGGAGAGCTTTTTGTGCCAGTATGCAGATAGTTCAACTACAGATAGGTCAGAGCGAGACTTTATCCTAGGGAATGAAACTGGTGAGTGATTGAAGTTTTAGAGGGTGAGCATTTTGGAGATAGTGACCATAACTCTATAATTTCAAAGTCGTTATGGAAAGGGATGAGTAAGTGCAGACGTTAAGTGGCTAAACTGGGGAAAGCCAATTTCAATACCATTAGATAGGATCTGGCAAACACAGGCTGGGAGCAGCTGCTTGCAAGGAAATCCACTTTTGGATTACGAGAGTCTTTTAAAAGTAGTGTGGTGAGAATTCAGGGCATGTTCTTGTAAGAGCGAAAGGAAAGGGCAGTAAGTCCAACGAACCCTGGATGTCAAGGGATATTGAACGTTTGATAAAGAAAAAGAAGGAAGCATATGTCACATACAGCATTTTTAAAAAACGGTGGTCTTTTATACATAAAGGAAGCTAGTCTGCCTTACCAATTAAAGTAGATATAATTCAGGAGATTTCTTAAAAAGGAAACTAAGAGGGCAAAGAGAGGACAAGAAATATCTTTGGCAGATGGGATGAGGGAAAACCCCAGGTTTTCATATTAAGAGAAAGAGGATTACCCATGTCAGAGAGAGACCTATGAGAGCCTGAAGGAGCAACCTGTGCTTGGAGCAGGTGAACATGCGTGAGGTCTAAAATGAATATTGCTCATCTGTATTCACAACTGGGATGGTGAGGTTCTCCAGATTAAGACTAATAAGAAGGAGGTATTCGATGCTTTAACAGGCATTTAGGTGCCTAAATCCCCAGGGCCTCGTGTGATATATCCCAGCCTGCTTTGGGAGGTAAGGGATGAGATTGCAGGGACCCTGAAAGAGACATTTACTGCTTTGCAGGCCACAGGTGAAGTACCAGGTGACTAGATGCTAGCTAATGTGGTTCCTTTGTTCAAAAAAGGCAGCAGGTATAGGCCAGGTAATTACAGAGCAGTTAGTCTACCGTCAGTGGCAGGGAAATTATTGGAAAGAAATTCTAAAGGACAGGATTGATCAATACTTAGAAAGGCAGGGATTGATCAGGGATTGTCAGCACAGATTTGTTAGAGGGGTTCCTGTCTCACTAATTTGAGTTTTTTGATAGGTGGGTAAATTGATGAGGGTAGTACAGCTGATGTGGTTTACACGGAGACCTGTCTCAAATGGAAAGGCTAATCCAGAAGGTACAAGTCCATAGGATCCAATGCAAGGTGGTAAACTGGATCTGAACTAGCTTACAAGTAGGAAGCGAAGGATGTTGATGGAGGGTTATTTTTGTAATTGGAAGCCTGTGACTGGAAATATACCACATAGATCAGTGTTGGGAACATTGCTGTTGTTATGTACATTAACCACCTGGATGTGAACGTAGAAAGTATAATTACTAAGTTTGTGGGTAATATGAAAATTGGGGTGCTATCGACAGCGAGGAGAATGGTTACAGGCTACAGTCTGATGTTGATCAGCTGGCACATTGGGCAGTGCAATGGTAGATGGAATTTAATCCCAATGAGTGCGTGGTGATGCATTTTGGTTTGTCTAATAAAAGAAGGATATACATAATAAATGGTAGGTCCCTAGGGAGTACTAAGGAACAACAGGACTTTGGTGTACAAGTCCACAGACCCCTCAAGGTATCAGCACAGGTAGACAGGGTGGTGAAGGCGGCATATGGGATGCTTGTTTTCATTAGCCCGAATGTAGAGCATAGGAGCACGGAAGTCTTGTTATAACTTTATAAAATATTGTTTAGGTCACAGATGGAACACTGTGTGCTGTTCTGGTGACCACATCATCAGAAATATGTGACTGTACTGGGGAGAGTGCAGAGGGGATGTTATTTGGGATTTAAAGTCTCAGCTATGAAGAGAGCTGAATTTGTTTTTTCAGAGCAGAGTTGGCTGGGGCAGGGTGTCTGTCTAAGGTATGTAAAATTATGAGAGGCATCAACAAAGTAGATTGTGAGAATCTCTTCCCCATGGCAGGCATGTCTAAGACTAAAGGGCGTAAGTTTAAAGTGAGGAGCAGGTGGTTTAAAAGAGATTTGAGGAAAATGTTTTTGACTCAGAGGGTAGTAGATATATGAAACATGCTGCCTGACAAGGTGGTGGAGGGAGACACTCTTGCAATATTTAAGAAGCATCGGGGCAATGTAGGGAATGGACCAAGTGTAGATAAATGGGATTAGTGTGGTTTGGTGTTTATTGGTCAGCTTGGACATGGTGGGCCAAATAACTTGTTTCTATACTATATGACTTTGTGACTCTCTTTTTATTCAATGAGGAATAATTCTGTATCAATTGAAACCCTGTCAGAAATCACAAAATTCCTATTGTGAAAGTCAAAATGGAACACGTCATGATCCTTGCGCTTAGGGCTTAAATGTTTGAATCTTCAAAATCCCCTGGGATTTCATCACAGTTCCAGCATTTTTATGTGTGGCTGGCTTAAGAGTTTACCAATTACATTGTTCATCAGTATGCTCACACTGAAACAGGGGAAGGAAATGAGCCCAAAGTCTGAAGTAGACATTTCATAAATTAGAAACCAAAGCAGAAATTGCAGGCAAAACTCAGCAAGTCTGGCAGGATCGGTGGAGAGAAAGCAGAGTTACCATTTGGAACTCAGTCCTGAAGAGTCACTGGACCTGACAATGTTAACTCTTCATTCTCTCCAAGATGTTGCCAGACCTGTTGAGTTTTCCCAACGATATCTGTTTTTGATTTCTAGAATCAGCAACTGTTTTGTTCTTTTTATAGAGTCATAGAGATGTACAGCACAGAAACAGACCCTTCGGTCCAACATGTTCATGCCAACCAGATATCCCAGCCCAAGCTAGTTCCTTCTGCCAGCACCTGGCCCATATCCCTCCAAACCCTTCCTATTCATACACCCATCCAGATGTCCTTTAAATATTGTAATTGTACCAGCCTCTATCACTTCCTCTGGCAGCCCATTCTGCACATGCACCATTCTCTGTTTGAAAAAAAGTTGCCCCTTAAGTCTCTTTTATACCTTTCCCCTCTCACCCGAAACCTATGCCCTCTAGTTCTGGACTCCCCCACCCCAGGGAAAAAACTTTGTCTATTTATCCTATCCATGCCCCTCATGGTTTTATAAACCTCTATAAGGTCACACCTCAGCCTCCAACACTCCAGGGAAAACAGCCCCAGCCTATTCAACCTCTCCCTGTAGCTCAAGCCCTGGCAACATCCTTGTAAATCTTTTCTGAACCTTTCAAGTTTCACAACATCCTTCCGATAGGAAGAAGACCAGAATTGCATGTAATGTTCAAACAGTGGCCTCACCAATGTACTGTACAACTGCAACATGACCTCCCAACTCCTCTACTCAATATCAATAAAGGAAGTTAGATCAGTTTTGATTGTAAAACAAATTGGCAACAGCTCCTGAGTTCAGGGGTTAAATTGGATTGTCCTGGAATCAGCGCAGGAAATGCAAAGTGTAATTTTGCTGTGGCTGTTCAATGTATTGCAAATTTTATGTTGTCTACTAATTACAATAATTGTGATCTGCAATCTAACATTCAACACACTGTTGAGTGAATGCAGCAGGGTGAGTCAAGTTAATGTGAGGCCAGCACCACTTCAACTTAGAATAAACTAGGTAAAGGCAGACTGCAATTCTTAAAGATGTGATGCATTCTGGCATCAGCAGAGCTGGTGTTGTTTGAAGAAGATGAAGAAGAGCAGAAGGAAATTGGAGCAATAGCCAAACAAGCCATGAGGTTCACTGATGCATTTGCAGGAGGTGAACAGGAGGAGAGGGGCCTCTTTCTTTTGGGGGAAAGGGGAAGAATACCATTCAGGCAGCATGAACAAGTGGCAATTGTGGTAGTTCCAGTAGTCTGTGATGGAATCTTGGTTGGAGTTTCAGACATTAGTTAGGCCCCAGCTGGAATACGCTGAGCAGTTCTGGTAACCATATTTTCGGAAGGATGTGATTACACTGGTAAGGATGTGAATGAGACTGTTAGCTACTTTGGACCAATTCAGCTATAAATAGAGACTAGATAGACTGGGGTTATTTTTCTTAGAGTAGAGATGGCTGAGGGGCACTTGTTTTAGTAATTCAAAATCATGAGAGGCATAGGATAGGAGAGGATGGATAGGAAGAAAACATTTCTTTTAATGAAGAGATCAATAACCAGAGGTCTTTGATCTAAATTAAAGGGCTGCAGGTTTAAAGGGAATTGAAGAAGAATTACATTCGTCCAGATGGTGTTGAATATCTGGAACTTTCTGCCTGAAGAGATGGGAATAATCACAATATTTATTCAGTGATCTCCTGAGCACAATAATGTACTGAGCTGGAAAATAAGACTAGAGTAGAGAGATGTTTGGTAACTGGCATGCACACAATGGGCCAAACGATCTCTTTCCATTCTGTAGAACTCTCTGACTCTAACCCTGAGGATTGAATACTGTTATTGACCTCATACAAATGCTGTGAACTTTGCAAGATGTAAACCAACCCTGTATTCAGTTACTAAGTGATTATTTTGACTATGACTTGAATCTCACCCTTTAACTTGACAATTAAGACTGCCATAAGCCACATGTGTACATCTCAAGATTTTAATGCACTGCCAGCTATTCAACTCTGGAAGGTACATCACAAGAGCATATTACACTACACACCATTTCTTTCTCATAAGGGCAAGGCAGTCTGTAATAGGCAGCAGCAGCAGCAGGAGCAAATTGCTAAGGTGGGAGAGGCTCCATGTGTCCATCCCCTTGAAGAGAACTTGTTGGAAATAATTGGAGTGATGGTCACTGAGGCCATGGCTGATGATGAGTGAAACCATGGAGGAAGGTAGTGTATCTGTCAAATCTCATTTCACTCTTAACTTGTGAGCTTTGTGAAGTACAGTCTGTTGATGGTGTAATCATGCACCTCGTACTTCCCCCCGTCTCCCTGCTTTTGTTTTCAGATACTCACGAATGGCCAACTGGTCAGCTAGTGATGTATGAGGCTGGTGTAATAGAGAGAAAGTGCAGAAGTCTGAGACACAGGGGAATCCTAGTGCAAGAATCACAAAAGGTTAGCATGCAGATACAGCAAATAATTAGGAAGGCAAACAATTTTTTTTATTGCAAGGCAGGTGCAATATAAAAATAGAGATGTATTGTTACAGCTTTATAAGGCATTGGAGCAGAGTGCAGTCACAATTTCTTTATTTGAGAAATGATACAAATGAATTAGAAACAGTTCAGAGAACGTTCATTTTACTGATATCTGGAATGGCGAGTGTTTACCTTCCGAGAAAAGATTGGCCAGGCTGAGCCTGTATCCATTAAGACTAAGAGGTGATCTTGTTGGGATGTATAAGATCCTGAGGGGATTTGAGAGAGTGTACAGTGAAAGGATGTTTCTCCTTCTGGGAGTGACTAGAACTAGGGGTCACAGTTTAAAATAATAAGGGCTCTCCAATTAAAGATAAGATGCAAGGAAACATATTCTCTCAAAGGGTAGTGACCTATTTTCCTTAGAGTAGGGTCATTGAATATCCTTAAAATATAGACTGGTAAATTCATGACTCAAGGTCAATGTGTGACAATGAGGAGTTCAGATCACAGGACAAATATGATCTGACTAAATGGTGAAAGAGATTCAAGTGGCCAAATGGCTTCCTCCTATTCCCAATTCATGTGTTTGTATTTTGTCTGTGGCAGGTTTGATGGTCAATGTCTCCTTTTCCAATAAAGATCTAACAATAGGGATACAATGTCTGAGGCTGAGCTCCAGGATCAAAATGCTGCCATCTTGTCTGCAGATAGCAGAGCTCAAAGAGGGATTCTGGATAGTGCAGCAATTGGTCTCGTGAAAGATTCCTACAATTCCCGAGGTATTGCACAATGGGAATGCCAGTTTTACTCTGGACTATTTTGCCTGCTGTTTCTTCTCGGCCTACAGCATTCTTGCTCCTTGGATGCTGCCTGACTTGCTGTGCTTTTCCAGCGCCACACTTTCTGACTCTTGCTCCCATCACTGATCTGGTAGTGCCCCTTACCAGTGTTCTGTAGTCTGCCAGCCCTGGCTGCTGCCATTCACTTCAAGGTAATGCAGTCAAATGTGGGTTGGCCTTGCAAAGGCTGTTGGCAATTTCTGTCACTGGAAGTCAGCCAACCATCTGACACCCGCACGGAAGCAATACATAATGTTGCAACCATGTGAGGAACGCTCCCCACTTTTTGACCCCATCTCAACCAATTAAAACAAATGTTTTTATGTTTTTTTTAGTTTGCTGCTCTTACACTTCGGTCAAAATGTAATTCACTAGAAAACATCGGAGGGAGGGGATCATTATCATAGTGAAAAGAAGATAAATTTCATTATATCCAAGAAAGCACAATTAAAAAATGAGACATTAAGTACACACACAAGCACAACAAGTAACTTTTCTTTTCATTGTGGTACAGACCGAGAGAAATAAGGCAGTGCACATCTAAAATCCTTAGAGTAGGGTTAGATTTTAAACCTGAGACCACAACTGATAGCTTGTTGACTTGTATCACAGCAATACCAGAATCTGAAGATGTCTTTGACTTCTGAATAAATGTTTTCACAGTTTTCTTTGTCACCTGATGCTATTTTCTGAAACAAGGAGAGAGAGAGAAAGCAAATCAGGGGTCATCGTCTTAGGATAAAGTTGTTGTGGTTCTGCTCGCCGAGCTGGAAGTTTTTGCTGCAAACGTTTCGTTCCCTGGCTAGGGAACATCATCAGTGTGGTGGGAGCCTCGTGTGAAGCGCTGCTTTGATGTTTCTTCCGGTATTTATATTGGTTTGTTCTTGCCGCTTCCGGGTGTCAGTTTCAGCTGCAGTGATTTGTATCTGGGGTCCAGGTCGATGTGTCTGTTGATGGATGTTCTTGCCGTTTCCGGGTGTCAGTTTCAGCTGTAGTGGTTTGTATATGGTGTCCAGGTCAATGTGTCTATTGATGGAGTTTGGGGATGAATGCCATGCTTCTAGGAATTCTCTGGCTGTTCTCTGTCTGGCTTGTCCTATGATAGTGGTGTTTTCCCAGTCAAATTCATGTTGCTGGTTGTCTGAGTGTATGGCTACTAGAGATAGCTGGTCGTGTCGTTTTGTGGCTAGCTGATGTTCGTGGATGCGGATTGTTAGCTGTCTTCCTGTTTGTCCTATATAGGGTTTTGTGCAGTCCTTGCATGGTATTTTGTAAACTACGTTAGTTTGGCTCATGCTGGGTATTGGGTCCTTTGTTCTAGTGAGTTGTTGTCTGAGCGTGGATGTTGGCTTGTGTGCTGTTATGAGTCCTAAGGGTCGCAGTAGTCTGGCTGTCAGTTCTGAGACACTCCTGACGTATGGTAGAGTGGCTAGTCCTTTTGGTTGTGGCATGTCCTCGTTCCGTGGTCTATCTCTTAGGCATCTGGTGATAAAGTTGCGTGGGTATCCGTTTTTGGCGAATACCTTGTATAGATGTTCCTCTTCCTCTTTTCGCAGTTCTGGTGTATTGCAGTGTGTTGTGGCCCTTTTGAATAGTGTCCTGATGCAGCTTCGTTTGTGTGTGTTGAGGTGGTTACTTTCATAGTTTAAGACTTGGTCTGTGTGTGTTGGTTTCCTGTGTATCCTTGTGGTGAATTCTCCGTTGGGTGTTCTCTCTACTAACACGTCTAGGAATGGGAGTTGGCTATCCTTTTCTTCTTCTCGTGTGAATCGGATTCCTGTGAGTGTGGCGTTGATGATTCTGTGTGTTTTTTCTATATCTGTGTTTTTGATGATTACAAAGGTGTCATCAACATATCTGATCCAGAGTTTGGGTTGGATTTGTGGTATGGCTGTATGTTCTAATCTTTGCATAACTGCCTCTGCTATGAGTCCCGAGATTGGTGATCCCATGGGTGTTCCGTTGATTTGTTCGTATATCTGATTGTTGAATGTAAAGTGTGTGGTGTGTCTCAGAACTGACAGCCAGACTACTGCGACCCTTAGGACTCATAACAGCACACAAGCCAACATCCACGCTCAGACAACAACTCACTAGAACAAAGGACCCAATACCCAGCATGAGCCAAACTAACGTAGTTTACAAAATACCATGCAAGGACTGCACAAAACCCTATATAGGACAAATAGGAAGACAGCTAACAATCCGCATCCACGAACATCAGCTAGCCACAAAACGACACGACCAGCTATCTCTAGTAGCCATACACTCAGACAACCAGCAACATGAATTTGACTGGGAAAACACCACTATCATAGGACAAGCCAGACAGAGAACAGCCAGAGAATTCCTAGAAGCATGGCATTCATCCCCAAACTCCATCAATAGACACATTGACCTGGACACCATATACAAACCACTACAGCTGAAACTGACACCCGGAAACGGCAAGAACATCCATCAACAGACACATCGACCTGGACCCCAGATACAAATCACTGCAGCTGAAACTGACACCCGGAAGCGGCAAGAACAAACCAATATAAATACCGGAAGAAACATCAAAGCAGCGCTTCACACGAGGCTCCCACCGCACTGATGATGTTCCCTAGCCAGGGAACGAAACGTTTGCAGCAAAAACTTCCAGCTCGGCGAGCAGAACCACAACAACGGATACCCGAGCTACAAATCTTCAATCAGATTTTAGGATAAAGTGTAGCAAAGTAAAAACAGAGTTAAGGAGAAACTACTTCTTCCAAAGGGTTGTCAATCTGTGGAATTTGCTATCCCAAAGTGTGGTGGATGCTGGGCCAAAGAGTAAATTTAAGGAAGAGTTAGACAGGGTTGAAGGGATATGGAGGGAAGACAGGAAAATGCGAGTGAGGATCAGATCAGCCATGATCGAATAGCAGACCAGGCTGATGGTCCGAATGGCCTAATGCTCCTCTATCTTATGAACTTACAGGCCTCCCAAATTCTGCTGTGATGAATCCATGTTCTCCTTTTGCTGCTGTGCAAAAACTGGTGAAATGCAGTTCAGTGTATGTTCTGGAGTCCAAATCCATTGTCATTCCAAGATTATTAACTGGCAGGTGAAACTTGCCTCTGCCATCATGTGAAATGATTGTACAAATGGAAATTAAAACAGAAGATTTTTGACTCGAACCCTGTTGCCTGGTTTCAATGTCTTTTGATAAAAATGATAATTTCAGAACAGAGAGCTTTGTTCATTCCATGTAGGGACACGCCTCAATCAACTGCCTCTATCAATCTGCAGCCATGTTAGGCCCATGTTGCTTACTTTTTCAATATCATTTTAGCCCATGAAAGAGCTCAGGTATCACACTCAGCCGACGGAAGTTAAAATTCAATTGTTCGTGTTTCCCATTATTCTAATAATTGGAGCATGAGGACAGGCAAGACATTTACTAAGGAATTGTACAAGGGTGATTAGTTGAGTCTTCTATGTTTGGTTAGGTAAGGTTGATGTGAATTTGTTACTTTGTGGAAGCTTTTATTTCAAGGTTGTGACCAAGAGGATGCAGTGATGCTCTATAAAGATAGGACCATAAGATGTTGAACTGTTCAGCGACAATGACCTGGACCTTTATATAAAGGAACCAAAACTGAACAATGTCCCTGTAGAAAGGCTGCCATGTAGTTATTCTGTTGCCTCATCCCTTCTTCTTTCTCTCCTCCTGCTAAAGGACTTGTTTAATTCATGAGTGGGCTGGATACAGTAGACAGGGTGAGGTTGCTCCCCCCTCATAAAAGAAACAAGAATGAAAGGGCATGGATTTGATGAGCAAAATAAGCAATATGATGTGAGAAAACATGATTTCACACAGTGAACATTTAGGATAAGGAATGTACTGTCTGGAAATGTAGTGAATCTAGGTTCAATTCAAGAGGGCATCAATTGATTGTCTGGATAGAAAATGTGAGCAAGGTTGTAGAGAAAAATCGAGAGCTTAGCACTGGATAATGATGAGCCACACAGACACAATGAACTGAATAGTCACCTTCTGCACCATAATAATTCTGTGATCCATGGTGAAAAAGGCTATGTCGTCATAAGTTTACCTTGTGAAGGGTACAGCAAGCTATTCCAACTCTGGTGAGTATTGGAGAGCTGTTGAAGGGTTAACAGAGCCACCATTGCTTCAACACCTCAATTTCAAACATGTTCAACTTCCTTCTAGCAGCATGGCTCTCATTACAAGCATGCTGGACATGTTATGGTTGAGTTGTAGATGGGAGTCATCAGCCAGCTGTTGGGGTGAATAGTCTTTGTTATTGGTCAGTCTCTGGATCTGGCTGGAAGATTGATGGAACAATCAGTTGGGACTGGATGAACACAACAACAGCTAACACCTTCCTCAGCAATTTTTCCAAACACCCACAAAAGTCACAGGTGGGAACAGAAATCAATAAGCAACTTGTGGTACAGATAGATAATTCCTTATCTGAAGTTCCAAAACTCAAAAAACTCCAAAATCTGAAGTTTTTTTCGTGGAGTGTGGAGCATCAATCTGCATAACATAACAAAATTTGTTTGGTGGGTGAAGGCCACACCCACGTGACCCACATGGCAGTGTGGCCCAGCACTGGCAGGTGTCAATTGTGTTTAATTGTTTAATTTCACTGTGAAAATGCCAAAAAGAGCTGCAGGTATACCTTGTGCCTAACAATAATAAAAAGAAAAGGAAACATCTGACATTATCAATAATGCAGAAAGGTGTTATTGCAGAAGCTTGATCGTGGTGTGTCCATGTTGCATCTTACTGAGGAATATGGTGTCGGAACTACCATTGTATATGATTTAAAGAAACAGAAAGACAAGTTACTGAAGTTTTATAGTAACAGTGATGACTATAAACTATTGAAAAATAGGAAAGCAATGCACAGGGCAAAAATGAAGATCTTAACCAAAGCTTGTGAGAAGATTTATAGCTTGGGTGCTCGTTGTTGTGGTTCTGTTCGCCGAGCTGGGAATTTGTGTTGCAGACATTTCGTTCCCTGTATAGGTGACATCCTCAGGACTAGCTACACTACCAAACATCAAGAGCATTTCCGAACTGACAGCCAGACTACTGCAACCACTAGGACTCATAACAGCATACAAACCAATTGCCACTCTCAGACAACAAATCACCAGAACGAAGGACCCAATACCCAGCATGAGCAAAACCAATGTAGTGTACAAAATCCCATGCAAGGATGGCACAAAACACTACATAGGACAAACAGGAAGACAGCTAATGATCCGCATCCATGAACACCAACTAGCCACGAAACAACATGACCAACTATCCTTAGTAGCCACACATGCAGATGACAAGCAACATGAATTTGACTGGGACAACACTCCTATTATAGGACAAGCCAAACAGAGAATAGCCAGGGAATTCCTAGAGGCATGGGACTCATCCACAGATTCAATCAATAAGCACATTGATCTGGACCCAATATACCGACCACTGCAGCGGACAGCTGGAATGGACAACCGGAAGCGGCAGATTCTAACCACTACAAATGCTGGAGGAAAGATCACAGAAACGCTTCACAGGAGGCTCCCAAGCACTGAGAATGTTACCTAGACAGGGGACGAAATGTCTGCAACACAAATTCCCAGCTCAGCGAACAGAACCACAACAACGAGGATCTTAACTGTGTGTTGATGGAGTGGATTCGACAACGAAGAAGTGAATGTGTGCCATTGACTGGTTTGTTGGTCATGAAACAAGCTAGAAAATATTATAAAAACTGAACATTAAAGACAAATGTCAATCTTCAGAAGGTTGGCTGCAGAAATTTAAGAAGCACAATGGTGTAGAATATCTGAAAATCTGTGGTGAAAAGGTTTCTGCTGACCACGAAGCAGCTGAAAATTCTATTGATGAATTTGCCAAGATGATATCTGAACAAAACCTTAGTCCTGAACAAATTTACAATGCTGATGAAACAGCTCTCTACTGGTGCTATGTCCCGAGAAAAACATTAACAAGAGCTGATGAGTGCGCACCAGTAGGTTTTAAGGATACTAAGGACAGGTTAACTATTCTTGGGTGTGCCAATGCTGCAGGCACACATAAGGTGAAATTGACAGTGATTGGGAAAAGCAAACATCCGAGATGTCTGAAAGGTGAACACAATTTACCTGTGCAGTATTAGGCAAACAAAAAAGCATGGGTAACCCGAGAAATCTTTTTCGACTGGTTCAGTAACCACTTCGTATCAGCGGCATGAGCTCATTGCATGCAAGCTGGACTTGAAGAAAACTGTAAAATTTTATTGTTCTTGGGCAACAGCTCCGCACGTCCTTCTGCGAACTTCTTGTGAAAAGTAATGTTTTTGGCATTTACTTGCCCCCTAATGTGACATCTGTATATTACAGCCTTGTGACCAAGGAATTTTGCACTCCATGAAGAGCAAGTATAAAGATTATTTTTTAAACCGTATGCTTGCTGCAGTCAACAGAGAGGTAGGAATCCAAGACTAACTGTCAGAGTTTAGTGCTAAAGTTGCCATTTATGCAGTCACTAATGCTTGGAATGATGTTGATTAATCAACATTAACAAATGCTTGGCACAGACTCTGGCCTATGACGATGTTTCATGTAAATTAACCTATAGATGAAGATTTTGAAGGATTTTGTGTCACTGCAGAGAAAAAGATGACAGCAAACTTTGTAAGTTACGATAAATTTTATCGGATGAAAGTGTTCATAAATTACAGGAAGTTGACATTGAAGAAATGTTGAATATTGACAGCAATGGTAAAATTGCTGAAATGGTTTTCAATACAGATAAGTGTGAGGATAGTAGTGATGATGATTATGATAATGACTTCGTGAACACAGTTGAAAAAGTCCCCAATACGGTGAAAATGCGTGATCAGTTAATTGCTGGACTTGAACAATCAGTGTGCAAGAGATTATGGCAATTTGCTCGATTAAAGAGATATTGCTTAGACAGAACCTATGTTAATGAGACAGATGACACTTGAAGAAGTCTTTAGGAATGCTGCCTGCCATAGTGCTGAAGCTGTGTATGTTTAAGTTTTACCAAGTATTTTGCTTGGAATGTTTTTTTTAAAAAACACATTGTCCTTGAGTATTTATGGTCTATGTATTACATTTATCAGTACATTACTCTGTAAATAAACTGTGGTAGCATTTATAGTCTTTATTTATCCTACTTAGTGTGAACATTCAAATGTTTTTGCTGCAGTATTGATGTTGATTACGGGGTGCTGCCCTGGACCCTACAGGAGGCACTACATTTGTTCCGAAATCCGAACAATTTCAAATTCCGAAAATCAGCTGGCCCTGACGATTTTGGATAAAGGATTGTCTACCTGTATTATGCAACAATGCACACCACTCATACCATAAGATTTTCTACCATGATGCCTGTGTACCAACCTCTCGTGGCTTGTGGTTAGGGTTGAATACTGCCACCCGTCTTCCTTCCAGTGCTGAGTCTAAGAGGCTGCTTCATAGTCTGTGGTGCAGGAAGGACAAATTATTTCAGCAGGATAGTCTCTTGCCTTAGATAGCAAGATGTAGTGAATTATACTCCAGTAACTACATACAGGTTACATTATCTCTTAGGTATATTCACAATTACCAGTGTAAGATAGAGAAAACACATGTCTCCATCAGGTGATTGGACCAGACGCTAACTGATTGTCCATCCAGAGGCATTGTGAAATCATAACTTTGGGCAGAGCTAAGTATAGCTCAAACGTTGACTCTTTCAGAACCATTATTATATACAACACTTAAAAAAAAAACACAAACTTTTGATGATCACTTAAAGTAACCTTCAAGTTGCAGAACATGTTTAAATGCATGTATTTAAAAGAAGATGTTAATTAGGGAAGTCGGGTTGAAAATGACAAACATGTGTCAATCACTTAAATGCTGGTGCTGAAGCTACCTGTACTGCATATTTCTGAAATATGCTGATAATGACCCACACTAACACAATGATTAAGATGTCTTTTGGAGTGATTTGTGCTAGAAATAATTGGAGTGTCACGTTTCTGCTGCTGAAGGATTCCTAACACCAAAACTACTGGTGTGAGCAGGTCAAATTTTATAACCACAGTCTCGTCTGGGACACTGAAAGGTTCTCTATTACCAGATGCTACCTTGGAAGATAGGAACAGAAGTAGCCCATTCAGCCTTATGAATTTGATCTGCCATGCAATTAGATCCAATTTGATCTCTGCCTCAACCTCATTTACATGTCTTTGAGTCACATCCTTTGACATCCGAATCCAACAGAAACACAGCAATCTCAGTATTGAAAGCCTCAATTGATCTGGCATCAACTTAATAAAAGCAAATTACTGCAGATGCTGGAATCTGAAACCAAAAGAGAAAATGCTGGAAAATCTCAGCAGGTCTGGCGGCATCTGTAAGGAGAGAAAAGAGCTGACGTTTTGAGTCTAACTGACCCTTTGTCAAAGCTTTGACAAAGGGTCAGTTAGACTCAAAACGTCAGCTCTTTTCTCTCCTTACAGATGCTGCCAGACCTGCTGAGATTTTCCAGCATTTTCTCTTTTGGCATCACAACTTTTTGGGGGGAGAGCAAGTTCCAATTTCTATTACTTTGATGTGAAGAGCAGGGATGAATACATGATCTAATCCATTGCAATTGTCTCCAAAATGATAGCAAACTAAAATATCCACTCCACAAAAGCTTTGCACTTCACCTTTGAGAAAGATGCTGTGCATCTAACTCAAAATAAATATGGCTGCTATATGTTTTACATTTGGAACAATTTGAAGAACATCAGAACAAGGAGCAGGGGTAGACAATTCTGCTCCTTAAATCTACTCCATTATTGAATACAATCATGGCTGATCTCATCTTGGCCTCAACTCAAATTCCTAGCCAACTCTCCATAACTCTTCAACCCATTACTAATTAAAAATCTGTATAATCTCCTCCTTAAATTTACTCAATGACCCAGAATCGACTGCATTCTGGGGCAATGAATTCATGACCCATTGAGAGAAGTAATTTCTCCACCATCTCTGTTTTAAAACTGCTACCCTTTATCCTAAAACAATGACCCCTTTTCCGAGATTGCCCCACATGAGGTGTGCATGACACGAGTATCTATCTTTATAGCAGGTTTTGTTCATTGTTCTTTGAAATGTCTGCTCTATGATTCTAGCTACAACTTCCATGTCTATTTACCCCTTGGTTATTTTCCTCTGAGTCTACACCAAGGTTTAACCAATCAAACATCAATACAGTGCATCAATACTAAACAGATTCACAATATCAAACACAGCACACATGAAACCATTGAACATTACAACAGTCAAATTTGATTTTGGCTCCATCTCCTGAATTGAAAGGATTTTGCTTGGGTTCATGATTCCAAGGTTAGATTTGGGATTTTTTCTGATGATGTCACTTGTCAAATTCTGGACTGGCAGTCTAGAATTCCAGTGCTATGTGTGAAAAATACCATGAGGTAAACTGGTCACCAAAATCTATTTTTCAAAGAAAAAAGCCCTTTTTTTCTGTGCATTCCATTCTTCATGATATCAACTACGTAAGGGTTTTTAAGGATTTTTTCATCAGTATGAAAAGGAAATGAAGTTATGGTATCACTTCCATCCTTCACACCTACTAATTCTTAAGTCCAGTTAAATGTGACAATGGTATTTGTTGAAATCTCAGGAACTACTTCTCTTTTTTCTTTTTTTATTTATAAAGAAAATGTTGTGATTACAGCATAAAACAGACTAGATGAATGAGAGTGGTCCAGTTCTTAATGTATTATATACAATGGAAGCAGCGCAATACAATAATATATACAATTAGAATAGTGTCACCAGCAGCAGATGATGTTTTCTAGAATGACTACTAATCATGTGGAACTAATAAAAGGTTCAAAAAACCCAATGTCTGGGTGGGTGTGTGGTGGAGTCTGGACTTCTTTGAGTTCATTATTGAACTTAAGCTCCAATCTTACACTGACTCATTTAGCTTTGCATTACAGTCTAATGTAAATCGAGAGGCTACACTATCTTACTGCAGTGTGTGCTGGAACCTTCCCATTTTCCTGTAATAGCATGTCTGGGTAGCATTAAGTGTGTAAAGATAATCTCAGCCCATTTTCAAATAACAAAAGCTCTTTGCCCCAGGCCAAGAATGATGAATTGCCGCTCAGGCACAACTCCCACTGGGTATGTTTACTTCATAGAATCCCTACAGCATGGATACAGGCCATTGAGCCCATCAAGTCCATGCCAACCTACTGAAAAGCATTCCAGCCTGTCCCTGCAATCCTGCATCCCATGGCTAATCTACTTAGCCTGCACATCCATGGGCAATCTTGCACATCTTTGGACATTGGGAGGAAACCCACGCAGACACACAATCCACACTCCACACAGTCGCCTGAGGGTGGTATTAAACCCAGCAGCCTGGCACTGTGTGGCAACAGAGCTAACCACTGAGCCATCACTGTGCCACCATTGCTGTTGTTGTAATTCAGTTAATATCTAAAGTGGGTCAGTGCCATTTGTTAAAAGTCCTGGTGAAACAAGTCACTGAGGTAAAACAGTGTGACAAGCATTGGTGCAATAGTGCGATCTTGCCCATTGCACCAAATACATTTCTCAATGCAAGAGGAAGTGTTGTTATAGTTTATTTAGCTGCAAAATTGATGCAATGAACACAGCATAGCCTAGGCTGCAGATTTTGTAGTGGTTGGATCTTTGGAGACTTGAGAACTAAGCCGGTTTAAAATTTGCCATTTGTAGCAGCAAATGCATTTTCAATTATTTTTAAAATATTTAATCCTTTTATGAAACTGCGGTGTCACTCTATATGTGTTTTTTTTTCCGTGGAATACCACAGCTGTAATATGATTGAACACACATTGCAACCCTTAAATGTGGGTTAATACCATCCTACAGGCATTTTGTTCAAAGCTTCATTGATGGTCATGCCTGTCAAAAGAGCTAACAGGAGCTTGATAAGTTGCACATCTAAATGAAGAATAGGTTAAAAGTCTTAACAACTCCTCTCTATTCAAGGAAGTAAGACAGATTCTCTCAACATGCCTGTCATCCATTTAAGATCAAGAGCAAAAGGAAGTGGGAAATTATTTTGTGTTTTATTTTCCAAATAAACACAAAAATAAAAGAAAGAGTGATTAATTCTGATAAACAATATTTCAGCAAAGGCAAAATCCTGTTTTTGGACTCAGTGATAAAGTGTGTTAAGCTTCCACTTAGCAACTATCAACAATTTCAATATCCTCAGATTTTTTTTTGGAACCAAAGACTTAATCTTTTGCACAAATTTTCATGTGGCTTTTAGAATTTATTATTCAAGGATAAAGTCAGCCACACCAGAGGCTGGTGGCGTGCACCCTTCTTCTCTCTTCGAGGTTTACAGTTACAAAAATAATAGCAGCTGTGCCGCAGCACAGTGGGGTGCGTGTTTTTATTACTTTATCATTCCCTACATGGTGAGCTCCCAAATTTAATTGAGGCATCTGGGAGATTACACTGAACTGAGTCTGTGACTTCCCGGTGCAGTTTTAAAGTGGAGGTTTGGAGGGGGTGGGAGGGTTGTGGTGGTTTAGCAAAAGAATTGTCCCCTGCTTGATCACTTGGAAACCAGCAGTGTATCCGGTAAATATCCTGGCTCATTTGTACTGGAGGTTAACTTCGTGGTGTTCCAGGATTCACCCAACTAAGCTTACACATGTGTCGTGTCATTGTTTCCACTTGTGATTTGTGGCTTTATTACGGGTTGCTGTTCCTGATGACGGGACAGTGATTGGAAAGGATGGGAATCAACAGACCTACTGTGGGAGAGTCAGACAGTTCTGTCTATGAACAGCCCCAGTGAAAAGGCAGTTTTGTCTGCTGAGTATTAAGGATGCATTGCTGCCTGTGCTGGCTTCTTTAATGTGTCATGCTTCCAAGTTGGTCTGCCAGCGGCAGTAACAAAGGAACATAGGACTTAAGGGCAGGAGTAGTCCATTCGGCCCTTTGATTGTGCTCTCTCATTCAATAAGTTCATGGCTGATGTGGTTGTGGTAACGGGAATTAGTCCTCAAATGGAATCTTCTTAAAATGACAAATGGGCATTCCTGGCACAGCCGAGCACACCACAATTAGCTCATAAATAAAGCGTATGGAAAAAAAATCACACACAAAGGTCAACAACAAACATTTATATTTATGTAGTGCCTTTTAATTTAATAAAGCGTCCCAAGCTGCCTCATAGGGGCATTATAAGCAAAATATGACATTGAATCACATGAGGAAATATTTGTTCAGATGAGTAAACAATTGGTCAAAAAGGAAGGTTTTAAGGAGTGTCAGTTAAAGGAGGAAAGTGGGGTGTAGAGTTGCAAGGAGGGAGTTTCAGAGCTTGAGCAGATGCAACAAATGATGGAAAAATTAGAAGTGGGGATGCTCAATTAAAGTAACATAGATATCTTGAAAGGCTCTGGCATTGAAGACATGACAGCAACATGGAGGGTCAAGGCCATGGAGGGATTTGAAAACAAAGATGAAAACTTTATAATCAAGATGTGGATGAACAGGATGTGGTGTATGTCAGTGAACCCAGGCATAATAGAAGACTTGGTGTGAGTTAAGGTACAAACAGCAGAGTTTTGAATTATCTCAAGTTTACAGTGGGTAAAATGAGGGAGAGTGGTCAGGAGTGCAGATGAATAGTCAAGCTTAACAGTAATGAATGGATGAAGAGTTTTCCATCAGCAAATAAGCTGAGACAGAACCAAACTTGGGCAATGTTCCTATAATGCATGATATCTCTTGTCTATCCTTCCCTCCCCCTTTCCCTTTCTATTACGCAGCTCAGCTATCTAGAACTCTTGCTCTTGAATTCTCTGACTAGACCTCAGAAACCTTCCATTTATCTTTCCTCCTTACAATACTAACGGTCACTCTCCAATTGACAACTTTGTTAACCCCCTTCATTAGTCTAATTTTATGCCTTAATAATGGCTCTGTGGAAATCCTGGAACATGTTGTTTCAGTAAAGGTACAATTTGAATTCAAGCTAATGTGGCTTTTATTGTTGTTGAGGTTCAACTAGTAGCACAAGGCTATGGCGTGCCCTGTCATAAATAAGATTTGTAACTTAAATACTTGGATAAATAGATGATACAGATCCATTGACAAAAATTCTTTAAAGTAGAGGCATTGTTGTTGTGTTATGTTTCTCAGCAGAGGTACGATATAACTTAGGGGATCTGCCCATGATGTCATCACCATATCAAGAAAATTATTTATTATAAAGCTTACATTCTCAATCTTATTGTTCAAAGACATTAGTGAGACCACCTTTAGAATACTGTGTACAATTCTGCTTGCCTGGCTATAGGAAGGATATTGTTAAATTAGAAAGAATACAGAAAAGATTTACAAGTCTGTTGCCAGGATTGGAGAGTTTGAATTATAAAATCACGGGAGGCATAGATAAAGTGAATAGCCAAGTTCTTTTTCCAAAAGAAAAGGAGTCCAAAACTAGAGGACATAGGTTTAAGGTGAGAGGGGAAAGATTTAAAAGGAGCTGACAAGCAACTTTTTCAAACAGACAGTGTGCATGTATGGAATGAGCTGCCAAAGGAAGTGATAGAGGTGAGTACAATTACAACACTTAGAAGATATTTGGACAGATACATGAATAAGAAAGGTTTAGAGGGATGTGGGCCAAATGCAGGCAAGTGGGATTAATTCAGTTTAGAAAACCTGGTCAGCGTGGACGAGTTGGACCAAAGGGCCAGTTTCCATGCTGTACAGCTATATGACTCATGATTCTATAATTCTGTCCTCTTGAAGCATGAGATGTTGAGGGTAATGTGCAAAGTACGTCTGAATTGTTTAGATTGAGCTCAGATGCACAAGTGTGCTGTTCATAAAAGTTTATTGATTTTCTTTTTCAGTACTAGGGACCTACATCTTGAGCTATTGCATGGAAACTGACATAAGTATCAAAGTGTAATAGTTGCACAGCACCAGTATACCGTATCACCTCATGTTATGGTGGCCGATCACAATAATTGTAATCTGATAAACTCAATTGCTTTGTCTTCACAACATAGCTTTTCTAAATATAAACCCCTGTGAGTGAATCCTAGAAGTTAGTCAAAGGAATATCAAGGAGTTACAAGCTCATCAGATTTCTGTGCTTTTCAAAACTAGTTGACACACTAGCTTTTTATTTCTAGATGCTCAATAAAATGTGTTCCAGCAGTCTTCACAGCCCTGTAGCTCAACTAGTCTTTCAGAGCAGAGGAGACCTACAATCTGCGTGTATTTTCTACAAGACCCCTACCAGTATGCCTCCATGTCCAGGGCATTCCCTATATAGAAATATATCATTCATGTTGAGAATATACAATCAAGGATAGAAGTTCATTTTGGCCAGGGAGAATAAAACTTGTCGTCTCACAGAGACGCAGTGCCCGATATGTAATTCATGGAATGCCAAACAGCTGATTATCAGAAAGTGGTAGCTGTTCAGATAGCACCCATTTTGTTTCATTCTCTGAGATGAATTTCTATCCTTGGATTTTAAATGGCTTAATACTAACTGCCTAGTATTTAGATTTAAACCAGAAAGTATGATAAAGCTAAGACAAATGTTATAAGATCTAACTTTCTGTAGTCACCTCTTTCATCAGCAGCAAGAGATACAAAAACTGGTATATTCCCGCACTTCATCTCACTGTTTTTAGCAAAACTAGAAGAAATGTTCATCTTGCAATAGGCAGAGAATTACTTTCCCTGTTCATATTAATATGGGCTAGTGCTAATTGTGATAGCAATATTTGGCCTATTTATTAATCATCCACTTTGATCAATAATTCAGCAATTATTGTCTCACCACATTCAAAATTAGAAAACAAATGAGTCTATAATGATGAGAAAAGAAAGCCTTGCATTTATGTTGCACCTTTCATAACTACTAGATATCCACAAGCACACAACAGCCAAGTAAATAGTTTAATACTTGGTCACTTGATAGTACAGAGCTTGAGTCTGCTGAAAAAGGATGTGTATTTTCAAAGATTTTAGACTTGTACTCATCAGAACATTTCCTAAGAATACCAAGTATTTGTTTGTAACAAATTTGAACTGAATCTGAATGATCAAATTCCGTTCTCCCCCAGCTCTCCACACTGCCCCTCTCTCCCCATATAACATAAATGCTGCCCCCTCCACACTTCACTTCTGCTCTGATGAAAATTCATTTTGACTGGAAATGTAAGCTTGATTTCTCTTCATGGATGCTGCGTGACCCATTGTGATCGCCAACATACTTTGTTTTCACTTCAGATTTCAGAATCTGCAGTAATATGCTCCTACTGACCATACCCAACCAGCCCATGCTTGCAAAAGTCAGAATGCATTGTCCAGGTGCTGTACATCTCTATGATTCTATGACTATGATTCTATAAATGTGATTTTACAATCAGGCAACATTTGCTGGATAATCCTGAGCGTGCAAGTCATTTCAATGACTATCTTTTTCAGAAAGAAAAGTATTCACATTCCTTCTGTTTTAAAGAAATGAGCATCAGATTATTCATATCTCAGGGCAGTGCCCTGATTAATTGGAGACAACCTACTTGGTTTAAAATTTAAACAAACTCTGGCAGTTAACTGTCAATCAATTTTAATGTGTGCATTTTCTGGTACTGCCTATGCCAATTAGAGTCCACTTGCCAACCAATCAGCACTCCTCTCAAGCATTAAAACTATTTGTCTCCTCTTAAATTGGTTTTCTTGCTAAATGTCCAGATGAGTGCAAAGGCTTTGACAAATGTTTTTTTCAGCAATACTCAAGTCTGATCATTAATAAGACTGTAGATTTCTGAGGTGCATTTCCCAGATAAATAATTTGTACAAGCACAGTAACCATCAACAAGAAGATAGAAAACAATACAAATGAAATAGCAACCACAACTGGATATGAAACACTGAAATGATCACATTCTTTCTTCAAAAGAACAAGATACACAATATCCTATGTTGAAAGTTGTGAATTAAGTTCAAATATTAATATTTTTTCCCCTATGTTAACAGTTACCCAAAAAATTCTAACTTTTGTGTGACTAGTGCCATTAGTTTCTAATTAAACAAATATTAATCAGTTTCGACAGCAATTTAGCTGAATTCTCCGATCTATTCATAAAAAAATCCTAATTCAAAGAAATACTGAAAACAGACAATATTGGACAGAATGATATTAGTTGTCAAAAAACAGAAATAGTTACTCCCAGATGAATACTGCTTCCATACAAAAAGAAAGTTCTATGTCCAAATATTTTTCTTAAAATTGTTTTCTGTGAATTCACTAAACAGCTCTTTCCCTTGTCCTGATTTCCTCATTGGTATCAAATGGTGCTTGCCATTCAGTGTGGAGCCTCTAATAGAGATATCAGAGCTGGCGATCTGTAGCAAAATGTGGTCAGTCATGGGACAGTTCAATCACATGGCATTTCTAATTGTATTGAGACTCCCTGCATCAGCTATCATTGGGTACGGGAAGATAGTGATTCACTTTAAATGATCTGATTTAGTAACAAGCTAGTAAGCCATTCCGGCCAAGTAATTTATTCCCAGCCAGTTTGAATAATTGCAAACATATGGATTAGGGGAGGACAGTGAAGTTTTCCAGTTTTGAGAAGATCACGATCATTGTTTAGCCCTGGTTACATTGTACAGAGAGTTGGAAGGTTGGAAATCACAGCACAGAGAAAGAACATTTATCCTATTGCATTTATACTAGTATTAGCTCACTTTGTTGCAATTTCACTGAGCAATTCCAGCCCTGCCTCTAAAAATGTTGTGGGGGACGGTTTAGGAGGGAAATGCAGGAGCATTGCAGCCATTTAGTGCTCCTTAGAAACAGTGGTTGGTTAAATCTGATTGGCCAGTCAATCTGTAGTCATAGTGGTGCCATAGGGAATAGTGATCACTGGTGAACTACAAGGATTCGCACCAGTCTCGATGTTGGACTCACCAGGATCAAGTATGCCTGAGGTCCCATGGTGAGGCAAGGAATGGAGGCCATGGACAGAGTGGAAAACAGGCAGGAGTGGACTGATGGGAAAGTCAGTGGAGAGAAGCACCTAGGGGGAGGGGAGAAGGCAATCTTTGAGGCAGTACCCTGCTTACTGGTCCCAGTGAGGATACTTTCTCAACCCTCCTCCCATGGCCAGGGCACAATAACTTGCCAGTCACTCCTCTCTGTCCCTGAAGGCCCAATGGCTTCTATAATTGGTCAATTCAGGGCTTTAACTGACAGGAAGGTGGGTGGACAGCCTCCACTGTCCCTTGGTAAAACTGTGGCTGGTTAGAAGCAGCAGTAAGGCCCCGCTTGCAGGGCCCACAAACGTTAGCTGATAGAATCAGATACCAGCATAACTCAGGACCCACTGGGAATAGTGATCACTGGCGAACTACACATTTAGTTCATCAAGTGTGTGGTGGCTTTTCCAATGAACATACAGTTAGGCTCACTCCCCATTCTTTCCTTATTTCCCCTTCAATTTTTCCCCAAGTATTTATCACAGAGTCATAGAGATGTATAGCATGGAAACAAACCCTTTCGTCTAACTCGTCCATACCGATCAGATTTCCTACATTAATCTAGTCCCATTTCCCAGCACTTGGCCCATTTCCCTTCAAACCCTTCCTATTCATATACCCATCCAGATGTCTTTTAAATGTTGCAATTGTACCAGCCTCCACCACTTCCTCTGGCAGCTCATTCCATACATACACCACCCTCTGTGTGAAAAAGTTGCCTCTTCGGTCCCTTTTAAATCTTTCCCCTCTCACCTTAAACCAATGTCCACTAGTTCTGGGTTCCCCCAAGGTCATCCCTCAGCTTCCTGCACTCCAGCAAAAACAGCCCCAGCTTATTCAGCCTCTCCCTATAGCTCCAACCCTCCAACCTTGGCAACATCCTTGAAAATCTTATCCTTTTGAAGACTACAATTGAATCTATAGCCATCTCTCTGTTGGACCATACATTCTAAATGTAAATCAATCATTGTATAAAGATTTTTTTTCCTTATGTTGCTTTTAGTTATTTTGCCAACCAATTCAAATCTGTGGCCTTTGATCAGCAACCTTTCAAATAATGGAATAACTTTTCCTTATTGATCCTGTCTAAAACCTTCATGATGTTAAAAACATTTATGAAATCTCCACTGAGCCTTCTCCTGCTACTGTCCCTCTTCCCATTTCAGTAAATCTTTTCTGGACCCTTTCAAAAGCTTCAGAAGTTCTTCCTGAAGTATGGCACCCAGACCTAGATACAATATACCAGCTGGGATTGGACTAGTGTTTTGTATCGATCAGATTCCCTACAGTATGGAAACAGGCCCTTAGGCCCAACAAGTCCACACCGACCTTCTGAAGAGTAGCCCACCCAGACCCATTCCCCTACCTTATACTTACCCCGATTTGGCAATTTAGCACGGCCAATTCACCTAACCTGCACCTGCACACCTTTTGGATTGTGGGAGGAAACTGGAGCACCTGGAGGAAACCCACGCAGACAGGGGAAGAACGTGCAAATTCCACACAGATAATCCCCCGAGGTGGGAATCAAACAGGTCCCTGGTGCTGAGAGGCAGCAGTGCTAACCACTGAGCCACCGTGCCACCCAGTATACCCGGCTTAGTATAACTTCTATACATTTACAATCTATTCCTCCATTTATAAAACTCAGGATCTCCAAATGTTTTATTCTTCCCTTTGAAAGGCTTATTCTTTTAAATTATTATGTTGTCTCTGCTTCACATTAAGTCATGGTGAAGCATCCTTGAGACTTCGCTACTTCAATTCTCTCTATCCCATAATTCCAATCACCGATTTTGTTTGATCGAACTGATTAGATTTCTAGATCGCTAGTGGTGGCTTACGATCCTGTGAGTGCTGTAACTTCCCTGCAATTTCCATTGGAATGTGGCAGAAAACAATCCTGTAATATCACCATGAGACCTGTGTGTTAAAATGGCCTAGGCTGTTGGGTCAAGTCTACTAGCCCTCATTCACCTCTCGCCAATCGAACTTCTACTTTGTGAGGGTAAATGTTCAACATAGAAACTATAATACATTTTGAAGTTTACTTGATATTTTTATTGCCATAGATGAAATGTAGTACCAACCTATAGTTGTTATTGTCATTTAGCTAGTATTTTTCCTAAGTGTATCCTGCTTTAAATTAGTGCTTTTTCTCCTTGGGTTAAACATTGCTGTTTTGGGTAAGGGTTGACAGCATGTTTCTCATCAGCTGTCCTTTCCATGCCTGTATAAAAAGAACATGCCTTTAGATTGAATTGACCTAAGAAATGGGGTTAGAAATCTCAACCTGGTCCAGATGCTCAGTTGTGATTTTTGCAATACCATTTATTTCTGGAGATTGTTTTCATGAAATTTCCACTCCTGAAGAAGCAACACTCAGCTATGCACAACAAAATTGAAAAGAAAATGCAGTCTCTACATTGACCATATGAGTAGATGAATGGAACAACTGGCCTCTTCATTAAATAATGCTTTTGTACCTTCATAGTAGACTACACATGGTGAGAAATTATAAAGACCTTAATCCGACTAGCCCAATCTAGGCAGCATAAATCTAAATAAACAATTTAAGACCATGGATATTCATAACCAGACCTTTCAAGCTATGGTCAGAAATAAGGCAGGTCTATTAAACTGTGAGGATTCAGTCCTTTGGGAATTGGAAATCTCACCAATTGGATTCTTCATCATCAAACCACTCTGCAATCTTCAGCAATGCAATGCTCTCAATCACGCTCATATCAACTAAAATCAAACATCCCCAAAGACTGTTGTGATATAAAAATGTCTCGACAGGGCAAGTCTGAAGCTAGTCATGTGATTAGCAAGAAATGAGCAGGCAATGAGGAACTGTGCCTCAACAAGGAAGCGAACGAGCTCAGGTCAAAGTAGGCTGTTCAACAGCTTGATGACTGGAAGGAGATAGCCAATCAGTCCCTCCATCCTGACTGTCAGACAAGTTCCAGGGCATGTGACCACAAGTCTTATCAAGTATAGGGTTTTATTTTTGAGTGTCAGATTAAGGTGTTACACACAAAAAGTACTTTGGAATTCTTTAGTTGTTGATGCCCAGATAAAACATCTGAACCATAAAGGGAATAGTAACTTACTCTCCCATGTACTCTACTAAAATAACGCATATTGTATGTTATACATTCAATTGGGTCTCCTATTAAGATTTTTTTTGGAACGTTTTTGAATATTTTAATTTTTTTTCAATGTACCCATTAGGCTCTGTCCAAAAATATAGTATTCAATACTAGACAGTACTTGCAGATATTGGTGTGTTTGCTTGCTGCAAAGCAAGAAGAACATTTCACGTCAAACCAATAATTCTGGTTTCATGTATGTTTTGCGATAAACCTAATCCTTTCCCAAACTTTCCCTTTCAGGAATTCAATGAATTTATAAAATTAAGATTCAAGTTATAAGAATGTCAGGCGAATACAACAGTTCTGGTCGCATTGAATCTAACTTTATTTACAAAATTGTGCTATTTACTCCATTTTGACAGCAGCATTTGTTTCTGTTTGGGGTTAATGGATATGTACTCCTGAGGACTGCACACACTTAGTACTGATCTGCCCTAGCTGTAACCTTTACCCGTGGGTTCAGGCATATGTGTTATAATATTGGCACAAAAGAGCCGTGAGGTTTGTCAGACTCTGCGTGGTTCTGTCAACCGCACCAAGTACAACAAACAGCCTCCGGGAGTGAAATGCAAAATGTATTCTTAACAAAAGACTGTGAATTGTTTCAGCTTGCATCCGTTAGCACTTGTTTGCTTTAGAGGTTTTGTGGGTAAAAGCCCCCAAGACACATTACAGATTGCATTCATTTATCACTTCTAAAGTGCTTCCACATGCTTTGGGACCTTGCTATGTCCCTGACCAAGCTGGGGACCTTGCCATTCTTGACCCAGCCCATCCATCCCTTTGAACATGTATTGGCTGAAAGGAGCATTTGGATGTAACTCTAACAGGTTTCCATTTAGGTCTGGCAGTGGAGATGTGGACTGTTTCAGGAAATGAGATCCTCAGTCACTACATAAAACAATCAAATCCATCAAAGCTTTTGGCATGTCCTCAATGTCTCAAGTGGTGTCATAATTTTATTTGAAAGCTGCTGTATAAAAGGTGAAAAAAATATGAACATATTCTGTTCAATGCATGCTGCTGGCTTCATTAATAACAGTAGCATGCCAAGTCACATAATATTTGTTATAAGAAATATGGCTTCGAGCTACAAATTCTTCATCGTATTCCAACTCCGTAATAATATATTAAGAAAAATAGGAACCAGGATTGCAAGCTCAGTAAAGCTATTTCTGATTTTCTTTTGTATAGGGAAGTTTATTTTTATTTGCCTTCCCAGCTCTTGGTAATGGCTGACCTTGACCCTCTTCTGACAGCAGCCTCAAGGGAATTGAGAGCACAGTGATTGGAGTTCTTCACTGATTCCGCTTTCAATGCTATTCCAGAGGTGGAGGAGCAGAAGGCTAGCATCCCTGCTTACAGGACAGCAGAATGTCAAAGTTTTTCCCAACAATGTGATGACCACGTTTGTAGCTGTCTCACCAGTAAGTCACAATGCCAAGCACTCAATCACCTATGTGCTATGGTACTGTTTTCAGTTTTGAGTCTGCTACATTCCTGGTCAAAATAAAAATTCGTGAAATGCACAACTTTTTGGTCAGAAAATAGGAGCTGTGTTTTCACTGAAGGTTTATTCTGCTGCATTGATCATGTATTGTTGCAGTAGAAATCCTTGTGCTTACAAGGCTATTTTCACCAGGATTTCATTTCATTAAAACATATATAGTGGACATCCAAACTTTTCTTGACACTCGACAAAATGGAACATTTTTACAGTTAGCTCTTGTCAAGAGATTGTCGAGTGTTATTGTACTTTTTTGTTACAGTTCACTAATGAATCTTTCTAAAAAATTAAATTCCAGGATAAGTAAAAATGCTATACTTCATTTCATCCATGTCAAAATGATACAGGAGACAATATACCTTTTCCACTGCTTTACATTCAGCTTGAGGCTATCTCCATAATGAAGTCCCTTGTTTACATAGTGAGAACATTCACTTGAGTCACAATTCATCAGCAGAAGAATCACCCAGAGACAGTGAGGCTTTCAGAATTAAACACAAGAATCTCACTGGACATCAGCCCAGTATACATAGACCAACTCACTCAGAATGTCAGAGGTGGTGCTCCAACCTTTAACTTCTGATTCAAAGCAGGGAATTGCTTATATTTACTTCAACAATAATTCTGCCGTCCTTCCCCAGTCTGACCTACATGCAACTCCAGACCCAGAACAATATATTTGACTCTGAAATAGACAAGCAAACCACTAAATTCAAACACAATTAGAATTGGGCAACAAATGTTTGCTTTGCCAGAGTCATCCCCATCCCATGAAAAGATAATGAATAAGGTAAAATAAGATAAAAATAATAGATAATAAAAAAGTAACAAATTCTTGAAATCTTCAAGAATTCTTATATTAAATCCACCTGTGGTTTCACCACACATGATTTCAGAAATATCCTTTTACTAAATTCTATATCCCTTGGATTTCAATCTTACTTATCACGCTCCCCTTACATTCACTGAACCAGTGGTAGTCATGCTCTGAGCTAGTTGAGTCCGCATTCTGATACTCTGTCCCGAAATTCCTCTTGCTCTTTTTCCTGCTTTAGATTCTTTTCAAAACTCATGTGTTGTTTCAAACTTTTGGTCGCTCTTTGTTCGACATTCAATTTTCTCTTACCTCTGAAGCAGCACTTTAATCTGCAGTAATGCTTACATATTACATCGATACTTGGGTGGAATGCAATGTTTGCATATTGTCACTTCAAGGTGGTGCAATGCAGTTTACACAGATTTCCTGAAGTGTACAATACACTGGTCTTACTTACATTACTTGTAAAGCTTTCATCAATGAAAATGCTTGTAATCTGTATAAAGGGGAGCTGCTGGTAACAGCCAGAGGTGCTGTCTGTAGCCAGGAATGCATATAGTCTATGTAATGCCACCATGAACTGATAAATAATGTCTTTGCTCAGGTATCTGTAATACTGAGCTTTTGACATATAGAAGCAATTCTAACTAACACACAAACTAACTCTTCCACCATTATACTTAGGGCAAAAACATTGGTCATTCGGTCCAATTCATCCTTGCGAGAATTAATGCTCGCATAAGCCGCCTCTCACTCTTCCTCATCTAATGCCATTACCATATCCTTCTATTTATTTCTCCCTTAAGTAAAGGCAAGTTATGTCAGGAAATAAAACATTCTGTAAAGAATCAAAACTAGCCACAGATAAAGAAAAGAACCAAGGATAAGGAATTGGTTCATATATCAAGGTAAGCACATCGCAAATCAAACCCATTCTTCTCCCAATTACCAATTCTAAAACAAAAAAAAACCTATAGCTATTACATCCAAAAGCTGATGAACAGCTTGCTGTAAGTGAGAGCAGTTAATTGTTAGGAAAATTATAGACCAGAGCAACCATATTACAGCTTTGAGTAATTTTCTATGTAAGCAACTACATACTGCATCCATACTATACACCACAGAATTTAACAGTACAGTATAACACTTACTAAATTTGAAAATTGCTGGGCAGAAGATGTAGAATGTAAGTGCACAATATAAATGCATGGTTGTGAAAGAAATTGTGGGCAGAATTTTCCCTCTTCCTGGTATGGTTTAAGCAACAATAAGAAAGGTGGGAAAAAAACCGTCAAGAAAAGTTTTACCAATTCCCCTCGAGCCTTAAATTGTGAATTCAGAATCTCACCTCAGTTGGCATTTCTTTTCCAATTCACTTAGAGGATATGTGCATCAGACTAGGCCAGAAATTACTGGTCACCTATAATTGCCTAAAGGGCAGTTAAGAGTCAACCAAATTGCTCTTGTTCTGGATCCACGAGTAGGCCAGACCAGGTGAGGATGACAGATTTCCTTCCCTGAAGGACATTAGTGAACTAAATAGATTTTTCCTGATAATCAGCAATGGTTTCAGGGCCATCATTAGTCTTTTAATTCCAAATTTTTATTGAATTCAAATTTCATCATCTGCCATGGCATGATTCTAACCCACGTTCTCAGAAAATTACCTAGGTTTCCGGAATAATAGTCCAACGATAATATCACCAGTCTACCTTATTTCCATACATTTAAATCTTATAAAGACCCAGCTGATCTCACTTATACAAGTTCCAATTTTATTGCCTTCCTCAGGAGGGAGACACAGAAACATTTTCTCATATAAGGCAAAGTGGGTTCCTAGTCCTTGCATTTGCCAACAGCTTGCTGTCCTGTCATCATTTAATTGATTCTGCACAATAATATGCTCCATGGCCACTATCCTTCCATCCACATTAGCGCAGCAGGTCAGGCAGCATCCAAGGAGCAGGAGAATTGACGTTTCGGGAATGAGCCCTTCTTCAGGATTGAGGAAAGAAGGGTTCATTCCTGAAGAAGGGCTCATGCCCGAAACATCGATTCTCCTGCTCCTTGGATGCTGCCTGACCTGCTGCATTCTTCCAGCAACACATTTTCAGCACTGATCTCCAGCATCTGCAGTCCTCACTTTTCCATCCTCATAAACCAACATTGGCAAATGACTAGTCTCACAACATCATCATGCCTTCTCTCAGTCCAACTCAGATGCCACCTTCATACATCAGCATTTCACTTTGGAGTGCCTCTAACATAACGCCGAGATCCCCATACACAAAGTGGGGGGCAAGCTTTCGTCTCCACGGGACCAGGTCCTGAATGTAGAGGCTCAAGCATCACAATGTCAGGGGTCATTCCTGGCTTGCAACATCTGAAGTGCTGTGCAGCTGAGCTTTAAATCTGGCAGCAGAGGCCCATAATTGAGAAGGCGTTGGCAGGGGTGAGCGTTTCCACTTCTCTTCTTGCATGATTCTCCAGGAAATACACCCTGGAGCCTGGTTGCATAATTAATAAGGTGAAGAGTAGAAGATTGCATGAGGAAAATCACTCAGAACAATGGCAAACTGATCACAATGAATATCATTCAATAAAACACTTTCACTGGTATTAGGAAAGTGCTGTCCTATATCAACATGAAACTAGAACAATCTTGGACCCTTTTCCATAGGAAAACATATGATCAAAGTTGACAAGAGATCATGCCCAAGAGTTCAATGCGACTGCACTTATTCTCAAATATGGAGTACTGTTTGAGACTAACAGCGGCGATTTGTTGGTGTCTGTTCAATGAATTTAACTGCAGCAAACTATCGAGTGGCCTGTGCTGCCTTTCAAAAGGGCAAGAAAATAATCTGAAAAAGTTCAGACCGCTTGGCTGTGGGCAATTGATGTGATTTTTCCCAGAAGGTGAATGTTTGATCTCAGCCAGCACTGTCAGAGGGAGCAGAGAAGACGTAATTCCACAGAGGAAGGGCGGGATAAACAGAAAGATAAATCAATTCTCTGGGTCAATGTTTATGCTTTTTGGAACAAGTTGTAAAGCAATATTGGCAGACACCTAGGCAGAGCTTGGGCTGGGGGTGTGTGATGTGCTTGCGGGCATAGGGTGGAGTAAGAAATGGGTGAGAGGAAAGTAAGTTACAGCAAATGTGGTTTCACATTAATAAAATATAACATCACAAATGTCTTTGCTAAGTACCAAAGCCAATTTTCAATTATAAAGCTATGGGTAAACTGAAGAAGCTTCTATACATCTTACTAATGTAATTACAGTCTTTGATACTGAATCTGCAGGTGTGTCTCTATTGCTAACCTGCATATGCTTTCCATTAAAAAGCAGCTGTTTGCCAGCTTTACTGTCACAAGTCATATCCCGTCTCATTAGAGAATTAACCCTCTGAAGACTAGGTCACCATTGGGCTTCCAAGTGTGAAATAGATGATTGTTATGATGACAGGGTTGAAGAGAAAGAAAACATAAATTAAAAATTGTGAAAAGCTCTTGCGTCAGTCCCAAATGATTGGGAGGCAGCATTTTTTGTTTAATATTTGAGCAAATGTTGCGAAATTCTCAAGACACATTTGAGTGGGGTATCCTGTTCCTAAATACATTTGCTGTCATCCCGTTCACAATCTCACACACTTTCACCGAACCTTTCAAATTTGGTCAGTTCTCAACACCTTCCCACCTCCCCAAGCACCCTCCCCCACTCAAACCCCCTTGCCCTCACAATTCTCTGTTGCTACTTGGAAATACAGGCAGCCAGCAGTTGACAATCAGCAAAGTGGGGACGGAGGGCAATTCAACTGTCCAAGGTTTACCTGGATTGAACTGGCAGTTCTCCAGCAACCCGTTTAATCGCCTGCACCCCTCACACTGCCAGCGATCCCAGTACCTACAACCCACATAACACAGTACAACAACATCATTTCAATAAGGCTTGTTGTGGAGAAATTTTATCTGTGCTGCAATTAGCAACACAATCCATGAGAAATAACAATTTAAGGAGGGGGGAAGAAACAATTATATCGATTTACAGGAGTGTGCTGATTCGTTGGCAAATAGACTCTGATCAATAATGGTGTTATCTTGGAAAATGCAGCAGTTAGATAATAACTGATACAGATACCAGCCCTCACTGACATTTTAAAACACAAGGTAGTTCTGGTCAAATTAACCTGAGAATGCCTCATTTGTTGAGTTAAAAATTACACAACACCAGGTTACAGTCCAACATGTATAATTGGAAGCACACTGTAAACTTTTGCTATAAATTCTATGCCTTACAATTGTGTCTTCCACAACCACCTGATGAAGGAGCATCGCTCCGAAAGCTAGTGCTTCCAATTAAACCTGTTGGACTACAACCTGGGTGTTGTGTAATTTTTAACCTTGTACAGTCTAGTCCAACACCAGCATCTCCAAAAATTTTGTTGAGCAATGGCTCAATATTTTGTTGAGTTGAAAGAAGCACAGTGTGTGGACATACACCCTTTGTCTGTAAAATATCAGTATCTTACTTATTATAAACAGCCAAAGGTACATGATGTTTAATATGATCTGCCAATTTTGGGGATATACAGCCTACATACCTGTCATCACACTGGCACTGAAATTCATATACCGTATTATTCATTTGTGCAATAGTCAGAACATCTTTTTGGTTCGATGGCAGTGTCCAGTTCATGGCAAATACCACTCTTGCAATAAGGGTAGGGAGTTTGCATAGCTTTGGGCTGAGACTAGGGACAAACAGAAATTGGGATCTGTAAAGGCTGAACAATCATTGGTCACGCAGGGACAGGAACGCAAGAGAAAATAAGGTTGGGAGAGGAAAAGTGATTGTTTTTCTCAGGCAGAGTCTGCAAGCCACTCATGAGGATGCGAAGTTAAAAACTTGCCATTAGCGAGGTTTGAGAAGATTTGTTGCTCAGGTTGAGATTTTGGATATAGGTTTGCTTGCTGAGCTGAAAGGTTCATTTCCAGATGTTTTGTTACCTTACTGGGTAACATCTTCAGTGGACCTCATGCGAAGCAATGCTGAAAATTCCTGCTTACTGTTCATCACAGGAAATAACATCACCACAGGAATCGACATCACCAACCCAAAGAAACCCAAATATATAAACAGAAAGCAACACAGGTCTGCAGCAATGGCCTGAAGACGGGCTGAGTGCGTTGTGCTGGTGTTGCTCTCAGTGCTGGGGTGGAAGAGCATGGATCCATGGCCAAGCTCTTAAGAAGTTACGTTGAATTTATTTAACATTTTTTTCTTCATTTTTCTATTTTATACCTAATATATCTTAGATAAATTTGTACCTAAGATGGTGATGGAAAATAGTGACTTTGTACACTTTTTACTGCACTCCTGTATCTCTGGAGTTAAGTACCTAAGATTAGATTCCCTACAGTGTGGAAACAGGCCCTTCAGCCCAATAAGTCCACATCGACCCTCCGAAGAGTAACCCACCCAGACCCATTTCCCTCTGACTAATGCACCGAGCACTATGGGCAATTTAGCAAAGCCAGTTCACCTGGCTTGCACATCTTTGGAGTGTGCGAGGAAACCTACACAGACACAACGAGAATATGCAAACTCCACATAGACAAACAGTTATCCAAGGCTAGAATTGAACCTGGGACCCTGATGCTGTGAGACAGCAGTGCTAACCACCGAGCCATCGTGCCACCCCCGGACACTTGACAATAAAATCTAATTCTGATTCTAAACAGTACGATAATGAGGCAAAGTGTTGCCAACAAATGCAGAGTTGTCAGAATATGTTATTGGTTTTCTCTTTGTAGGCAGACTACAATTCTTTGAATTGTGAGGAACGTTGTCATTAATCATGATTCCTCAGTGCCCCCCATCTAGAGATGTGAAAGTGTCAGAGTCCTGGCTGTGTCAAGCACTTGCACTGCTCCTGCTGAATGATATCACGGGCCAGGCACCGAATTGGCATCATTAATGACCTGAACACCTAAAAATACATTTTGCCAAAAAAATTGGGAAATTTCAGCTGTCAGTTTTGCGTAAAGTTTCAAGCTCCTCTGGGTTTTAACAGGATCTCCATTACAACTGCCCAGAGTTTTTTAAAACAAAGTCCCCTTCATTCATCTTGGAAACTTATTTGATTGGATTTCAAGCAGCAAGGCACCTGCTGGTGCAATCTGGGTTTTTAACAATCTGCAAGTTTTCCTTCTTCAAACAGGAGATCTGCCCACATTGGCACACTGCTCCAAAAACATTTTCTTGTCCCTTCTTGGCATTCTCGCTCTTGCTGTGGATCTTTGGACACAAGATTACATGGCAGATTGCCTCTGATGGTCTTTGAGTCTGTATGCAAAAAGATAGGTCCCTCCTCTTTTGTAAATTTTCAACTTACTTTCAATGAGTTTTAACATGGGCCTCTGTTTCCATGGTGACTCAGTCAAATGGGCTTGTTGCTGGTCAGACTTCATTGGAGGAAACACCGTGCACACTATTTGATCTTGAATTAAAGGAGGCATGCCTATCTTGTAACATCTAGCAATGATAACATTGTTTCATGTCTTTCAATTTAGATACTGAATCAAAACTACATCCACCTCCATTATGTTGACATAGAAGATTTCATAAACTATCCAAGTTAGTTCTCATAGTGTGAGCTAACACTTATCTATCAACCAACACCATAAATAAATGGATTCACTGCACACTTATGTACTTTGTTGTCTATAGGACCTTGCTGTAGAGTTTAGCTGTAATTCTTTGTCATAAAGCAACTTCATCTTCATTCACTAGTGACCGTGAAACAATTTGGCACATCCTGAGGATGTGAAAGGCACTATATAAAGACAAGTTGTTCTTATTCCCAGTTAAAAAGGTCCACAAAAGGAATGTTATAAGCACAAATAAGAGAGTCATTAACTAATGTTGTCACCAGCTTTCTCCCCATTGTGCCTTGCTTCTATACTTTGGAAAGCAGTTTATTCAACTGCTCACAGCCCTTGATATTATATCCTAAGATTTTCCAAAACTAGTCTTTCCACAACAATAATCCCAGGTTTGGAATTTTGGCAGAATTTTATCAAGTCATTATTTTTAACAGCATAGTAGAATTTTTTTACAAACTTGTGCATTGAAATAAAAGGTCACCTTCTGTTCCCTTCTCCAACATCAAAAATAAACCCACTAAATCCTTTCCAGAATTCTCTGAAAATGTTGAAATTGGGCCCCAGGTCTGGTTCTTAAATTCTGTCTCTAATTAAGTGTCATGTGAGTTTGTAATCTTTCAGAACTGTCCTCTTGTCTGTGGAGGGACAGCTGATCAAAGTCCTCCATCTTCTTTTAAACTATCTTTACATCTGACCTTGACTCCACAGTCAATATCATAAGTTTTGAAAACTCTTTGTAATTTAATAGTTCAGAAACAACGGTAATTGGTTTTCCAGAAGCTCGAACAGTTTGGTGCCAGACATTCAAAAAGGAATTTGTGAGCTATTGTCCAAACATTGTCTCAGACTTAGATTTGCTTGAGTTGCTTGATCTGGGCTACCAGTCACCGACAACAGTCGAGTTTAACTAGATGTTATCCTTGACTGAAACTCACTTCTCTCATTTGAATCTCATGCAAAGGATTCAAACCTAACACGTTCCAATGGTCCTTTTTTGGATAACTTCCCTCTCATTTTATTGCAAGTTACTTTTTTCTCAGTTGAGTTCACATTTGGTGAATAGTGACAAGATTTGGCAGGTTCCTGTAAATCAAGTGCCACATGGGAGTGAAGTGTTCCATCTTGGAGAAATGCAGTGAGAGAAAATGTAGGAGGGAAAAGGGGAATCCTTTTTTCTGGAAAAGAATCTAGTACACATACAAGATTGTTCTGTTGAAATTAGATATGTGGTGATGTCTATAATATAGCTGCTTGCAAATTTTACCTTATCCTGCTGTCCAGAACAGCAGAAAATGCCATTTATGCAGTATTTCATGATTCTTTCCTTACTGTTTCAGAATTAGATGTTGTTAAAGAACTGTTTTCATTGTCTGAAATAGTTAGCTTGACAGGGAGCCCTGTTCAGTTTCCCAAACTAATTGTCATGTTTTTGGCAATATGTTTCAAGTGTCACATTCATGTTTGAGAGGAAGGAAGTCGTCAATATGGATCTGTGACTCGGACAACCATAGCCAGAGCTAGCTGTACCTGAATCAACAAGAGGAAACTGGCAAGAGTCAAAATGTTATTTACATTAAAAGAAAAGAAACAGTATTTCATTCATTTGATGCATATAGATTACCCTACCAAACTTTAAAAATACATATTTATATTACACTTCCATGACAGAAGCCATATACAGTCCCAACATCCCTTTCCCCACCTTCCTCTCTCATAACCCTTTTGGTAATTTCATGCAACACATTCCAAACTAATGGTTCCCTGGCTAATTGAGAAGCAAATCAATTTCTGAATAAATCACTGTTGACATTCAAATGACTTTCCAAGAGCAAACTGAATGAGGACAAGCCAGATGTTGAACTCTGTGGGGAGGGGGGTGTAGTCTGAATGAGTTTTTATGCTCATGTGGTACTTGACAGCCTCACCTTTCACTTTAGTATTTGCTTTTTCTTTGCTTTTGCTTATCCAGGTGAGAGCATTAAATGTTCAGGCATGGAAAATGTTTAATTTTAGGCATCAAGTGTCAACATCTAGCACTTGCTGGCCAGGTATATGTCAGCTGGTTCCAGAGTTAAGTTCCACCTTCCCAACAAGATCCCTCAGCCATAACTTCACAAGACCACCTGCTAATGTGCAATGTGACAAAGTTTCCAGTTCACACAGCAAGACCCTGTCTGAAGGGCATTGCCTGCTCATATAAATGAGAAGATTGTGTCATTGGCTCATGCTCATTTGGATGGAGACAATCCAACCTCAGTTCACAAACAATCCTTACAGCCAGCCGAGATGCAAAGCTAATCTTTAAGCACTGTTATGTTTTGGGACATTACTTCTTGATTCACTTGTAGCATTCTCTACTTTGAGTCAGAAAACCATGGTCTTAAGCCCATTCCAGATCAGGAGCATGTCACCCAAGCTGGCACCTGAATACTGAAAGGTTGCAGTCAGGTTTGAAAAATCGCCTCTGCGTGTAGTATTTAACCTGTTGGTCGACATAATAGATTACTTAGACCTATTTAAAGAAGAAACAACAACTTTACCTGAGCTCCTCTCAGCCAACCACTTTAAAGATTAGATTATCAGGTCATTTACCTCACTGCTGTTTGTGCCACCTTAGTGTACACAAAGTGCCAGCCACACTTTTCCACATGGTCACAGTGACTCCAATTCAAAACTAACTCCTTGTCTTTCAACCCTGAGGTGACACCCTAAGGTTGATGAAGTGTGCTACATATTAGCCAAATAATCTAAATAGTTGAAAGCACTGGTTGCAAGTAATCACCCACTGGGAAGTTGTGTAATGACCCACTTGCAAGGTTACACTAATTCTCAAGCCTACTACCCCCAGGGGTCACCACAAATGTTATTGATTTAGCAAAAGTACAGAAAGTTCCCAATTTACCTGTCTGAAAACACTGACCAGGTGCTCATACTTAAATGGAAATTCTTGTTATTACAGATAAATTAGTTCTAATCATGGGCAAACAAAATTATGACCTATCAATAAATAGATTTACCAGTTAAGTATCCAGATCCTTACATACAGCCAAAACAAATGGGTGTGATGGAAAGAGGATAAAGTGCTGAGCAATCATAAATCAGTAGCACCAGTCCACAGGCTTTAATGTGGTGTCTGTATTTTCCTCCCATGACTTTCTGGTCTCCAATCTCTTGCTATCAGATTCTTTCCCTTCTTTGCAATTGGTGCAGGGTGATTAGTACACAAACTGAAAAGTCTCTTAGTTATTAGTTAAAAGTAACAGCTCGCAGCAACTAGTGAGAGAAAATATTAGCTTTCTTCTGGCTTCAATTACTTTTACTGTAACAGGATAACAGGAGAGATAGAAACAGGGCCACCTTGTTCCAGACTGAAGACGTTCTGTCTCTGTATCATTCACACACACCATCTATTTAACTGCCCAGGAACCAATCAGAGAGCTGTTGCCAGGCTGATAACTTCTGGCATCCACAATTGGACACAATTGCAGAAACCAATCAACATTCTGTTAGCCAAATTCCAGTACACATAGCCTACTGCTGAGGGGTCTTATCTCACCTCACCCACTGCTGGCAAAGCAACACTATAAACGCAACTCACAATGAGTCCCAGTCACTTGTTTTCACAAGTGCAGCAACACATTCCATAAGCAATGGTTTTAAAACAATCCTTTATTCATTTAAATCCAAAATAAAAGAGGAACTAGAATAAAATGATGCAGTCTTTGTATGGGATATAGGGAGATGAATCTTATGGTTTACAGCAAAAATCTCTTTTGCTTCAGAATGTTAGATGAGAACCAAACATCTCACTAACGTGCTGCCTTATGTTATTTTCCCTGGGAACTAGATTGAGCTGTTTTTTTCAGACTGTTCCTAGCTGTAGAGTAAGATGAACCAAGCAATGACCACTGTGATATATTTAAAAAAGATGTATGTTCCCATTGTGACCTCCTTTACACTATAGACTGGAGTTTCAACTTAACTGGTTGAAAAGTTAAGCAGGTTGTTTCTCTGAACTGCATTTCTACACAATTAGAGTTATAGCGTTATAGAGATATACAGCACGAAAACAGACCCTTCAGTCCAACTCGTCCATGCCAACCAGACATCCCAACCCAATGTAGTCCCACTTGACAGCACCCGGCCCATATCCCTCCAAACCCTTCCTATTCATATACCCATCCAGATGCTTTTAAAGTGTTGAAATTGTTCCAGCCTCCATCACTTCCATTGGCTGCTCATTCCATACATGTACCCCCCTCTGTGTGAAAACGTTGCCCTGTAGGTCTCTTTTATATCTTTCCCCTCTCACCCTATACCTATGCCCTCTAGTTCTGGACTCTACCACCCCAGGGAAAAGATTCTGTCTACTTATCCCATCCATGCTCCTCAGGATTTTATAAATCTCTACAAGGTCACCACTCAGCCTCCAGGGAAACAGACACAGCCTGTTCAACCTCTCCCTGTAGCCCAAATCCTCCAACCCTGGCAACATCCTTGTAAATCTTTTCTGAACCCTTTCAAGTTTCACAGCAGCTTTCCAATAGGAAGGAGACCTGAATTGCACGCAAAATGCCAACAGCTGCATCAGCTTATTTTTCAAACCATGTTGTCTTTTGGGACACCTTAAAATATGTGTTTGTCGATAAATTTTCTCTTTACCTGTTGATGAATTTACTTTTATCATCAAAAATCTATGTGCTACAATGAACATGACTGACCAAACCTACGATTACTGGATATTTTACATGGAATTGTCTGATCACAATGCACAATCACAGCATGGAGTTGTATAATCACAGCAATTTGTATTTTGCTTATTGAGTTTATGGATAGGAACAGGGAGGAGAAAAAGAGAGAGAGAGAGCACTGACAGATCAGTCAGCATTCATCTTGATATGTTTTGTCAAAACTTATTACCATGAGGAGATGATCCATTTTTGATCTATATTCATTTGCCATATCCAACAACTTGTAACAAAACATTTAAATATCCCACCGAATATTTTAAAACCTCAGAAAGAAAAAGTGTTACATTTTTCATGCTATCTCAAACGTCAGGTAGCAGCTTTGAAGTAGAATCACTGTGACAATGTGGCAGCCAATTTATGCACAGCAAGATCCCAAAAACCACTGCAAAATATACAAACTGTTTAAAGATGTCATATCATCCATACATTGGTCAGGGCACTAGGCAATGCAGGTTTGCTTTTCCACGATCACTTGAGATGCCACACAAGAGCGTGGTTAAGACTTCACCTGCTGGTGCAGCAGTGTAGTGAGAGTTCAGCTGAGATGATGTGATCAAGTCTCTGGTGTAGAACCTGTGAGTTCCTAACTTAGAGACAAGCATGTGACCACTGAGTTAATGCTGGCTCCTAATTAATTTGTTGATAATGTAAATGTTAATAATATAACAGAAGACATTACAATGCAGTACAGGCCCTTCGGCCCTCAATGTTGCGCCGACCTATGAAACCAATCTGAAGCCCATCCAACACTATTCTATTTTCATCCACATGTTTATCCAATGACCATTTAAATGTCCTTAAAGTTAGTGAGTCTACTACTGCTGCAGGCAGTTCCACGGCCCTACTACTGTCTGAGTAAAGAAACCACTTCTGACATTTGTCCTGTGTCTATCACCCCTCAATTTAAAGCTATGTCCCATCCGAGGAAAAAGGCTCTCACTGTCCACCCTATCTAACCCTCTGATTATCTTGTATGTCTTTTTCCAGTCACCTCTCAACCTTCTCTTTAATGAAAACAGCCTCAAGTTGTTCAGCCTTTTCTCATAAGACCTTCCCTCCATACCAGGCAACATCCTAGTAAATCTTCTCTGAACCCTTTTCAAAGCTTCCACCTCCTTCCTATAAAGCAGTGACAAGAATTGCATGCAATACTCCAAGTGCGGCCCCACCAGAATTTTATAGAGCTGCAGCATGGCCTCATGGCTCCGAAACTCAATACCTTTACTATTAAAAGCTAACACACCGTATGCCTTCTCAACAACCTTATCACCTAGCTGTCAACTTTCAGGAATCTATATACATGGACACAGAGATCTCTCAGTTCATCTACCCTACCATGAATCTTACCATGAGCCCAGTACTTTTATTCCTGTTGCTCCTTCCAAAGTGATTCACCTCACACTTTTCCACATTAATCTCCATTTGCCACCTCTCAGCCCAGCTCTACAGCTTATCTATTTTCCTCTGTAACCTGCAACATCCTTCAGCACTATTCACAACTCTACCGACCTTAGTGTCATCTGCAAATTTACTAACCCATTCTTCTGTGCCCTCAACTAGGTCATTTATAACAATGACAAACAGCAGTGGACCCAAAACAGATCCTGCAGTACACCACTAGTAACTGAACTCCAGGATGAACATTTCCAATCAACCACCACCCTCTGTCTTTTTTCAGCTAGCCAACTTCTGATTCAAACCGCTAAATCACCCTCAATCCCACGCCTCCATATTTTGGCAATAGCCTACCGTAGGGAACCTTACTAAATGCCTTACTGAAATCCATATACACCACATCAACCACTTTACCTTCATCCACCTGTTTGGTCACCATCTTAAAGAACTCAATAAGGTTTTGAGGCATGACCTACTCTTCACAAGATCATGATGGCAATCCCTAATCAACTTATTCCTCTCTGGATGATTATAAATCCTATCTCTTATAACCTTTTCCAACATTTTACCCACTTGTCTATAATTACCAGGGCTGTCTCTATTTCTCTTCTCGAACAAGGGGACAATATTTGTTATCCTCCAGTCTTCTGACACTATCCCTGCAGACAATGCCGACATACAGATCAAAGTCAAAGGCTCGGCAATCTCCTCCCTAGCTTCTGGGATAAATTCCATCTGGCCCAGGGAACTTATCTATTTTCACACTTTCTAGAATTGCCAACACCTTCTCTTTGCGAACATCAATCCTGTATCTCAGTATTCTACTTGACAACATTGTTTCCTTTATAAAAAAAACTCTGAAGCAAGTTAGCAAACAAGATTCTTGTCTTGAAATCAGGTCTTACAGTTTCTGTTTCCTGACAAATATGTATTTTCCAAACACTGGTTAACCAAACTATGTTCAATTAGAAATTATATACATGACAGATATTAACTACAAAGGGATAGAAGTGAAGGTTTCGCATGAATCAATAGTTAAGACTGAATGTTACTCAGATTAGCAAATTGCAATTTTATTTACCTCATAGAATCAAATAATACATTGTCTGATCAAATGAAATGTTAGACAATAGAAGTGAATGAAACTGATTTAATGTTTTGGAATATCAGACTATTGAATTGAAAGAGAAGCAGTTTGTAAGGGCATTTTATACACAGACTGGATATGAACTAGTTGCTATATTGGAGGTCTGTACTTGGTTTGAATGCTAATGATTTGGTCCAGTGGATTGGAAATAATGGAAAATGATTTCATTGACTAGAATTCTTTAGAGTAGTCGTGTAAAAGAAATGACTTAGAGCATTGGAGCACTGAAGAAGCACATTGAAATCTGATGTAATCACAGTACTCAATCTGGCCACGAATGGGCTCATTATTATCCATACCTTTTGCATTATGGGTGCCGTCCTATAGTACTTACCTTCAGCATGATCAGTGTGTACAGCCATATTGGTAAATGCACTAGCGAGGAGTGTGTATTGGAAGCAAGGGTGGCATGGTGGCTCAGTGATTAGCACTGCTGTCTCACAGCACCAGGGACCTGGGATCGAGTTCATCCTTGGGAAACTGTCTGTTTGAAGTTCTCCCCATGTTTGCGTAGGTTTCCACTGGGTGATCTGGTTTCCTCCCACAGTCCAAAGATGTGCCATTTAGGAGGACTGGCCTTGTTAAATTGCCCTTAGTGTGCAGACTAGGTGGATCAGCCATGGGAATGAGAGGGATGGGGTGGGTCAGTCTGAATGGCTTGCTTCCAAGCTGTATGGATTCTATGACTTTTTTCTGTGGAGAGCAGGCATGTTCATTTAGAGTTCAGAAGAAGAGTCATATAGGATTTGAAGTGTTAACTCTGTTTCTCTCTCCACAGTTGCTGCCAAACATGCCAAGTTTCTCCAGTACTCTTGACATTAATAACTTACTGTAACCATATGATATCCCTCACGTCTGATTTCTATTCCATCTTATCCTGAGCTGTTTCCACAACCAATCACCACTCAAGGTTAGCCCGGAATTCACCAGCATTCACTGCGCCTGGACCATCTTTAAAAGCACCTGGTGCACCCTGACAAGCACTGTCAGGCCGGGGCTGCCCTGCATGGTTGCTGATGTTTGCTTGGACGTGGCAGGCAAGGAGAAACCAGCATCCTAGAGTGTGGACAGGTTCCTGCAGGTGCTGCTGGAAGGGGTGGTTCCAACATAGGACTCCCACCTCTCCCAGCCACGACACCAGACCATGCCAGTCTGGTCCAAGTTTTCGATCCATGTTAAAGAACACTGGAGGAATGCACAGCAATGTAAGAAGACAGTCAATGGCCTTCTTCACTCTGCCACTATTTAGTCTCAAATATCTCACATTCATTCTCTCTCTGCTACTGCACCCAATTGCCAGCAAGGCTCAGGCTCTACCATTCTCACTATTGTCTGCGACATCTTCCACTTCACTCTTAGCCACCTTAACTCCCAACATCGCTACTGCAAAATAATGCACTGTCTACAAGTCATTTCTTTATAAATGGCTACTATTGTTAACCCACACCATTCCTACCCTCACAACAGATGCAGTGACTTTTTTTACCATCAGCAGAGTATTTGTACCTGATCAGGTAACACTTACATTAGCACCTGATACATAAGATGATGATGTGGATAACACACTATTGGAGGATTCAAAAGATCTTTATTGCAATGCCTGGTTTTCACAAATAGTACAAGCACAGACACTTGTGTGTCTGGGTTGAAGCTAAGCAAATTGGAGGTTAACTGTAGCACTGTTCCTTCAGCAGGTCATGCTGTAAGAGGACTCAGTAAGATGGGAACTGAGACCATACCATCAGGTCTCATGTCATGACAAGGTGATGACGTCAAGAGCAGATCCCTTAAAGGATTACTGTAATCTAACTGCAAGACAAAATGCAATAGTTGGGGTTGGGGGAGGGTGTAAATTAACTTCTGCCACATCTAGTAACAATGATAAGGAGATAATAAGAGCTTCCTTCATCATCACCAAGACATGGAGGTGCTGGTGTTGGACTAGGGTGGACAAAGTTAAAAATCACACAACACCAGATTATAATCCAACAGGTTTATTTGGAAGTACAAACTTTCAGAGTGCTGCTCCTTCATCAGGTAGGTAGTGGGGCAGGATCATAGGACACAGAATTTATCGCAAAAGATCAAAATATCATACAACTGATGTGATGTATTGAACAAACCCAGATTGCTGTTAAGTCTTTAATTACTTAAGGGTTGCGGGTTTTGATACATTAATACGTAAATCCCAGAATTTCTTTCAAGTCATGTTCCCAAGATAACTTAAGGTTTTATGAAAAAAAAGGTGATATCACAGTCCAGACCTGTTGGACTATACCCTGGTGTTGTGTGAGTTTTAACATCACCATCAAGCTGCAATGACATTGAACTATGTTGCTGCTCTCTGTGCTGCTTAAAAATTCTCTTCCTACTTTAGGTGTGCGGTCCTGCCTGACTTTCTCAAGCTCAAATGATTTTGTGTTAGTATTTGTTGCCAAGTATTGCCCCTTGTGGAAACAAACACTACATAGGGATCAGGGTTACACTAAAACATGCCAAGTTCTATTTTTGTTCATCGAGTGCAACACAAACGATTTTTTAGATTTTTTTTCAGCCTTTATTGCTGCACTTCAAAATTTTACTATCACTCAGACATAGAAGGCATTCAGTTGTTGCACTGTTAAATCAATTGATCAAAGATAGCATCAGTTATCTGAGTAGGTCAAGAGAAAAGGAGATGCCTTCATGATTTAAAAGAATGTCAGAGGTTCACAATTCAACACTTGATAGTTATGTTTGTTGCTGTAGATTTTCACTAAGCTTTGTAAATTGTCACATTTTCAATGGGTCTGGTAATCCAAACTGGAGGTACAATTTGGGGACTATTTCTTCAAAGCTAATAATTAATTGTCTCTCTCTCTCTCTCTCTCCAATGTTTATTCTGAGTAAAGGATATATTTATTATCTTGTACTTTGTTGATTTAGCAAAGTTTATTGCTTAAACAATTTGAAAAATACAGCTGCCACATCTGCAAGCTTCTTGTTAATAGTTTCAGGCATAAACTGCTTCATAAAGTATCAAGGCTTGTTCTTAAAATTGAGGCTTATGCAATAAGAGGGTCAATAGCAGCTTGCAAAAAAAATTGCTTGAGGACAGAAAACAGCAAGTCATGAATGCGTAGACAGTAGAGTTCCTCAAAAGGTCAACACTGGGATCGCTACTTTTAATGACACAAAACTAACGCTAACCATCACCCTTTGACATTTAACCATCACCCCTTGACATTTAACTATCACTGAATCCCCCACTATTAGCACCTGAGGGTTACCATTGATCAGAAACTTGACTGGACTAACCATATAACTACTGTGGCTACAAGAACAGGTCAGAGGTTAAGAATTTTACAGTGAGTAACTCACCTCCTGACTCCCCAAATCCTGTTCACCAATTACAAGACACGAGTGTATGAAAAATCCCCACTTGTCTGGATGAGTGCAGCTCCATCAACACTCAAGTAGTTTGATACCATCCAGGACAATGAATTTTGTATGATTATCACTACATCCGAAAACACTCAGACCCTGCATCTCCCACTTGAAACTTTTTACCACCCTGATTTGGAAATATATCATCATTCTCTCACCGTCCCGCTGAGTCGAACTCTTGGAACTAATTCTCTAAAGACACTGTAGACATACCAATACCAAATAGACTGCAGTAGTACAAAAATGCAGCTCACAACCACCTTCTTAAAGGAAATTAGAGATGGAGACCAAATCCCATATCTCCTGAATGAAGAAAATAAATGCTTGGTATTTGGAATGCAGAGTGAAAATTCAAAATTTGCCAGGTATAAAAATCTTGGTGTTTTAAATGGTGGTGAGAATGATACTAACCAACTGAAGAAGAATATAACCAGGCTTGCAGAATGTGCAGATTTGTGGCAGATGGAACTTAATAGGTAGATGTTAGATGGTACATTTTGACAGAGAAGTCAGTATAGATTTTATGGCACATTTTATCAGAGTGTGCAGGTCAGAGGAATTTGAATCTAATTATCCATAGATCTTTGAAGGTAAAAAGTCACCATACTCTCTCATTAGAGAGAGATGACTGATCCTGAGCGTCACCACATCTCAGGTGATGAGAGAGGTTGAAAAGGATACTCCTCATGGTAATCTCAGGTGATGTAGGAATTGAACCCATGCTGTTGCTTTGTAAACTTGCTGTCCAGCCAAACAAGCTGAACCAAGTCCCTTTGAAGGCAGCCAGGCATAACACATGAGTAGTTAGCTAATAATATTGGAATTTAGGGTCCACAAATTCAGTACAAAAGCAGATTAGATATGACAGAAATTTATAAAGCTCTGGTTCGGCCACAACCACGTGCTGTGTTGCCATATGTGGGGAAGATAAAGATCATTGAGAACTTACAGAGGAGAATTATCAGTTCTTGGGATGGATAGAATTTAGTCACAAGATTATTTGGAGCTATTACCCTTGGAGCAAAGAAAGTTATGGGGAAGTATTGAAGCTGTGCAAAATCATGATAAAGTAGGAAAAGAAAGAATGTTTCTTAATGTGATGGTACAAGGTCAGTAGAACCATAGAAGCACAGAACAGGTATGGCATAGAGAAAAGCCATTCAGCTTATTGTATCTGCTCTGACTAGGGGATACACAATGAAGGTTTTGGGCAAGAGAGAAGAGCGTTAGAGGTTAACATTGATTTTAAAAGAATATTGGATAGACACTTGAGGAAAATAAGTTAAGGTGATGGAGATGGATCAGGGAAAGGGGACTGACAAGGACTACTCTGGAAAAATCAGCATGAATTTAATGCGCCTGAATGGTCTCCTTCTTTCCCGTAATAATTCATGTATGTGTGACTTATGGAGATAGTTGTCTTGAATTCTGCTACTGCAACTCCTCTTACTCAGCCATGGAAACAAGGACTTCAATTCTCCTTCTTAAACAAATTCTTCCTCATCCCTGTTACACATGAATCATTGCAAAGATGACAGTTACAATTCTTTTCAACTAATTTTGGCACAGCAAAGCAGCAATCAAATCAGTGTGATCCTGCAAGACATTTGATTGGCTAATAACATTAAAAATGACCTCGGTTTGATTAGTGTCTTCCATCACCATAAATACCCTGAAGAGTTTCAGGGTGAAAGAATCAGTTTGTCTTCTGAACCACGCCAGCCAATTTTCACACAGGAAGCTCCCACGAGCAACATGGAGTCAATTTTTCCATATTGTCTGAGGGATGAATATTGATGAATATCTTCAAGATGGTACCTTAGGGTGTTCTATGTCCATTTGAGGTAGCATCTAGGGCCTCAGCTTGATTGCTCAACTGAACAATCGCAGCCCCGACAGTGCAGCACTCTTTCACTACTGCAAGAAGGTGGCAGAGTCAGGAGCTGTTTGATTTGTGTGCTCTGAAATGGGACTTGAATCTACACTTTTCTGACTCTGAGGTGAGCAGGTTACCAAGTGAGTGATCCACTGATACTTGAGCAGATATTGAGCTAGGTAGCAGCATATTGTGGGCTGTGCCAAATGGTTGGAAATGACTGGAACATAATTGTTTGGTGAAGGTGTGCAATTTTATAATAGGTTTAGGATTATAGCTACAATGTGCTATGAAAATTACTCTTCAAGAAGTATTTGATTCCCATTGGATTTATAGGTTAAGGCCATGGGATGATCTATACCAAGCTGCCAGCAGTTATGTTGGAACTGGCCGGTAATTCTTTGATTTTGTAGGAGGAATATCAGCAAACACTTTTGAGTACAGAGACAACACAATATTTATAATCAGAGGCAGCAGGTGCTACTTCTGGTCTGGTAGCCTAAGACTGAATTTTCCCCTGTACATTTTTGTTCTTGCACTTGGCTGTGCATATCTCATTGAATTCACATGTGCACAATTTTTTAACAGAGTTTCTCCCCCATTTTCTTCCAACAAGTGTTAAAGGATCAGCCAGATAACTCCAATGTGATTCCTTTCAACTTGTGCATTAACACAAAACACAGAACAATGCCAACCTTTCCCTGCCTCAGCAAGCAGGGGGAAGCAACACCGGCAGGCAGAAAAAGGAGTCACATCTCCCTAAATGAATTTGATGTGGTTGTAAACCATTCCAATTGATTTACTTAGATACATTGGAAATGTATTCAATAGTAATTTTTCAGTTGGTGGTTTAACGTTTCAACATGCAAAACAGTCAAAGCTTTGCATAACAGGGAATTTAAAGTACACCATTCTTCAAAATTAACACCCAAATACCTGCTTAGGTTAGCCTTTGAATTCAACACTGCTTCAGTTCATTGATAATAGACAGGCAGGAGGCTGGAAGAACACAGCAAGCCAGGCAGCATCAGGAGGTGGAGAAGTTATCATTATTGGATGTAACCCTTCTTTAGTTAATAGATAATCAGTGCTGGGTAAAAGACCATCGGTGCTCTGTAATAGGACTTCCAAAGGCACAGTGGTCTGAATGGCTCTTTTTCTGCACGTCATCAATTCTGTGAGTCTGTGGTGCATAAAAATCTCTTGATATTTTAACATAGTTCAACTCCATTGATTTGAAACAGATTAATTTCTTTGTTAGAAAATCATTCTTTTTAAGCATCAGACATGCGTATTTTATACCACCTGTTGTAAGGTCTGAGACAATGAATGGAACATTGTGGAGGCAATGGGGAATTCATCTTCTGGGAGCTGGCGAGGTATTCATATCCCCTCTTTCTGGGAAGGTTTGCTGTGTTGTACCCGTGCAGGCATTTAACAGACCTACCTTTCTCAGATTCAAGGACCCACGGGGGGTGGGGGTGGGTGGGGTGGGGTAGTCACCCTTCTGAAGAATTGCCCACCAGTCAGAGGCCAGCAGCTTTTCTACACTCAGCATTGAAACTGGGAAGGCAATGGCTGCTCACTGTCTACGTATGTCACAGACCACACACTGAGGCACAGATAAATGATGGCACCAAGGTTAGGATGGGGTGGAGTGCCTGAGGGGGATCATCCCAAGTAAAGGCAGAGGAATGCCAGGTCAGGCACTGAGTTCACTCAAATGAGGGACCACCACCCCCCAATTCCACGCTGAACTCCACTTTCCCATGGAGGCCTAAAAGCACACAAGCCAGGATTTGCTTGTTGGTTCCTTACCTCTAAATCTTAGCAGGACTTATATACTTAATGGTAAAGTCCTAGGGAGTGTTGCTGTAAAAAAGAGAACTTTGAGTACAGGTTCATAGCTCCTTGAAAGTAGAGCTGCAGGTAGATAGGATAGTGAAGAAGGTGTTTGGTATGCTTTCTTTTATTGGTCAGAGTATTGAGTACGAAGTTGGGAGGTCATGTTGCATCTGTACGGGACATTGGATAGGCCACTGATGGAATGTTGCATGCAATTCCGGTCTCCTTCCTATTGGAAAGATGTTGTGAAACTTGAAAGAGTTACAAGGATGTTGCCAGAGTTGGAGGATTTGAGCTTTAGGGAGAGGCTGAACAGGCTGGGACTGTTTTCCCTGGAGCGCCGGAGGCTGAGGAGTGACCTTATCGAGGTTTACAAAATCATGAGGGGTATGAATAGGGTAAATAGGCAAAGTCTTTTCCCTGGGGTGGGGGAGTCCAGAACTAGAGGGCATAGGTTTAGGGTGAGAAGGGAAAAATATAAAAGAGACTTAAGGGGCAACTTTTTCACACAGAGAGTGGTACTTGTATGGAATGAGCTGCCAGAGAAAGTGGTGGAACAATTGCAACATTTAAAAGGCATTTGGATAGGTATATGAATAGGATGGGTTTGGAGGGATATGGGCCGGGTACTGGCAGGTGGGACTAGATTGGGTTGGGATATCTGGTTGGCATGGATGGGTTGGACCGAAGGGTCTGTTAACATGCTGTACCTCTCTATGACTCTATGACTCTATAATGCCTGTGCAGCAGGTTATGGCCCATAAGTGGCATTGATTGTCCACTTCTGAGGTCTCAGTTGGCAACAGGGTGAGAAAGAGATGAAATGTGTGGCACTGGAAGAGCACAGCAGATCAGGCAGCATCTGAGGAGCAGGAGAGTCAACCTTTCGGGCATAAGCCCTTCATCAGGAATGTGGATGGGGCAGGGGGCTGAGAGAAAAATTGGAGGTTAGGGGTTGGGCTAGGCAGAGGTGGGTGAGAAGGTGATAGACAGGGAGGACAGTGGATACAGGTGGGAGGCACGTGTGACACTTTTGTGGGAGAAGGGGGTGGAGCAGATAGGCGGGAAGGAAGATGGACCGGGAGGACAGAACAAGAGGGTGATGCCGAGTTGGAGGGTTGGATCTGGGATGAGGTGGGGAGGGTAGGGAGATTTGGGAACTGGTGAAGTCGAAGTTGATGCCGTGTGGTTGAAGTGTCCTGAGGTGGAAGATGAGGCATTCTTCCTCCAATTGGAGGGTGGCTTTAGTTTGATTTTAGAGGCAGCCTAGGACTTGCATGTCCTTAGGGGAGTGGGAGGGTGAGTTGAAGTGGTTGGCCACAGGATGAGAAAGCTGTCTGCAAGAAGTTCATGTTGTTTTCCGTCATGACATATCATAAATGAGATTTAGCTGATCCTATGAAGCTCTACACAAGAACAAGAAATGCTAGTTTAACTCAACAAAAAGAGTGGCAGATTTGTGTGAAGATTTACATACTACAATAGATTCAAGTTTTGTTGAGATGTGGAACAGTGTGGGTAATTACAGTTTTGTTATAAATCAATGCCTCCATTAAATTGCAGGTACTTTGAGAATTCTACAAATACTGAGTTTTGCTACCAGCTCTGAATCCCTCTCTGGCCAGGCATTCCAAATGCTATTTCACTTTCAGTCTGAGCAAAGAGGTCTTTATTAATAGTTAACAATTTGAAAGGTATGGCAAGTCTGGTTGCCGGCTGTGACTGTTTTAAAAGTTTGCTTCGTCCTGTTGGCAATTAAGGTGAATTATTTGTTGACACTTGAGCAAATTAATGTGTCTGAAGCAATTGACAATAACCTGAAATCCCGTTTACAATTTATCCTCTTTTCTTTGTGCTCTGCCATCTGGGCTTGTTGGCCTGAGTTTATGCTCAGTTCCATAACTGCTAACAGTTTAAGTAGCAGTGAAGGTGAAGAAAGGGAGTTAGTCAGTTTCCAGCAGTGTAAAGGCAAGACTGTTCTGCTGCAATGTGGTTTCCCTGTCAAACTCTCAAAGAACCTGTTGATTTGATACAATGCGGGACAGGGGAAGAGGGGCATCGAATTTTCATCTTCAAACGACCACAGACTAAAGTTGCCATATTGAATTTTGTTTTGACTTAATAGAGGTTTTCTGAAAGAGAGTTGATTTTAATCAGAAGACATTACAATGAACAGGAATAGTTTTTTTTAGCATGAGAAATGTTTGACATTCAACTGGCTTTCATTTCAAGATGAAACTTGTGGCCGCGGTTTGTTTCGGTTAGAAGACCGTTTTATTGGAGAGGTGTTTTTCTCTTCAGGTAGGAAATAATTAGGAAAGTGCTAAGAAGTTATAAATAGATAGAGACTTAGAAGGTGGCCAGTGACAGAACCATTATTCTCCAGCAATAATTTAGATTCGAATTCCCCGACCGTGCTCCAGGGAAACAGGGCACTGCTCATATCTCTGAGGTTTCAATTGGTTTATGTTTGTTCCCTTGAGAGTGCTCCAGCAATTGGGGTAAAATTGCTAGCAAACTATTTTTCCTAGTCAGTAAGCACGAATAAAAGGGGATTTCATTATAGTAACTCTCAACTGGCTTTATTTTATCCAATTTGCTTTGAGAATTTTCTGCCCAGTGACAGGATTTCCATCTTCTTAGCAAACCCCTTGCTACTTTCTGGCTGTTTGTATTGTAACACAAAGCCCCTTATAGATTTCTGTCTTCAAACTTATAAATAAGTCGTTGCCTTGGGTATGATATATACTGACTGTGGCATTATCAGTTACTAGCTGTGGTTATCCTTCAATTAAATTTACAATGATCATATCACAATAGTTAATCCTTCAATGCAAACAGGACTGTTTAGTAATAGAGCATTGAGGTAATTGATGCACTGTATTTGTGGGGGGAATCGATGCTGCGACTTTGCTTTGACTTGATCTAAAGGAGTATTTGGTTTATAACGGTGGAGGAACTTGCTTCTTTCTGTGCTGTAACCATTCCATGACACCTTGATTTATGATTCACCTATTCTTTATTTTAAACATCTCTTCATCCTCAGGAGGCTAAGGAAATTCAGCATGTCCAGAAGAGCCTTCAACAACTTTTACAGATCCACCATAGAAAGCATTCAATCCAGGTGCATCATGGCCTGCTCTGCCCAGGACCAAAAGTAACTACAGAAAGTTATGAACTCAACCCAAGCCATCACAACCTTCCATTCGTTGACTCTACCTACACTTCTGTTGCTGTGGAAAGGCAGCCAACATCGACTCAGGCGACTCTCTGTGTGGAGTTTGCACATTCTCCTTGTGTCTGCATGGGTTTCCTCCCACAATCCAAAAATGTGCAGATTAGGTGAATTGGCCATGCTAAATTGCCCGTAGTGTTAGGTGAAGGGGTAAATGTAGGGGAATGAGGCTGGGTGGGTTGCACTTTGGCAGGTCGGTGTTGGACTTGTTGGGCTGAAGGGCCTGTTTCCACACTGTAAGTAATCTAAGTAACCATCAAAGACCCCTCCCACCCTGGTTATAATCACTTCCAACCTCTTCCGTCAGGCAGAAGATACAAAAAGTTTAAGCACACATACCAACAGGTTCAAAAACAACTTCTTCCCCACTGTTATTAGATGTCTGAATGGATCTCTCAAATTACAAATCTAATGTTGATCTTGCTTTTTATTCACCTTATTTGCATCTGTAGCATTGTATTTATTGCTATGTTCTATCACCTTACGATCTTTGCGTCTTTCTATGGTGTGATCTGCTGTACTGCACACAAAACAAAATTTTTTACTGTACTCAGGTACATATCTCAATAATAAACCTAATCAAATCAAATCAGGTCCTTAAAACTGTGCAACTCCACATCTGATAACATTTCTTTGTGCATCCCAATGTTGGATGCTACTTAATCACAACCAATCGTATCATCTCTTTTAATTCTTTGAACCTTGTTGTTGCCAAAGCTTTGCAAATTGAATCAAAATTTTACCTCAGCAGGAAGATTTCCATCCGAATCAGCATCATTTGAGTGCAAGATTTCAGCTGATTCTTCAGTGCAGTACTGCAATCTTAGCCGAGTCGCTTCAATGAGATGGTAGATGGAGGTCGCATCAATCATCTGTTCAAAATAAAAGATCCCAGACAATATTCAAAAAAGAATCGCCAATTATCCCTTAACCGATATAGCTAAACAGACTATCTGGCCATTAACTTGCTCTCTGTGAACTGGCTGGCCTGAAGATCATGCAAGCGACAGAGTCTCAGCTAATGGCTGGAGCACCGAGAGATTCATGTGCCACTTCTTTTTTGATCACTCATGTAACGTGATCATTGTTGACTGGGCTAGCATTTATGGATGTGGAGATGCTGATGTTGGAGTAGGGTTCACAAAGGTAAAAATCACACAACACCAGGTTATAGGTCCAACAGGTTTAATTAGAAGCACTAGCTTGGAAGCAACCACCTGAGGAAGGAACAGCGCTCTGAAAGTTGGTGCTTCCAATTAAACCTGTTGGACTATAACCTGGTGTTGTGTGGTTTTTAGCTTCCAGCATTTATTGCCTGTTTCTAGATGCTCTTGAGAAGTGATAAGCCGTCTTCTTGAATTGCTGCAGTCCATGTTCTGTAGATAGACCTACAATGCTATTGGGGAGGGAATTTCAGGATTTTAACCCAGTGATGCTGAAGGAGCTGCGATATATTTCCAAATCAGGATGGTGAATGGCTTGGAGAGGAAACTTGCAGGTGGTAGTGATTCTCGATATCCACTGTGCTTGTCCTTCTAGATAGTAGAGTTCATGAGATTAAAAGGTGCTATCTAAGAATCTTTGGTGAATTTCTGCTGTGCATTTTGTAGACGGTCCACACTGTTACTACTGAGCATCAGTGGTGGAGAGAGTGAACGTTTGTCAATGTCATGCCAATCAAGAAGGTTACTATGTTCAGATGGTGTCAAGCTTCTTGAGTGGTGTTGGAATTGCACCCATCCAGGCAAGTAGGAAGTATTGCATCACATTCATGGTTTGTGCCTTGTAGATGGTGGTCAGGCTTCAGGGAATCAGGAGGTAAGTCACTCACTGCAATATTTCTATCCTCTGATCTGCTCTTGTAGCCACTGTATTTATATGGCTAGTCCAGTTCAGTTTCTGGTCAACGATAATCACCAGAGTATTGATAGTGAGAGATTCAGTGAAAGTTAAGGTCAGTGCTATGAAGGAGAGTGAAGGCCATTGAGTGTCAAGAGACAATGGTTAGATTGTCTTTATTTTGATGGAGTCATTACCAGGCAGTTGTGGGCTGCAAATATTACTTATCCACATTTCATCGCAAGCCTGGATATTATTCAAGTCTTGCTGCATATGTACGTGGACCGCATTAGTATCTGAGCAGTCATGAATGGTGTTGAACATAGTACAAGTGTTGGGAAACATTCCATTTCTGACCTTATGATGGAGGGTAGGCCATTGATGAAGCAGGCGACAATAATTGGGCCTAGGACACTACCCTGAGGAGCTCCTACAGGGTTGTCTGGGAGCTGAGATGATTGACCTCCAACAAACACAAACATCTCCCTATGTGACAGGTATGACTTCAACCAGAGGAGAGATTACCAGCGGTTGCTATTGACTCCAGTTTTGTTAGGGATCTTTGATGCTACACTTGGTTAAATGTAACCCTGATGTCATGGACGTCTTCTAGGGATGTCTTCTGTAGGTCTTTCCCAGGGATTGAATATCCCAGGGGCAGAGATCCTGCCTGCTGAGAGCCACCTGTCAATCAATGGCAGCTCTTTTATACTCAAGAGATATGGTTGCTGCTGCCAAAATGACATCCATCCATAGCCTGGGATCAAGGGCGAATTCAGGCAGAGGTGATTGATAGTGGGATGGATGTTATGGGTTTTGGATTGTTACAGTAGGGATTGAGGGGGGAGACCTTGAAGATATTAAAGGCATTGGCTTCCAGAAGGTCCCCTTTTGAATGAAACATTCCCTTGAGTACCCACACACAAACATGCTTACCTTTCATGCTCCTTTCATAATATGCCCCTCGCCTGCTGCTTGGTCCATGCCACTATTGCAGAACGAGATTCTTATGTGGATATAATGGCAGGGTCATCTGCTGCCACCTTCCCACCTGAATAAATGGCTCTCAGGAGAACACTTGCCGTGCGGGAGGGCACAGGTGTCCAATGCAATGATGACATCTCAAAAGCAGTTAATCGGCCAAAAACATTGGAGGTGGCCTGAGGATGTGGGAGGCGTTATATAAATGTTAGTCTTTAATATGAGTTCAGTTCCAGATATGATTGTGCTTTCTTGCCTTGAAATTGGACAATTTAAACTTGTCCTAGGTATTACACTGAACATTTGAACCTTGTGAAAGAAGCTACTACTTTCGTGAAATCTACCTCAAAATGATAATTTATACATTTTCCCTACATTCACCATCTGGCCAACTGAGCATAACATTTCTGACTTCCTTTGTCCCATATTTTCAGCCATTACAGTATTTTGCTTTTTCTTTTCAAAAAAAAATCCTCCTTTGAGCCACATGCAATAACTGCTGAGGCAGATTAATGGCTAAAGATATCTGAGATTCAATAAGAGTAAATTCCTTCCGTCTAACTGAATGTTCTTTCTGAGTTAATTGACTGACATGTCCCAGCAGCCAATTCTGAAAACTTCTAATAAAACAATTCCAAACGTTTAAACCAGTATCCACTGCAGTAAAGCTCCTTGCTGCCCTATTCTAACTCAAAACATTGACTGCAGAGGTGGCTGAAATATGAATTTATATATGTTGGGTAGGGTTCGTTTTGCAGATAATTGCAACTTGCCCAAATTTTTTAGAGTCGCAGTTCTGAAATACTCACAGAGTCACTGAGCTGCCTGTGATTTACTGTCCCCCGTTTTTTCACCTCTGACCTGCGCCTGGAGGTTGTACATAACGTTCTGTTACTATAACAACAAAGGATCTGAGTGGCGTCAATAACCAGAGGGAAATATTGGCCTTTCTCCAGACTCTCCACAGTTTTATTTTTGTGTGTGATAAATATGTTAAGCAGAGACAGCATAACCTGCCAAGGGAGTCCGAGTGATTTTCAAGACCTATGGACTCCATGGACACTGGGTTGAGAGTGTATTTCTGCATAATCAGCTTGCTGACAAGATTCAGTAATAACAGGGCCTACTGAATACGTAACAGATTCAATGCCAGCACTTCAGATAAAGGGAGCAAAGGGTAGAAGACAAATCCAAATCCCAGTCCCTGATTTCCAAATCCGTTACTCGTTTGTCTTCCAAAGCTATTTAAAGTCATGTGCTGACTTCCACAGTCCTTGATAACTTGAAGGAGTGCAGTGCAGTGATTAGCCAGGGACTGAAATTGTCAGAAAAGAGAGTTTTCCTTCTTTTCTGTCTCGGTGGGTCAGATTCTGTTTGGGCCCGTAGGTGTTATTGCTTGACGTTTGGAGGACCAGCGAGGGGATCCCCTGTCGTTGCTGTGAGGGAAAGCACCCCAACCTACAAGACACAGAGCTGGCCAGGGTCAGGGCCCTTTCTGCAATTGTGCCCCTAGTGGAAGACCTGAGCTCTGAGGAAGTACATGAATCGGAAAGGTTTGGTGGGATGTTGGCCAGGAGCAAGCAGGACTGGTTATGTTTGGGATTATAGGCAAAAGTGAGGACTGCAGATGCTGATGAAGGGCTTTTGCCCGAAACGTTGATTTTCCTGCTCCTCGGATGCTGCCTGATCTGCTGTGCTTTTCCAGCACCACTCCGATCTAAACCCTAAGTTTGGGATTATGTTCGGCATGGGTTGGTTGGACCGAAGGGTCTGTTTCTGTGCTTTATGAGTCTATGACCAAGACTGTCAGTGAGTCAGAAGGCTGCAGTTACTCTTCACCAACAGTAGTGGCCACTGGTGGTATTGTACCCGAGCAGCGGGCTAGGAATGGCATGGTCCCACCTCACCCTTAGCAAAGGTGAGTGATGGAAAGATGGTGGGGTGGGGGGGCTGAGGATTCTTCTGGTGCAGTGACAGTGTGAGCCAGGAGATCTGGGTTCAAGTCCCACCTGCTCTTGAGCTATAGAACAGTAACTCTGAACAGATTGATTAGAAAACATCTGGGAGCCATGAAGTGGGGACCACAGGAATGGATATCTGAGAGTTTGAGGTGAGGTCTTTCTCTTCTCAATCCCAGATCCATTGATCAGGCACAGAGTACGCAATACAGCAAAGAGCGGCGGGAACTGGGCGGAATTAAGGTCAGAGCAGGGAGACTGTTGGGAAGGCAAGTGATTGCTATTTAAGTAGGTGTAGAGAAGTATTAGAAATTATTTAATACATAAATTGGAAAAAGTTAATTAGATAAGTAGTTGTGGCTGGTGAGATGATGTGCTGTCACTGTATGGTGTGGGAGCTGGCTGATTCCAAAGTGAACAGCAGTGAGCATATCTGCAGCAAGTGTTGGTTGCTGGAAGAACTCTGGATCAGAACTGATGGTCTGGAATCTGAGCTTCCAATACTGTGGCACATCCGGGAGGGGGAGAGTTACCTGGACACTGTGTTTCAGGAGGCAGTCACACCGGCAGATTAAATAATTCAAGTTCAGTTAGTGATCAAAGACAACAGGGTGTGGCCAGTAAGTGAGACAGGTGGGGCGATTCTGAGTTCAGAAGTGGAGGAGCCTCAGCCCTTGACCTTGTCCAATAGATATGAGATTCTTGCTCCTTGTATACACAAGGAAAAGGGCTGTGGACCGGATAAGCCAGCTGACCACGGTACCATGGCGCAGAAGGCCATTCAAGAGGGGGGAGAAAAAAGACAAGTAGTTGTTACAGGGGATTTTATAATTAGGGGACAGAGAGTATCTTTTGCAAGTCGGATCGGGAGTCTCACATGGTGCGTTGCCTGCCCGGTGCCAGGGTGCAGGACATCTCCAACCGGCTTGAAAGGATATTGGAGCAGGACAGGGAGGATCCAGTTGTTGTGGTCCACATTGGGATGAACAACATAGGCAAAGCTAGGGTGGAGGAGCTGTTTAGGGATTATCAAACACGAGGAAGGAAATTGAAGTACAAGTCCTCAAGGGTCAATATCTTTGGATTACTGTCTGAGCCACGTGCCAATTAGCATAGGCATAAGAAAGTTAGGGAAGTAAACACGTGGCTAAGGGATTGGTGTGGGAAAGAGGGATTCCATTTCATGGGGCATTGGCATCAGATTTGGAACCCCGGGATCTGTACCGTTGGGACGGTCTCCAACTGAACCAATCTGGAACCAGTATTCGAATGAAAAGGATAAATGGTCAATAGGACTTTAAACTTCTGAGTCTGGGGGGAGGGAAAGTGAAAGTGACGGTGAGTATGGAATTAAACAGAAAGATAAGCAGCAGGATAGCATGTGTGCAGGTGGGTTTAATCTCGAGGCAGACCAGGAATGCAGCAACAAGGAAGGAGAACTTAGGGCATCTTATGATTTCCAATGTCTCTAATAATCGTAAGAAAGTTAGCATTAAGGCACTTTATCTGAATGCTCGTAATATTTGTAACAAAGTAGATGCATTAATGGCACAAATCATCATGAAAGATTATGAAGTGGTAGGCATCATAGAAATGTGGTTGCAGGGGGTTCAGGACTGGCAGTTAAACATCCAAGGATTTACAACTTATCGAAAACACAGGGAGTTGGGCAGAGGGGATGGGTTTGCCTTGATGGTTAAAAGTGAAATTAAATCTATGGCACTGAATACCATCATGTCAGATGTCAGATGATGTGGAGTCTGCGTGGGTGGATTGAGGAACCACAAAGGCAAAAAAAAACATAATGGGAGTTATGTGCAAACCTCCTAACAGTGGTCAGGACCAGGGGTGCAAGATGTACTGGGAAATAGATAGGGCATATCAGAAACACAAGGTCCCATGATCATGGGGGATTTCAATATGCAATGCAATATGATCTGGGTAAATAATGTTGCCAGTGAATCCAAAGAAAGGGAATTCATGGAATGCTTACAGAATAACTTTTTGGAACAAATTGTGATGGAGCCCACAAGGGAGCAAGCTATTCTGGCCTTAGTGCTATGCAATGAGCCTGACTTTATAAAAGATCTTAAAGTAAGGGAACACTTAGGAGGCATGATTTGGAGGTGACCACCATTGCACTATACACACACACACACACACACACACACACACACACACACACACACACACACACACACACACACTCCTAGACACACTCTCTCTCACACACACAGGCACTCCTATACACATGGACACACATACACCCACACACACACTTACAGACACACACACTCCCACACTCACACATGCACCCCCTCGCAGACTTAAGACATTCTACGCTCACTGCACATACACACATACACTTTCTCACACTCACAACCCCCAACCCAGACAAACAGACACACACACAGACAGGCAAAGACCCACATGCACACATATATTTTGTGGGGTGAATTTGTACTTGCAGAGTTACATTGTACTTTGCCCAAAAACTGCATCCATTCATGTAGAACTCTGAGCTCAAAAACTGCATGAATTCATGTAAAACTCCGTTATCTCACTTCTTAGATTAGAATCAATCTAAACATCATGGCATAGACAGAGAACACAGGGGGCTAACACCTACAACATATTGTCTAGCTATCACCATTTTTAACAGTTAACCTGAGAATGCAACTTTAAAAAAAAAGTTTTGTGATTTATGCATGAAAGAACTGAAACTATCATGGTATTCAAACAGATGAAAGTTTATCCAGGGGTGGATTAGACAGCCATGGCTGACAAAGGAAGTCCGGGAATGAGAATAAGGATGAGATTTCTAAATTCTTGGAAGTGCAGAGTCAGATTAGAACAAGTCAGCATGGATTTGGTATGGGAAGGTCATGCCTGACAAACCTGTTAGAATTCTTTGAAGAGGTAACAAGTAGGTTAGACCAGGGAAACCCAGTGGATGTCATCTATCTAGACATTCAAAAGGCCTTTGATAAGGTACCTCACGGGAGGTTGCTGAGTAAGGTGAGGGCCCATGGTGTTCGAGGTGAGCTACTGGCATGTATTGAGGATTGGCTGTCTGACAGAAGGCAGAGAGTTGGGATAAAGGTTCTCTTTCGGAATGGCAGCTGGTGACAAGTGGTGTCCCACAGGATTCAGTGTTGGGGCCACAGCTGTTCACTTTATATATTAATGATCTGGATGAAGAGACTGGGAGCATTCTGGTGAAATTTGCCAATGATGGGTGGACAGGCAGGTCAAACGGAGGAGCTGGGGAGGCTACAGAAAGACTTAGACAGTTTAGGAGAGTGATCTAGGAAATGGCGGATGAAATTCATCATGAGCAAATGTTAGGTCTTGTACTTTGGTAAAAAGAATAAAAGCGTGGGCTATTTTCTAAACAGTGAGAAAATGCATAAAACCGAAGTACAAAAGGGTCTGGGAGTGCCAGTCCAGCATTCTCTAAAGGTTAACTTGCAGGTTGGGTCCGTGATTAAGAAAGTGAATGTAATGTTGTTATTTATCTCAAGAGAGTTGGAATATAAAAGCAGCGATGTGTTTCTGAGACTTTATAAAGCTCTAGTTACGCCCCATTTAGAATACTGTGTCCAATTGTGGGCCGAGCCCCTCAGGAAGGACATACTGGCATTGGAGCATGTCCAGCGGAGATTCACAGGGATGATCCCTGGAATGGTAGGCCTAACATATGATGATTGGCTGAGGATCCTGGGATTGTATTCGTTTGAGTTTAGAAGGTTGAGGGGAGATCTAATAGAAACTTACCAAATAATGTAAGATAATAATAAGAAAATACAAGATAAAACCCCTGTACAAGAAAGGTAGTAGGGATATTCTGGGCAACTACAGACCAGTAAGTTTGATGTCGGTGGTGGGAAAGTTGCTGGAGAGAGTACTGAGGGATAGTATCTATTTATATTTAGAAAAGAATGAGCTTATCAGTGATAGGCAACATGGTTTTGTGTGGGGAGATTGTGCCCTACCAACTTAATGGAGCTCTTCAAGGAAGTTCAAATTGATAGATGAAGGAAGGGCTGTTGATGTCATATACATGGACTTTTGTAAGGCATTTGATAAGGTTCCCCATGGTAGACTAATGGAGAAAGTGAAGTCAAATGGTGTGCAGGGTGTTCTGGCTAGGTGGATAAAGAACTGGTTGAGCAACAGGAGACAGAGAGTAGTAGGTGAAGGGAGTTTCTCAAAATGGAGAAAGGTGACCAGTGGTGTTCCACAAGGATCAGTATTGGGGCCACTGTTGTTGTAATATACATAAATGATCTGGAAGAGGGCACTGTTGGTATGATCAGCAAGTTTGCAGATGAAATAAAGATTGGTGGAGTAGCAGAAAGCATAAGGGACTTTCAAAGAATACAGGAGGATATAGATACACTGGAGAGTTGGATGGAAAAGTGGCAGATGGATTTCAATCCAGACAAATGTGAGGTGATGCATTTAGGCAAAACTAATTCTAGAGCGAATTATACAATGAAAGGAAGAGCCTTGGAAAAAGTTGATGGGCAGAGAGATCTCGGAGTGTACGTCCGTTGTATCCTGAAGGTTGCTGCACAGGTGAATAGAGTGGTCAAGAAGGCATATAGTATGCTTGCCTTCTTTGGACGGGGTGTTGAACATAAGAGCTGGCAAGTCATGTTAAAATTGTACAGGACATTGGTTCGGCCGCATTTGGAATACCGTGTACAGTTCTGGTCGCCACATTACCAAAAGGATGAGGACGCTTTGGAGAAGGTGCAAAGCAGGTTTATCAGGATGTTGCCTGGTATGGAAGGTGCTAGCTATGAAGAGAGGTTGAGTAGGTTAGGTATATTTTCATTAGAGAAAAGGAGATTGAGGGGGAACCTGATTGAGGGTTGCAAAATAATGAAGGGTATAGACAGGGTGGATAGTGATAAGCTTTTTCCCAGTGTGAAGGATTCCATAACGAGAGGTCACACTTCCAAGATAAGAGGTGGAACCTTTAAAGGGGATACACGCGGCAAGTATTTCACATAGAGGATAGTGGGCGTCTGGAACGCGTTGCCAGCAGAGGTGGTAGAGGCAGGCATGATAGATTCATTTAAGATGCATCTGGACAGATGCATGAGTAGGTAGGGAGCAGACAGATACAAATGCTTAGCAATTGACTGACAGGTTTAGACAGTAGACTTGGATTCAGCTCAGGCTTGGAGGGCTGAAGGACCTGTTCCTGGGCTGTAAATTTTCTTTGTTCTTTGTATAATGCATGGCTTATGGGTGGAGGCTGGGAAGTTGTATCTGTTAGGTGGGGAGACTAGGACCCAAGGACGCACAGCCTTAGCATTAGAGGGGGTCAATTTAGAATGGAAATGAGGAGACATTTCTTCAGCCAGAGAAGGGTGAGCGTGTGGAAATCATTGCCATGGAGTGCAGTGGAGGCTGGGACATTAAATGTCTTCAAGGCAGAGATTGATAAATTCTTGATCTCGCAAGGTATTAAGGGAAATGGGGAGAGTGCAGGTAAGTGGGCAGCACGGTGGCACAGTGGTTAGTACTGCTGCCTCACAGCGCCAGAGACCCGAGTTCAATTCGCACCTCAGGTGACTCTCTGTGTGGAGTTTGCACATTCCCTCTATTTCTGTGTGGGTTTCCTCCAGGTGCTCCGATTTCCTCCCACAATCCAAAAATGTGCAGGTTAGATGAATTGGCCATGCTAAATTGCCCGTAGTGTTAGGTGAAGGGGTAAATGTAGGAGAATGGGTCTGAGTGGGTTACGCTTCAGCGGGTCGGTGTGGACTTGTTGGGCCGATGGGCCTGTTTCCACACTGTAAATAATCTAAAAAAAAAGTGGAGTTGAAATGCCCATCAGTCATAATTAAATAGCAGTGTGGACCTGACGGGCCGAATGGCCTTACTTCCACTCCTATGTATTATGGTGTTATGGATAACAAAAGGTTTCCGTGGACTCTGCAAGTTTTTCTGGTGGTGGGGGATGGGGGAGGGGGCATTTGCAAGAGAGTCGTATGATTCCTATTAACTAACCTGAGGCACCATTAAGTTTAGATCTGTTCAGGCATAATGGATGGCACTTTATAACCTGTTGCTAAGATTTTTTAATATATTCATTGATAGCTGCATTTATTGCCCATCTCTAATAGGCCAAAGGGCAGTTAAGAGTCAACCACACTACTATAGGTCTGGTGTCACATGTAGGCCAGACCAGGTAAGGATGGCAGTTTCCTTCTCTCGAAGGGGAGAGTGAACCAGGTGGGTTTTTCCCAACTATCAGCAATGAATTCATGGCCATCAGTAGACTCCTGTTTATTGAATGCAAATTCCACTATCTGTCATGGCAGGATTCAAACCCAGGTCCCCAGAAACATTACCCAGGTCTATAAATTAACAGTCAAGTGATAACACCACAAAGCTGTCACCTTCCCTTTCAATCTCGTCAGCCTCTTCCATCTTCCAACTTATTGACGGGAGTTTCTCCCCCTGCTGAGAGATGACACACGCTGCTCCTATGATGAAGTGGTCCTTGCCACTTTGGCTGGAGAAAATCCAATGCAAACTTTCAGCATTAAGGCAGAAAAGAGGTGAGAAGAGAATACAGATGAATACACATATACCCGGCGGCTCCTGAATGACTGAAATCTTCACAAAAACACAGTTCATTTAGGTCTATCTTGGATTTCTAAATAAATATGAAGTTCCATTTTTTTTGCCTCAAACACTTCAAAGGAATGAAAATTGGAAATAACCTGTGTTTTAATCTTTGTGCACTATTCCTTCTCTGCTTAATAAATTGTAAAGGTGACCATTCCAATTCTCCTGGGCTGTAGTGGATCTGGGAATGGCAGAGGTGGAACATCTTCTTGGCACCTTTTTGCTGGTTTCAGTCACATCTGGGATTTCCCATCTGAGGCAATAGCAGACAACAAGATCATCCACCCAAAAATGGGCAAGCCTAACTAAAATAAACAGGAATGATACAAACATATTTCCCATCATTATCACTATTGTGTTTGGGAGTCATGATTTGGAGGTGCCGGTGTTGAACTGGGGTGGACAAAATTAAAAATCAGACAACACCAGGTTACAGTCCAACAGGTTTATTTGGAAGGGAAGCTAGTGCTTCCAAATAAACCTGTTGGACTATAACCTGGTGTTGTCTGATTTTTAACTGTGTTTGGGAGCAGATGAGATACCTAGTTGTTACTTGTGGCCAATATTGCTCTGATAGGTGAAAAGAGATTTTTTTGAAACAATATAAATCCCACTCAAAAGGCAATAATCAATCCTCTCCTGATTGCACTTCCAAACTTTGCCACATTTTAAAACCTAAGTTCAAACTTCAGTCCCCTTCATCTACCTCAGGGACAGCCATGTCTGTAAGGTAGGAGGATCAGAAATTTTCCTTCTTGACCGTGATGTGTGATTCCCCAGAGTATGCCAAAGTTTCATCATCTGCCAAAGTTAGATTAAACCTGGGAACTATCTGTTGGTCAGTACTAGAGTGAATGGATGAGCAGAAGTGTTGTTGTTGATACAGCTGATTCACGCCAAGTTGGAACATCTTGGCTAATGCCTACGAAAAACATCATGACTTTTGTAAATGAAATCTTGTTGCAATAAATTGATATTGCAAAACTGCCATGTTGACAAATTTCCTTAAAGGAATTGAAACATCAAAACAATCTGTACAAATAATTCCTTGCCATCCTCCTCATTTAAAATGCACCATACATGACTTACAGTTATAAATTAGCTATTTAAAATGGCTGAGTGTGTCTGACTGCACTTTCAGCAGGGAGTTGCTTGAGCAGTGATTGGGACAGTGTAAATTAGGGCTCTCATCTTGCAGCCTGAAATCTAACTCATTTTCTTTTCCCCTGTATGGTTTCCTTACTGTTAGCTTTGCCTCAAAATCACAGATTCTGTCTCAGTAAGATGGATGATTACCATCAGCATTCTTGATAACTTCCTTTGTTGGAGAGAGTGTTAACTATATACTGATGTTGCTTTCGACAAATCCATCTCTATTCAGGACCCATATGGCCACTTTAGAGATTCTGGCAAAAGGGCCTGCATGCAGAGCAAATCCAGCAGAATAATGAGCTGGCATTGCCAAATTTAACTTGCATTAATGAATCTCATTACCATACATTACCTGCTTGTTTGGCCATGGCCCCTTCAAATGACAGGATGCGGTACCCTTAGTACTGACATGTCAGCTGCTGGAGGAGGTTTTGTACCATGAGGATCAATTAGTAATTGTACCTCTTCTTTTGTTCAAATGGATCCTGTAAATTCCCCTTATCAATTCCAAAAAGTCAACAGACTGATGAATTAGTCAATTGCACAATTGCCTTTCTTATTTATGAGCATTGTTTCAATATTGAATTCATCATCACTGATTATAGATCCACTGCTTTCGTATTTCACTCAGTCCTTCACACTGTGTTAATGATTTTTGACATTTTTCTGTTTTATTTGAAAACCAGAAGCTCAATTTTCACATCTACCTATGCCCCTCGTCATATCATCATCATCATCATTCTGGACTACATAGAACCAGATAATTGGGAATGGATCTGCAGTGACCTCTGACATTAGGAAGGTGGGTAGGTCATCAGCTATCATCCATGAGGGTCCATAGTCATCTTTCTAAGAGAGAGAGAGAATTAGTTACATAGCTTGATGGCTGCTACTTGGAGACAGGTCCCAAGTTAACCTCAGCTAGAACAGGAGTTTAACCTACTCTGTTAATCTGCCTCCTTTTAGACTAGACAATAGATTTTCATTCAGGGACCGATAATAGGTAATGGGTGGTTATTCCATCTCTGGCCATATATATTGTATAAGGTAATGGCTCTGAAAGAGTTAATGTTGAGGTTGATTTAGCTCCACACAACCTGATGATGTCGCACAGTCATCGGATAGTGAAATGGTTAGTTTTGCATGAGCTGTTGATGGAGAAAGACATAATACGCCTGGCTCCTGATTGCTGTAATAATAACTAATGTGTTAATGTCAATTATACCAATTGTTATCATGCAACAGACTGTGCCTTGTGGAGTGATTGGAACAAGGTTGATCAAGGGGATCTTGCTGAATATGAGTTCCCTGACTGGGGCTGTTAATCTGGGCCAATTTGGGACCTCTGGCTGATAGATATAAACTGGAGTCTCAGAGAGTATCTTCATTCTAAGGACTGGCTCTGAGCTAGGTGGTCAGGGTTCATGTACAACCTATTCAGGCTATGTGTAATAACATCTCTGAACAGATATGTTTGGGAGTGGATGAGATACCCAATTGTTATGGTAGCCAATACTACTCTGTTAGGTGAAAATACATTTTTTTAAGAAAGGAAAAGAAGTCAGCTGCCTCAATTGATTATCCTCTTACCTTGAAGTGAGAAATATTGTTAGTTCAATTCCTAGTCTAGACAGCTGGCTCTGTCTTTTATCTCCTGTCTTCATTTCTAGATTTGGATTAATAAGTTTCTGTTCAATTTTCTAAGTTTCTCATAACCAATGGTTGTGCTTTTGTTACAACTGTCTAACCTGATTAAAGTTTTGTTTTGAGAGTAGCAAGCAGAGCTGAGGACTGTTGTGATGCAGTGGTAGTGTCCTTACCTCTGAGGCAGTAGGCCTGGGTTCAACTCTCACCTGGTCCACAGGTGAGTTCTACAATCTCAGAGCAGCTTCATGAGAAACCATTTGGAAAGCAAGGCCCCAATTTAGCTTTTTAAAGAAGTTGCTTTTAAGTTGCTAGTCCTCTTTCAGCCCCACACCCCTAATCTCTGGGTACCCTGTGCAGAGAGAGAAGAAGGAGGCAGATTGGAGGGCCTCCTCCTGGTCCTGTTCCTAGGCTGGGTCAAAGTTGTCATTAAAGTTTCAGGGATGGGGTCATTGGTGTCTAACTGTCTGCCACTGTTTCAAGGTAATGTCCTCACTCAGGTACCTGTTGAGAATGAGTATGGTAGACCCTTTAGAGATTGGTGGCTACCATAGAGTCTGGAGTGTGTAATTACACCAGACAACATTGTTTACATTTGATTTTGTAAGTTCTGCTTTAGTTCTGTAAGTTCCTGTTGAGCATTACATTTTGCTTCCGGTTATCCAGGTTGTTCAGCTATAACCTGACAGTTACATTTCTCTGCAACCTCGCGCTATAGAAAATTGTGCTATATGAAACTGCTGTAGAAAGGTCACATTATCCAAATAGTGTCCACAATTCGTCAATCACGTGATAACCAATTCGCATTGACAAAACACGCATTATACCAGAATGACCTGTGGTGCCCCACAAGGCCCTATTAAACTTGATTGATGTTTTCATTTAAGTGAAAAACTACAGCCACTGTTTGTCTTTTTCAATCAAAGGGCTATGTTTTTGTTTGCTCTTTGACCCCCCTTGTGCCTGATCCATGGGTTCGGGTTTGTGGAGGGTAGTATTACAGATCAGAGGAACTTCCTATTACCTTGCTGCTGGAATTTTCCAAAGTAGCCAACAATAGGTTCAAGCTGCAGGTCATCACACCACCCAAATGTCTGCCCCTCTTCTAGCTGGGACTGGTTGTGCATGGCAAGGAAGCACATGGAGTCCACTGGCACAGAGACTTTTTTTAGGGACTGGTGGGCACTGCAGGATTTGGGATACGTCATCACCCTTGGTAATAATATTTTGATTTTAATTTTGATAAGTTTCCATTTGATTTTTTTTGTTAGATGTTGAACAGGTTTAACACTATTTAAAGAGTAGGAAGAAGAACCACTACCAGATAAACATCACAACTGTCAGCTCCTTCTAGTTAGCTTTCAGGGTCCAATATGGCAATGCATGGCATGGTTTAAGAACATTCGTGGGCCCAGGAAGTTGGCTTACCAACCTGACAGTGAAGAGCCAATGGGAGAGCCTACAGCATTCAGCAATCAATCTATTGTTGTCATCAGGGAGAGATTCAAGGTGACATCTTACTTAAGGTAAAATTTGAGAAGACTCTTGGCTCTTTCTTAAACGAGTGTTTATTTACACCATCTAACTACATTTACATTCAAGACACTAGCTTCAAAGTAGTGCTCCTTCTCTAGAGTGTGCCCTTTATCCTGTCTCTCATCACAGGTGGTTATGACACCATTAGTGACATAGTGGCCTATACAGAGGAACCTTGATTATCCGGCATCTGATGATCTGGATATAGGATTATCTGATAAGACCATAACATCCTGATGTTCAGCTGAACTATATTGTTCGGCATTTGATTATCTGGAATTCAATTAACTGAAAAAAATACTCTGAGCTCGTGTCCTTCAAGATAATTGAGGTTCCTCTGTTTGTGTTCCCAGGAGTTAACTTTTTACTCCACAATTTTTAGGCCCCCCCCACCCCCCCAAACACAAGATAGGGGCAGTTGAATTGAAAGAGGTTGTGAGGAAGAATCATAGGTCAATTCATTTCAATGCTTTACAAAGCCATAATTATCTGGTGATGATTAGGGTATTTCCTGCAGGGCTCAACCAATGATTGTTATTATGGGTCCTTTGAGGGATGGTGAAGATGTGTGACCCTCATGATTCATTAGCACACAACTCACTTGTTCTGACCTCATCACATTGGATTGGTCAATGTGCTGACATTCCTGTACCCATTGTTCTCAGCAAGCTGATGACCTGACTTCAAGCAATTCTCGTTCAAAATGATATCCACTTTGGATTGTGCTGAGGACCCAATGCAAATTGTAATCCTGTCCAACTTTAAAACCAATTCTGGATTGATCAAAAATCCAGCTGTAGATATGGATTCTTGGGAGGAGAGAAAGAGATTGCCTGAATCTTCCAGGAGTTTGGTGGAGAACAGAGCTTAAGCATTGCTAAAAAATGACTTCATTTTGAAACTTTTTATCTTCCATCGAACCAATCAGTGTCATCTTTTGGTGCTGCATAAATTGTTGCTTCCTTTCTAAAGTTAATTTTCTTGTTTCCGTCTCATACAAGTGAGACAAAAATCTAACCTTATGCTGGTTTTAGTAATGCTTAAGCCTCCTTTAAATATTAAAATATAAGTGATAACACTCTGTAAGGAATTTCCCAAGGAAGTTGGCTTCATCTTAAACAGGCAAACAGGATATTTTGGAAGAGATATAAAAAGAAATAGCTGTATTTCAGCAACACCTTCTCATTACTCCAAGATGTTTAAAGGCAGTAGGTGCTGCAACGTAGAAGATGCTGCAACCATTTTGACAAACAATGTGCTCCCACAATCAACAATGAAATAAATGCTCAGACAACTTTTAATCACTATTGGTTGAAGAATAAATATTCACAGGGTCTCGAAGGACTTGACTACCTTTCGCTGATTGAGTAAATGTTTCTTTTTCCCAGCTGAAAAGACTAGATGGAGCCAGAAAGTGTATTTTGAGCATGTAGTAATGTTGTGAAGTGTTTTCAGGATGTTTTGTCATTATTATTTTATTTTCAGTTCTCATCAAGCTTTGTGATCAAAAGAAATAGGAGTAATGTCCTATCAAGCCTGCATTGCCAATGAATAAGACTATAGCTCATTTTGCAGGGGCCTTAACTCCACTTTCCTGGCTGGCCCATGTAAGCCTTGAATCCTTTTTTGATCAAAAATCTGTCCAACTCAAACTTGAATATATTTAATTAGCCAGCCTGCTGTTGTTGGAACTGAATTCCAAAGACTAACAATGCTCTGAAAAAAAAATTCTCCTCATTCCATCTTGAATGGGAGGATTCTCATTTTTAAACTGTACTCCCTAGTTCTGGACTTGTGAGCTTTTATCTTCAGCAGGTCCAATCACATCAAAATTATGTATGGATATTGTGGTGCTCAAAGGTTCAGTCAACACTTTTTTACAGCTTCTTGTGCATCCATAAATCACAGTCACAAGTCCTTCAGTGTCTGGACTAACTTTATGTTACAGTCACAATCTGTAGCACCCTTTCAGCATATCGTGCTTCAAGTGGTCACAGTTAAGGTGGAGCCTGAGATCTTTATACTCACAGGTTGCACAATATCTTACAATGATATGTCTCTTATATTGCAAACTAGCAGTGCAACATAACACAATCTGGATGGCCTGGCAATGTAGCAGGACTAGACTTGGGAGCATCTGCTGGAGAGGACACCAAGAGTTCAGAGGCCACTGGTGCTGAAATTGTAAGTGAAGACTTGGATGTTGCAGCTCTCATTCATCCAGAAAAGACCAAACCATACTGGTATATTTAACTTCATGCTCAACATGATCATCACTGCTGTTGCCCTGCTACAAGGATTCAAGAGTGAGAATTAATGATTACTGTTAAATAAGCAGCAATTCTTTTGTGGCCACATGCATGCACTTTTTAATGTACTGAGTCTGCACTGTCAAACAGCAAGATTTGTGACTTGAGTGTCTCTCCACCTTCCCCCACCCCCCAACTTTGCACCTCCCACCAACTACTGATATCAGTGAGCTTCTGATAGACAATATTGTTTATTGCTTTGTGCTATTAAGATATTTTTCAGCGGGGATGTGGGGGTAGTGGGAGTGGGGAAGTGGTGTGTGGAGGGGAAAATTGAAGTTCCATGTTAGTTAAATAAATACTTGACCTCATGTTGCACAACACGCTAACCAGATACAAGTAGGTCACAAGACCTATTATTGTTTATTAGCTTGCATCTATTATCCTGTTTTACTGACCATCTTGTTTCACTGAAGTTGAACTCCCCAAAGTTCCTGCAGGGCTTTACTGAATGCATATCCAGACATTAATAGTGAGTCTGGAATGTTTGCGGTCTCCGAGGACTGTTTATCACTGCCGTCTACACACACTCATTCTCCCCAGAAAAGAATACAAGACTACTTCATTAGAGTCATTGGCCTTCTAATACAGGATGCTTCAGGATTATTTGGCCTTGGAAAGGCGACGGTAACAAAACAATTATGTTTGCAAAGATTTGTAAACAGTCCTTGGGCTTTCTTTTTAAACAAGTCACTTTACGTACTGCATTAGTTGTCCAAAAAAATTGCACTGACACTAACAAAGCAATTAATAAGGATTCTGAAAGCAATTACTCACTGCGAAAGAAAAAACGAATGCTGAATTTATCAGACAAATATATTTAAAAATTAGGCAAACAAAAAGGAATTAGATTAAATTCCAAGGAATGAGCTTTGTTTTCTTGTTGCAATGACTTTAAGTTTTGATTAACTTCTGGATGTTCTGTCAGAATTCTGAACAGTATGCATGTTATGAGGTTGCTGTTCTTTAATGTTCATCAGACAATGGCCCAGGTTTGAAATGTCCCGTACAAAGCTGTTATGACAGTTTGTTGAATGAAAGTTATCATGTTAATTGGACTCCATTTTAGTTCCTTGCTATTCAATCACTATTTTCAGCAATAATGTAATCCAAACTTTGCCAGCTTTGTGTTTTGATAGAGTTGCTATTTTTGTGTTCCTGCAAAGTGTGACAGGACTACAATCAAAATGCAAATTAAAATGACCCATACCTGCATATGGAGTGCATCCTGTGCCAAATGTGGAAAGGTTGCAGAATGGTCTGGTGATAGCAAAGATTGTATTTCTTGACCCTTTCAATTGCCTAAATGGAGGAATGGGTTGGGAGGATGAAGGGGTGGGAGGGGGAGAGGTGGGGAGTGAGATGTAAAGATAAAAATCAATGTATAGCTTTCATGTTATCAATGTTTAATGGACTGACAATGTGAACTATATTAGAAAATGTAGCCTGTGACTCCTTCTGTCTCCATACTTAGGATGAGTCATCCAGAGTCATGTGATTCTGTGGGGTCAAGTCATTAAATGACGGGGAATATTTGGAAAAGAGGCTCAAAATTAAAGAGATATACCTACTGAAAGGTATGTGGTTTCTTGGAAGAGCAAACATATATACAGTCTTCTTAAACTGGAAAATCAAGGATTTAAGACATTTCAAAGATTTTGTCAAGTGATAAAATAACAAAACTAAATAATATAGAGGCCTACAATGGAGTCGTTTAGCATATGGTGGAATAGTGCAGATACTAGACCCATGTTGAGTCGCTCTCAGAAAGTAGATAAAATAAACTTTGACCTGATTGATGCCACACAAAGCAACATCATACAGTTCCTGGCAAAAAAATACCTAAAGTAGGCATAGCACAAAGGTTTTTTGGATTTCTGTGCAAACTCTGATCTTGGTGTCTTTGATCTCCCTTTCCAGAAACCAATTCATAATCCATTCAAGAAATGAGGAGAAAAAAACACCACCTAGAGAACAGTAAGAGTATATAATTTCCTCTTGTTTAGTTGACATGAACATGGATATCTTTTGGACGAAGCTAGACAAACACAGGAGGGAGAAAGGTGTTAGCTGTGTGTTCGCCTCCAGTTATTTTACCTGATGTGGCATGCTTATGCCATCCCCTATAATGGAAGAAGCTGGAGGGAGATATTGGAGTACTGAAGAATCCACAGGTATTTATTACAGCCAACTATTACGTACAATCATTACACTCCTCAGCTACATTAAACCTTTATATTATAATAAAGGAACTTGCATCTAGTAGTGTGTTATGCTTCAAGTGATCTGAATAAGAGCCCTGAATGATGGAATGGGAGATAGAGGACACCAAGGTCAGAGTTTGCACAGAAATCCAAAAAATCTTTATGCTGTGCCTACTTTAGGTATTTCTTTTGTCTTATTTTCCTGCCAGGGACCATATGATGTTACTTTGTGTGACATCATTCAGGTCAAAGACAACCACCTGATGAAGGAGCGGCACTCCGAAAGCTAGTGCTTCCAATTAAACCTGTTGGAATATAACCTGGTGTTGTGTGATTTTTAACTTTGTACACCCCAGTCCAACACCAACATCTCCAAATCATGAATAAGAGCCCACAGCGTTGGAGATAGATTATTGACATGGATAGAGATGGGTAGGAAACAACGAGTGAAGATAAAGGTTTTTTTTTCAGTTGGCGATCAGTGATGTTCAATTGTAATCGGTTTTGGGGCCACAACCATTTACAATATATATTAAGAGGAACATTACGAAGAGGAAGAAAGCGAGTGTATTGTAGCCAAAGTTGCAAATGACACAAAAATAGTTAGAAAGGTAGGTTGTGAGATGGATGTAAACAGTTTACTGGGAGAGATCGATAGGTTAAGCAAGTGGGCAAGAAATTGACAAATGAAGCGTAATGTAAGAAAATGGAATGTTGTTCACTTCAGAAGAGAGAACTAAAGAACACGGCATTATTTAAATAGAGAAAACTGCAGAAAGCTGTAACTGGGAGGGACTTGAGGCATTTGTTCATGAAACACAGAAAGCTAGCACAGAAGTGCAGTAAATAATCAGGGAATGGAATGTTGACTCTGATTTAAAAGGGGTTGGAGTAAAAGAGTAGGGAAGCCTTACTGCAATGGTACAGGGTGCTAGTGAAACCACATCTAGAATACTGTGATAGTTTTGGTCCACTTCTTTAAGAAAATATATTATTTCAAAGGAGGCAGTTCAGAGAAGGTTAACTAGGATGATCCTTGCTATGGAGAGATTATCTTCTGAGCAAAGATTAAACAGGTTGGAACTTTACTCAGTGGAGTTTAGAAGAATGAGACATGGTCACATTGAAGCATTTGGATTCTTAAGGGGCTTGACCGAGTCAATGCTGAAAGGATGTTTCTCCTTACAGCAGAGGCTATGACCAGAGGGCATTGTCTCCGAATAAAGGGGTGCCAATTTAATATTGAGATGAGGAGGATTTTTTTTCTCTCAGAGAGTTATGAGTACAGGGGAACCTTGATTATCCGAAGGACACAAGCGGGAAGATTTTCATTCAGCTATTCAAATTCTGGAACATAGTTTAGCTGAGCATTGGGACCTTGCAATCTTGCCGCCAGATAATCCAAAATTTGGATAACCGAATGCTGGATAATTGAGGTTCCTCTGTATTTGGAACGCATTACCTCATAGGGCTATGGGGCAGAGTTCTTGTATATATTTGAGGCTGAGATAGATAGATTTTTGATCAGTAGGGGAATCAAGAATAAACAGCAGCAAGGTGGATATGAGGGGTGCTAGATCAGCTGTGATCTTATTTAATGGGGGAACAAACCTTGAGGACTTCCTCCTGTTCCTGTTTCTTATGAAGTAAGATGGAGTTTAAGATTTTATACCTCCAGCTGACATGCTTTAATGCAGTGATGATATCATGAGCAATTCCTTTAAAGGTATACTGGTATATTAACAGTGAGACAGCACAGTAGTTTGCAGGGATCTGCTGATATGGTTAGAGGAAAGAGGGTGGGACGTGGTACTTGTGGAGCATAATATTCACAGTGGGCTCGATGGGCCAAATGACCTGTTTCTGAATCTATGTAAGAATACATCATTGTAGTGTGGTCTCATAAAAGGCTGTTTGTGGTAAAATGGCAGACCAGGGTTCCCTTTGATCATTTACAGAGGACTATATGTTCTACTGCTTGAGGAGAGCATGAGAAGGCAGAGCCCATTTGGTATTTACGAAGTTGGCAGGAGATAGTGGTGAAGCTTAACACTGTTGTGGGAATCCAGTAAGGTAATGCCCACCAACAATATCATGGCCAAACAACACATTAATTACTGCTCTTCAAATATCAGTCCTCAGCAATCTTGCCATGATAACTCTATGTGCAGGTGAACCGATAACCCAGGTGCAATCCACAAATGTAAGCTAAGTCCAATTACATTAACTAAGGGCTTCAGTTTGGACACACAACAATCACTCAAATCTCTCAACGTGTTGACATTGCACGTGTCTTAAGCTGTTCACTGGGAAATAAATATAAAAGCATTGGTTGTTGTGGGGTATTTTAAAAGTACTTGCGCATAAAATTTCGGCATAATGAGACTTGTGCAGAAAATTGGATCGAGCACTTCAGCTCAATAAAAATAGAAGAACATGAATTTCAAGCCAAAAATACATTGGCAGTCTGTCTAGTCTTCAAATTTACACAACTTTCTGTGTGCCAGATTTACACCTGCTGTTCCTTCACCTTGGTCTATATGATGTGCCTTTGGACTAAATATTGAAATAATCTCGCGTTAAATAGTATGACATCACATTTCTTAACAAGCAGCTTATATCTCAGCAGGTCACCAGCAGTCAAGGCTTGGAAATTCATCCAAAAAAAGTGATCCTGCCAATCTTAAGAGTCATTTTTCCAAGTCTCTTTATGTCAGAGTTAGTTCAGCAGACAGGTAAACTAGTTAGTAGCCTGGAGTGCCAATACTGAAGGTTTGCCCAATTTGCCAATCCCAATGCCAAGTAAATAAAGATACAATTTCATTGAGACTTCGTGTTTTCTCTAAATTGGATGGGACCACCAAAATCATAGTTCACCTGGGAAATCAAAATCCCTGAGCAGGATCAGCTTTATGTCCTTAAGATTGCACTCAATTTACTTGTCACTATTTTTCTGCCAGTGTCAATATAGTGTTGCTTTGTGTGGATAGTGCCCAGGAGCAACATTCAGGTCAAGGTTTACTTTATTTATCTCCTGTGTGCCCACCAGCCATCTAACACAGGTCTAGAACCTGGACTATTCCACCATGCACCAACAAACTTCATTTTCAGCCTCCATATTGTTTATTTTTCCCTTCCATTGACTTCTATTTCTTCACCTGACACAGCCTGTGAAGTGTCTTAAAGTCATTTTCCACAGTATTTATGAAGGTTCCATATAATTCCACTCCTCCATGAAACCACAAATCTTTAATTGGATAAACCCCTTTAATTTGGAGCCTATATTCCAAATATTCCCATCATTTAAAGACTTGATCCCATGCAATCCTATAGCTGTGGCTGACTCATTCCAAACAAAGGAGACAAAAGTGAACAACAAGCTAGATTACTCAGTATTTCACCCACCCTTTGTACTCAATGATTTCAGCCTCCTTCAGAAAACTGTCCACCTCAATTATGATGATCTGGTGCAGATAATGAATACCATGCATACATTTGTGACTATTATTTTTGGATAAAAGTTTCTATTGTGCTTCTGATCATGTTGAGCATTTAATGACTTTTGAGATAATTTTCTAAGAGTTGTAACTCCAATAAATAATTAGTTGAATAGAATTGCTATTGATAGATAGCTCTTTCAAAGTGATAGAACTAGCACAATGGGCCAAATAGCCTCTTGCTCTGTTGTAAGACTTTATGATCTGAAAAAACACAGACAATGGCCACTTTGATCTTTACAAGCCTTGCTAAAAGATATGGCCATCCCATTGGAAAACACTAGATTTCTATCATTGTCACACAAAACTATTTAACTTTGTTAGTTGTCATCTTTGAAGCTTGTATTTTGTGCTCCCAGCAGAATAGTCCTGTCACAGTTGACCTGGACATCTTGGCAAGGTGAGCAGGTCAGGCTCAGTCACATCTCACGGTTACATGTGTTGACACCTCCTGTGCCTGCTGCCAGTCTGTGTCAGTGTGTTTCTGGCCATCCTGGCTACATGCCCAGGGGCTCTCTAACTGGTGTTTCCTGATGACACTCACTGCTGCTTTCATTCAGCAATGACAGCAGCTCTCAATTCTCTCCATTTGGAGGTCAGAGTGTTCAGTCAGTGTCAGCTGGCATTTCTCAAAGCACTGTCCTGTTATGAGTTTATTTATCATCGAAGCAGAGAGAGGAAAAGGAATCAGTTTGTTTCATCAAGGCCATAGCTAAGACAGAGATCAAGTGCACGTCCAGGAAGACATACCCTTTCTGTCAAATATAACTTCAAATGTTAAATCTTCTGCTCAGAATGAATGGCAACGCAAATTTTTCATGTATTGTTTCTGGCGCATGGTAAGCAGAAAGAATTTGTTACCATCTGACTGTTGCATAGAATTCATGCTGAGCTACGATGAGAGATGTTGTTCAACTTTCAGGTTTCCTTCTCCTTTTACCCACATTGCAGTTCATGATCATAGTCTGATACAACACAGAAGGAAACTATTTCGCTGGAGACTAGATCAGAGATAAGGATTGTGGGCAGACACATGGCAGATGGATTTAACAAGAGGAATATTATGTGGTATATTATTATGGTATAAAATGAGGAGAGGTATTATGCATGGTATTAAAAGCATACAGGAACAGAGACCAAGAGTATATGTACACAATATTTTGAAAGTAGCAGGACAAGTTGAAAAGGCTGCTTAAAATAAAGTGCGTGCAGCCTTGATTTTTTTAAAAAAATAAAGACTACAGTATGAAAACACTAAGTTGGCCCTGGCTTAAATATTACAGACATTGCACTTCAGGTAAAACTTCAAGATATTTGAGAGGGTGGAGATGGGATATTCATAAAAACCAACCATAATATGATTTAATTTTACATTGTTTGAGGGAGAGAAAAGTGAATTCAAGACCAGTATTTTAAACTTAAAGAAGATCAACTATATTATATCCAGTCAATAATGCAAAGATCGGTGGAGGGACAGGTAATGTTGAGGAAGTGGGGAGGCTGCAGCAGGCCATGAACATGCCATGAGAGTGGGCAATGCAATTCCATGTGGGAAAGTGTGAAGTTAAGCACTTTGCTGGGAAGAATAGAGGCATAGACTATTTTCCAAAGGGGAAAGGCTTCAGAAATATCTCTCCAAACCCTTCCTATTTACATACTCATTATCTTTTAAATATTGCACTGTATCAGCCTCCACCATTTCCTCTGGTGCACATTCCATACATGCACCACCCTCTGTGTGGAAAAGTTGCCCCTTAGGTCCTTTTTAAATCTTTCCCCTCTTATCTTAAACCTTTGCCCTAGACTGTTGTACTCCCCTATCCTGGGGAAAATACCTTGGCTATTCAGCCTATCCATGCCCCTCATGATTTTATAAAGTTCTATAATGTCATCCCTTAGCATCCGATGCTCCAGGGAAAATATCCTCAGCATATGCAGCTTCTCCCTATATCTCAAAGCCACCAACCCTGCCAACATCCTTGTAAATCTTTTCTGAAACCTTTCAAGTTTCACAACATCCTTCTTATAGCAGGGAGACCAGAACTGAATGCAGTATTCTGAAAGTGTCCAAACCAATGTCCTGTACAGCTGCAACATGACCTCCCAACTCCTATACTCAATGCACTGACCAATAAAGGCAAGCATACCAGATACTTCCTTCACTATCCTGTCTACTGTGACTCCACTTTCAAGGAACTATGAACTTGCACGCCAAGGTCTCTTTGTTCAGCAACATTCTGCAGGACCTTCCCAGTAAGTGTATAAGTTCTGCCCTGATTTAGCTTTCCAAAATATAGCACCTCACATTTATCTAAATTAAACTCCATCTGCCACTCATTGGCCCATTGGTCCATCTGATCAAAGTCCCATGGTAACTTTCTTCACTGTCCCCCACCAATTTTAAAATATAAAGAACAGCAACAAAAATCACTGAAAGATTGATTGCCATTTGCTTGTACAGACCTTGAGTATTGCTTAAAGCAGTATTCATAGAACTTATGAACTCGGTAACTTGCATGAGTTCAGTTTCATTGACACCATGTACACCCAATTAGAGATTGTTGCCATGGAATCCTCACCAGGTCCAGGTCTGGGAAATATGTTTCTTGGTTTTCATATGAAATGTATCTTTGATGATGCAACAGAGTGGATGTAGAAATGGAGGTTCTAGCTTGTGGTAGAATCATGAGGAGATTTACTTTTCACAGAGAGGGGCATGAGTCTTCACAGCTTTCTTCATCAAAAGGCAATGGAAACAGATTCTGAACATCTTCCAGGGAGAGACGGATAGATCTGTAACTAAAAAAGGTTGGTGAAAAATATTAGGGTAAGGCAGGGACATGAAGTCATTAGATCATCCACAATCTTATTGAATGTCGAAGCAGACTTGATGGAAGAGGCAGTCTATTCTTGCCTCAAATTTGTAAGTTTGTATGATTGCATGAGATTAATTAAAATAGTGCCAGGATGAAGGAACTGAATTATACGGATGCATTGGGGAAGCTGGTTGTTCTCCTTCAAGCATAAAAGCTTCCAACTTTGATAGCAGTGTTCTCAATCATGAATGCCTTTAAAAGAATGAATAAAGAGCAACTGTCCCCAAAGGCAAAGTGATCGGTAACCAGATGATGCAAATTTAACAGGATTGAGAAAAGAGCCAAGTGTGAGTTGTTGTGACCTAGAATGCACAACAATAAAAGCAAATTCAATACTAAAATTCAAAGTGAACTGGATTAATGTTTGAAGGGAAAAAAAGTTACAGGGCTATGGGGAAAGATGCGCAAAGCATAATTAATTAGACATTCCTTTGAAAGAAAGAAATCTAACATTTTTCCCTGTCTGTATTGACTTCTTAAATGAGCAGCCAAATTGTCCTAATATGTTACAATTTCACTGTAACTCTGCCAGATTTTCTTCTTCAAATGAATGAGGAAATTAAAAAAAGCTCAAAATCATAAATACATAACTTTAAAAGAAAGGTGACCTATGATGTCATAAAATGAAGCTTGGTGGGCAAATAGAAACAGAAGTCTGAACATAAGCATGTTGGACAATACTTCTAAAGGTGATGTACGCCAAGAGTTTTTCATTGCTGTTTATTGATATTCTAACTATTGTAACACTTCCCAACAAAACAGCTTTACAAAGACCACTAACTTAAAGAACAATGTTTGCTTGTACACATTCTTATCAAATTTACATACCGACTTAAAAAAGAATGGCACGTGAAACAAGTCTGGGGAAGGTGTTCCACCATCAGCTCCCGCACATCGAGAATTTTAGTTTCTTATATTCCTCCTCCTTTAAGAGCCTCTTGAAACCAACCTCATTGATAAAGCTGTTGATCATTTGTGTTCATATTTTTAAACTGATTGTGTTGCTTTAAAATTGGTTTCAAAACATTGCCTTGGGAAATGTTACTACCTTAAGGACACTATACCTCAGCAAGACATATGCCACTCTAATTATTACTGCAGAGTCAAACTGAAAAGTGGCTACTCTGTTCTGGTTTATTCATTGTATTTGCGACTGAAATGAAGGGAAAATCAAATAATCACAAAAGGTAAAGGCAGAGGCCAAAAGCAGTTGATCCAGTCTGCTGGCAAAAAAAACAGATAGAAGAATATAAGAATTAAAGGACCATTTGACCCTTCAAGCTTGCTCTGCCAATTAGGTCTATGCCTGACTTTCTACCTTAATATTGTGTCCCAGGATTATCCAGATGGCCCTTAGCAAACAAAGATCTGTAACCTCTGTCTTGAATAGAACACTGAGGCATTGCCACAGCCTACAATGAGGGAGAAGGGAAGAAAAAGAAAAGAAAAATTGTTGATTAAACTTGTTCATAGATAGACTGTTAAACTTTGAAACACTTGGCAAGCAAATTGTGTTGCAGACATTCCTGATGCAGTTATAAATGCAGAAGCTCCAAGATTTATTGTCCAAGACAGGAAGCTCTGACAATATCTGGCCTTAGATTACATTGGATGTCGATCTGATGCACTTTGGAATAGTTAGTACAGCACAAGCAGCATTTACTGCTCATTCTGAGAGTCCATTGGTGTTACATAATAGTAAAAGAAAATTAAACTGCACCCCCAAATATATTGCTGAGACCATTTGTGATTATGCTTTTGACACAACAGAACACTGAACAGTTTAATCATAAGGCAATAGTTTAACTGAAGTCAAGGCAGTATTTCGAAGGTGTCCTGCACTCTGACCCTGAATTCACTGTTAATGTATAACAACGTGCCTCAAACCTCTTCCCGCCACATCTGGATGGCACTCATTTAAATATCCCATTGTGGTTTAGCAGACTCTTCCACACCCGCAAATCCTTCCACTTTTTCACACTATCTTCTGACAGAATAACACAAATGAAACTAAATCATTGGTTACAACAGAGATGTAAACATTCACACCTGATTCTGCACATGTGCCTGGAATTGCTGCAGCATTTGGGTAAAATTGGAATATTCTGCTTGTCATTGTGCATAAGATTGGACTTAGTTAGTGAACTACCTCGTCTTATGCTCTTAGTTACTGTCAATATAAAGAAAGATGCACATGCATTAATATGATCGTCACAATCTCATGAGGTACATTATGGCCAATAAATTATTTTGTGAATACAGTCACTGTTTTGATGTAGGAATCCCATCAGTGAATTTACACACACCAAGCTCCTGCAAACAGCAAAGTGATGAGATGATCTGTCATTCTTCAGGCTGGCTGAGGGGTATTGGACAGTCCAGTGAATGTACAGCTGTACTTCTGCAAAATCACCCCATTGGGATTTTGTTTACCATCCACTTGAGAGAATAGGCAGGCTGTCATCAGATAATTCATACCTGAAAGGGTTAACTGACTTCATCAAATAAGCTCCGTTCACCATTTTGTAAAGGACTGTTCCTGGGAGGAACTAACCAGTCCTGTATTTGTTAACGAAGCTGTGTAACAGCGTTTAGTCATATTCATGTATATTTACTCCTGAAGTGATCCTGGTGTCATCAGGAGACAATCTTGTATCTTAGACATTATGTAACTAGCTATTATATAATAAACTTATTGTTCATCAAGAGTAACCACATTGCTGTGGTCTGGAGTCACATCCACAGACAGTTGTTAACACAGCCCAGTCCATCACACAAGCTAACCTTCCATCCACTGAATCCATTTACACTTCTCATTGTCTCAGAACTGCAGCCAACATTATCAAAGACACCCTGCTACCCCGTTATAATCTCTTCCAACCTGTTACGCCAGGCAGAAGATACAAAAAGTTTAAACATCTAAACAGATTCAAGAACAGCTTCTTCCCCAATGTTATTAGATTTCTGAGTTGACCTCTCAAATTTTAGATTTAATGTCAATCTCACTCCTTGTGCACCTTCGGTACAGCCATAACATTGTATTCCTCACTCTGTTCTATGATCCTAATGCACTCTGTATGGTATGATCTGCCTGTATTGCATGCAAAACAAAACTTTTCACTGCACCTAGGTACATGTGACAATAATAAATCAAATCAAAAATTTAGACCAAACCAAGTAAGGATGATAAATTTTATCCCAAAAAGACATTAGTGAACTGGATGTGATTTTCCAACCACTGGTAATGATTTCATGATTGTTATTAGACTATTAAGTCGAAGTTCTTTATTGAAGTCAAATTATATTTGAACCCAGGTCCTGGAACTTCAGTTGAGTTTCTGAATTAATAGTCTAGCGATAAGGCATTTTCTTCCTATTGTATGGTGTATATGCTTAGCTGAGGAGCCAAGCTACCACTTGTGGCATTATGACTGAGTACCTCTAAGTTAGAGTCCCGCAGAAACATAATGATACCGCGTAATCTTTCTGACCTTTTGGGTTTGAAGCACAAAGGGTCAGAAAAGTAACCACAGGGATTACGGCATCCAAGCATTCATTATAACGTTGCTTTTCGATCCTTCAATATCAGTCCTTCCTGTCATGGTGAAGTAGGATTCGCCGAGTTTGGATTGTACACCCAGCCCATAAGAAGAAACATCTTCACAGCTATCCCTATCAAGACCCCTAAGGATTTTATATGTTTCAATCAATTCACTTCTTAGTTTTCTGAAGTTCAGTGAATATAATCCTCACCTATCCATCCTTTCCTCATAGGTCAACCAGCTCATTCCAGGTCTGTGTTGTATAAACAAAACAGTCTTTCATGTCTCATTTTCAACAATTTGATATCTAGCAAAGTGAAATGTTAAAACAAATTTCAAAAAATGTCAAACTTATCTCCTAACCCAATGTTATTTTCTTCAGGATCACACACAACAGTTCCCTTGAGATTGATCTTCGATTCCAGGAAACTCTAGGCCAATCCAAAGGATTGACATACCCAAGCCAAGGCTGCAATTGAAGATGATTTTTTTTTAAAAAAGCATTTCCTCCAGTTGATAGCAGAATTTTATCATCAGCCTAACAAATTGCAAATATGTTCTCCAGTAATACCATGTGAATAATTGTGATTCCTTTCCCTTTCTGGCTGTTGGCTGTAAATTCAATTTTAAAGTAACACAATAAGAAACAAGTTCTATTAATGATACTGACTAAGCCCAGTAAAACTCAATAAAAAATCAAATAGAAGGTTTGAGCATTAGTAAGGTCTTTCTTTAAATGGCATGGAATATTGGAAAGAAAAGGCTTTATTGTTGACATATTTCATCATTTTTGGTAATTTCTTAGTATTAGTCTTTGTTCTAACATGGTGGTGCTTATGAGGGTTCTCAAAATAAAGCAATTTGCTCAAACTGTTTATCCAACTCACAATGTCATTCTATTCATTAAGATTGTACAATTGTCCTGTGGGCTGATTGTATTGAGGTCATCCAGGTAGATCTCATAGAATATGAGTTCCCTGACTGGGGCTGGTCCAATCAGGGAGCCCTTGTCTGCAGATACAATGGGAGTGTCAGGGGTTCTGTTCACTCTATGAGCCAGCTCTGAGCTAGCTGGGTCAGTGTCATGTACAATGCATATGTAAATTAAGAGGTACCAGCCTTTATGGATTTATTTCATCCTCCTGAGAGACAGGCTTGCGGAAAGAACTTAATGCTATGGCTCCCACAACCTCAGGATGTCTCAAGCATCTAATATGAAATACATTCAGCCACAGCCCATGACAGCAGGTACTAAGGACCTGATAACCAGGACCAGGCTCCCAGGGGGCTCCTATACTTGGGTCCAGTGTCGGGAGCCCTAGGTTAGGAGCAGCTCTAGGGTCAATGATTTCTATCCTGCCTTTGCTAACAGAAAGATCACTCGATCAAATCATCCATACAGTAAGAGGTAAATGTTGGCTTGCATGCTCAGGGAGAACCCCTGACACTTTGCAGATGTGTTGTGGGGCAGATGGAAGCCATTCTGTCTATTGTGCCTGCACCCAGTCTATTACCAAGTGCTAAACTCCTATCTTTGCCCTATATCCCTGCACACCATTTCTATTCAAAATACTGCCATGGTATCACAGGGATTAGGCTGACAGGAACTTAGTTGAAAGTTACATTTGATAAACAACATCTCTAACACGACAACATTTCCTTCACAAATATCAGCCTGAAACAGCAGCCTAGAGAATCGGCTCAATTACCTGCAGTCAGGGCTTCAACTCCCAACCTTCCGATTCTCAAGTGGAAAAGTGCTACCACTGAACCAAAGCTGGTAATCTCATGTTAATATACACTACCCCAAGGACTTGCGATCAGGCACCAATTGTAATGGAGAGAACTGTGACTGCTTCAGTATAATTCATAAGCTTGACACAAAATAAATGGGGACTAGATGTCTAAATTTAAACAATTATTACTTTTGAGTGATCATGTTGACATGTACCACATGTGACGTTCAGGGAAAACAAAAAACACAGTGAAATGACTTAGTCTGGAATGACTTATTAAAATGTAAGTTCAATGCTTACACCTTATGTGAAACAAAAATTAACTATTGTTCTATTCAAGTGTATTGCAGGAAATAATGAGATTGGAATGACCTTACATGCCAATCTGCATTCTATATTAACTTCGAATAACAGTAACAATAAACAAAAGGGAACTGCCAATGCTACCTAGTCTCAGATGGATCATGAGCTGTCAACCAGAGAGATACAATATGTGAGATGAGCTAGTGGTCAATAAAGGGATGAAAGGAGTCAAAGGATTATAATATAACATGGTTGCACTAACACCAGCTGCTCTCCCCTCACTTTTGAAGCAAAAAGCAAATGAAAACTTCAAATCTGCATCGAAATAAATAAGCATGTGGCCATTGGAAATGATAATAAGATTTTAGTGCAATTTAAATTTCCTCCTGTTTCTCTTGAGTTTTCATGCATTCAAGATCCCAGCAGTCCTGTTCTCCAAAATTACTTTTGAGACACGGAAAAGCAATTTGTCTGCAATGTGTTGCTTAGGTGTGTCTACTGTTGGGCAACGAAAGTGGGCATCCACATCAGGACGTAGGACTGTTTTCTTGTTCCCAAACTGGGTCCTAAGATGGCTGTAGGATCGTTATTGTCACGTTAGGACACAACTGCGTGCTGTGAACACTCTGCCCAGTTTTACTGACCGTATATTGTTTGCGGTTTTGCGGAGCTTCACAAAAAAGACGGCATAATTCATAAGCTCTGGAATCTCTACTTCTTACCCTTACATTTTACCAACTACCAAGTGAACAGTCACCATCGTCTTGTATTTCCTTCATGCAGAATGCTGCATCTGTTTGATGCCTGAAGGCCTAAGTGACTATCTTGCCACTTCCCTCACAGGCAAATGTGTTAATCCCAGGACAACCCAGTGGCAAAATAAAGTGGATCTATACAGAGGCCCAAATGCGGTTGAACTATTTTATTTTGCTCCCCCTGTGAAGCAAGGAGGAGCTGTCATGTTTTTTTAGGCCTCACAGGAAACACTGAAGCCTTTTCTGGCATGTGTCCTCATTAGTACCTCCCACCACCTCATCTATCACCTTCCTGAACATGAGAGTTGCTGAAGGTACTTTAATTCTACTGTTGCTGAAGAACATAGGAGCCCAACTGAGATTTAACTGGGGCTGGGGAAATCCAAAGTACTCACCATAACTTTACCCAGGGTTAAGATTGGGATCAGTTTTATTGAAGCTGTTGGAAACTTCATAAAATTGAACAACGCTCAGTAAAATAATAGCAGAAGTATGTTTAGGAGCAGGAAAAGATAGTTCTATTCATGAGTACACACCTGTATCAAGCAGACTGATTACAGAGATTAAAGAAGGTGGGTTCTCATCCTCTTCAAAGGGAGTTAAGGATGGCATTATATAGAGTCATAGGAAATGATACAGTCCAGAAGGGGGGCATTCAGCTTAACTTGTCTATGCCTACCCAAAAATACCCAGATACCTGTTTAATTCCATCTTCCTGTAGCACCATGGAAATGATATTGTACAGAAGGAAGGCATTAAGCCCATCTTGTCCAGACCAACAGAAAGATACCCAGCTGCCTTTTCTACTCCACGCTGGCTTTGACTGCAGCATCCACAATCTATGAAGGTATAAAGGAAGGTCTATGACTAGCAAACCCATGGACACTCAACCCCAACTCTTCAATTAAATATCCGCAGCAAATCTGGCAATGCAAGTCCCACTCAAACCTATGACTGCACATTGCAATTAAACCAGCCAGCTCAGATCCCCAGAAATGAGAGATTGTCTCTCAAACCAACCCCAGCACTCGTCAAAACATGCCCAAGAATTCAGAGCCCCAGTAAACTTAATACCCAGCATGTGTCCTTCATATTGTACTGTTCCCAAGTGTGTACATTCTGTAAGAAAGCAGGAATTTTTTTTTGCCTGGATGTTTCTTGGACGGTGTTTGGAATGAACGGTTCAAGGTCTTGTACTGTCAGGGGTTTTGATTTGAAGCAGGAAAATCCTGCTGACAGCAGCGCAGCATGTCAGGCCTTGGCTGCTGAAGGAACAACTTGCTTTGTGGTGACAGACAGAGCAAGCGTTCAGTGCATTTACACAAAATAACCATTTGATTATTTTCCGTGGCAAGTTCTACATAGTAGCAAGTTTCAGGTTTTAAAGTGATGTTTGTTGTAAAATCACGAGCCGCTCGATCGGCATGCTGCCATCTATGTGACTGCTAAACATGATGCAAAGCATCCAACCTCGTTATGGACAGCAGCATTCAGCAGTAAATGCAATTTCTGGTCTGCAAGTAAGAAAACAGATGCCATCTAACATTTAATCAATCCGACCAAAGCACGTGATTTTTTTGGTTACAGTCATACTTTGTTGTGTACACCAAATGTTCAACACATTCAAGCTCATTCACTGCACAAACTGTTAAAATATCAAGTTTCACCCAAAGCAATTAACAACACAAACAATCACAGATAAACACAAGCACTATGATGTGAGAAGTGTTGAGGTCTGATGACTGGAAATACTTCAGAAATCCATGGGATCTTTAATCTCCAGAAGTGGCAAAACAAATCCAATCATGGTTAAAACTGTGTGTGTGTGTGTGTGTGTGTGTTTCTAGTGGTATAGTGGTAGTGTCCCTACCTCTAGGCTAGACACCCCACCTGCCCTACTTCATAACATGCTTGAACAAGAATAGTTGAATGAGAGGGTACAATGTGCATCCACAAAACTCTTAACCATCTACAATAAGTGAATAGAATTGACTTGCTAGACTAATGAGTCCAATTCAGTTATCAACAATCTCCCTGTTTCTTACAAAAGAATTCCTATACTTAAAAACACAGCAGATAATGGAGACCTGAAACAGTGACGGAAAATGCTGGAGAAACTCTGTACATCTCACAACATTTGACTTTCAATGACTTTCAAGCTGAACACATTGTTGAGCTCTTCTTTGACCACCCTGACCTCCACACTACCACTTCGGCCAGAAGTCTTATTTCCATAGTGTGGACCTAACTTCAGAATTCACCTTCCCCTTTGACATCTCACTCTGGCCTCCCAACCTATCTTGACCTTTCAGTTAGAAACTGGTCATCTATATTTCTCTGGTTCCCTCACTCACTGTAACCTACTTTTCTTTGTTCTCGTAGGTGCAACTCCGATGTTTTCATTCAATCTGCTGACAAGGGGAGTTGTGTTGTTTGGTGAATAGACCTTGTGGACATTGAACAATTTTCCGATACCTCCTTCTATCTCCCCATGGTTCCATAATTGAATACTAACTAAGATTTCACAGGCTGTCAGTAACCTCATCTCCTCTCCCATTTAACTGCCAACATCAGTCCCAAATTCCTGCAGTTTGCAGTGACCACCTTTCCAAACTCTACAACTGTTCGACCCAACGTTTCAGCTGGTTCTTGTGCAATAGAAACTTATTTCTTCTTAGCTTTACTCTATGTTTGCTCTCCTTATCCACTCTATTTGCTCTAGCTGTTTTAGAACTTAACCCACTTTCACCAAGTCTATCCAATTTTCTAACTCCTACCTGCCCCACCTAGATGGTATTTGGGCCTTTCAGTTCTTGTTTTAGCTGGAGGCACAATCAATCCCCATTCCCAACCAGACTTTTCCAGAATGAAGTTATTCTTACAATGATTTTTCCTATTACTCCAGTAGCCTCTTACATTAATGGCATCACTATGGTTAATAATTTTGCTTGCCTTCTTGAGGGATATATTGAACATTCTTTGTTCCAGCCTAAGTCAGGTTCACTCCTTTATCTCTCTTTCTAGTACACTGATAACTGTTAGCTCATATACCCTTTTCCTTCTGACCTCGAAAATTTCCATAAATTTACTTCCCATTTCCACCTTTCCCCATTGCCACACAGTTCATCACTGACACTTCCCTTTCTTTTCCTCACTTCCGTATTCCCGTATCACTGACCCTGCATTGGCAACCAGGTTTTTTCAATCTAACTGTCCATAAAGACTCAATACCATTCTCCCGGTTTTTCCTTCTCCATTGCCTTCATTCTGATTGTTCCACCTTCAATACCAAAGTTTCCCCATTATGTCTTCTCCTTTTCCTCAGCTGGAAACTCTCCTCCACTTCACTGACAGAATCTTGTCCACATCTCTTCTTGGCCCTTTTCTCCCAACACTTCCCCTGCATCCCAGAATCACAATACGGATCACTGTTGTCCTCACCTTACTTTCTGTCAGCCTCTATAATCAATGAACCATCATCCATTATTTCCACCACCTCCAGGGTCAAGCCACCACCAAATACAATTTCCTATCCCTCCCCATTAGGAATCCATCATTCTTTCAGTTCTTCAAATTCTTTGATCATGTAAGTTAAAGCTTTTCATTGAATGGCAACACTGAACTTCTTCTGCATTCTGATGATTATGTGAAATAATATAACAGGCCAAAATGATGGGAAGCCTAATTTTTGCCAGTTACCTCATTTAAATCCTCTATCTGACAGGGTGAGTGCCAGCATCTGGTTAAAATACATTGATCACAGAAGTGGGAAAAGCTCCTATTGGCCTGCATTCATACCTAAATAACTCCAAATCTGCCTCATGGCAGAGGCAGGTCTACTCAGAAAGTAGTAGAGGCGTAGAACACAGTAGTAGACTCGCCAACTTTAAGGGCATTTAAATAGTCATTGGATAGACATATGAACGAGAATGGAATAGTGTAGGTTAGATGGGCTTCAGATTGGTTCCACAGTTCAGTGCAACATCGAGGGATGAAGAGCCCGTACTGCGTTGTAATGTTCTATATTCTAAATGCTGTCCCAGGCTCTAATTTAAAACAGTTGAAAATGTGTTGCTGGTTAAAGCACAGCAGGTTAGGCAGCATCCAAGGAATAGGAAATTCGACATTTCGGGCATAAGCCCTTCATCAGGAATGAGGAGAGGGTGCCAGGCAGGCTAAGATAAAAGGTAGGGAGGAGGGACTTGGGGGAGGGGCGATGGAGATGTGATAGGTGGAAGGAGGTCAAGGTGACGGTGATAGGCCGGAGTGGGGTGGGGGCGGAGAGGTTAGGAAGAAGATTGCAGGTTAGGAGGGCGGTGCTGAGTTGAGGGAACCGACTGAGACAAGGTGGGGGGAAGGGAAATGAGGAAACTGGAGAAATCAATTTAAAACAACACACATAGAGTCATTGAGTCATAGAGATGTACAGCATGGAAACAGACCCTTCGGTCCAACCCGTCCATGCCAACTGGATATCCCAACCCAATCTAGTCCCACCTGCCAGCACCCAGCCCATATCCCTCCAAACCCTTCTTATTTATATACCCATCCAAATGCCTCTTAAATGTCGCAATTGTACCAGCCTCCACCACTTCCTCTGCAGCTCATTCCATACACCCTAAACCTATGCCCTCTAGTTCTGGACTCCCCAACCCCAAGGAAAAGACCTTGCCTATTCACCCTATGCATGTCCCTCATAATTTTGTAAGCCTCTATAAGGTCACCCCTCAGCCTCTGATGCTCCAGGGAAAACAGCCCCAGACTGTTCAGCCTCTCCCTATAGCTCAAATTCTCCAACCCTGGCAACATCCTTGTAAATCTTTTCTGAACCCTTTCAAGTTTCACAACACCTTTCCGTTTGGAAGGAGACCAGAATTGCACGCAATATTCCAACAGTGCCGAAGAACAATAATTAATATGTTCATGCTGAAAGGGGAAATACCAGCTATTACAAATTGTTACTACCCTGAATGAGGGATATATCTTTTTGCTGAATCCTATCACTTCTGACTAATGAAAATCACAAAGATTTTGTATTAAAGTAGATTTTAGCTTTGTGTGGTTGTGGAAATGGGATGTTAATTCACTTTCACTCTTTTCTACACTGTCTCAAAGGCAAGGTTGGTCCCATTTTTTGTTTGCAACTTCCTATTTCACAGGTTATGGACCAGACCAAACCCCCTCAAAATATATTAAGAATATCCCACTTTTTTCTTGTTCTATAGGTAAGAGTAAGGCACTGTGTTCCAGATGCAATTCGGTTGGTCAAACCACCAGGCTTGAAACAAAACACACTTTATTCATGCACTATAATTAAAATACAGACAAATAAAATGAAAAGGATGGAGTTAACTGTAATTCTATCAAAATATTAACAAAATAGTATCAAGTACAATTACTAGCTGGACGACAGCTACATCCCTGAAGACATGCTTCATGACAAACTTGCTATCAGCACAAGACCAGCAAGTCAATCATGTCTGCAATACAAGAATATCCGCAAGTGAGCCCTCAGGTTGATCAGGATCAAAGTTGGTGTCGGGGTAATCCTCTATGTTGACCAGTGATTGGATCAAACAGTCAGGAAGGCCATTGCAGAAAAGCAGGGGTCAAAAGAAATGACCAAATGTCAGAAATCCTGCCAGGAGGATTAAAAAAAATCTTAACCTTGAGTCAATGCTGGCAGTATCAACTGTGGAATCAGTGCCAACTGTGGAAGGGCCTCCAACATGCAAACGCCCCTCCACAGCTACAACAGGCAACGTGCAATCCAGAAGTAACCCACACTCGGGGCACAGTCCATTATCTCCAGGACAGGCAACTGCCATCCTCCAATCCTGAGGGTAAGGGACCATTCAGCAGAATATACCCTTCTTTCAACTGAAATGTGGATAACTATGACAGAAACTCAATGTTGTTAAAAAAGAACTTGCCAGAGAAGTTAACAAAGGGACAAGGTTTCCTTTTATTATGTTTGATCCATTCCTATCCTGCTGCAAGTGAACTCCAGTCCAGGAGATGTGAATAGCCGAGTTGTTTCCTGAACTCTTTTGAAGCTGTTTAAGCCACGGCAGTGAGCGTGATCTGTTCCAGTTACCGACTGACATATTACTGTATTTAAAAGTTTGAGATACGGTGCAGGGTCGATGTTATTTGAATGGCACTGCTCATTGACCATATCTTTTATTGAAACTTTCTCATAAATGACAATGAAATATACCCAAGGAAGTCTGTTACAGCATTCTGAATTGTTCTGTAATATTTTATTACTCTCAGAATTGGAAAGGATGCCAGAGGGAGTATTTGTTGATGTATTATTTTGGCACAGATTGAGTCAGAGAGTTAACCCTTTTGGTTCTATGCGCTGTACTTCTAACATTGGTTAGTGGATAGGTTAGAGTCTGCAAGTATTTTTGTTTGCCTCAGAAACCACTGTGTACTTCTAAATAACGATTGACTAACCCATACTTATAGCTATCTGGGGTTTGAAATTCTGGCCCTGGGGACACAAGATGCTGACAGGCATGGTGAAATGCCAATGAGATGCTGGTGACGGGAATGTGTATTTGGGGAGAAGTCAGAACTGTCATGTTGGTTTCTCCTGCATAGATAACTCACCTCTTCACACTCTATCCTGTTTTATCCAGACCAGCACAGGGGCATAGTTTGTTGAGTTCCCCAGCCTCTCCCAGAAATTTCACTTGTACCATCTGCAAACTCAGTAACAATACCCTCAGTTCCTTCGTCCAGAACGTTAATGTATAACGTGAATAGTTGTTGTCCCTTCACTGACCCCTGCGGAAATCAGCAGCTAATTACCGTCTGCCATTATAGATAACGACTCCCATTATGAATAACTGACGGATTTACCGAAGATGATGCAATCATTTAATCTGCTCCTTTAAGTAGAAAGAAAGATTAGCATTTTTTATAGTCATCTTTTATGACCATAGGACATTCCAAAGTTTCTTACAGCTAAGGAAGTACTTTTAAAGTGTAGGTACTTTTGTGGTGTTGGAAACACAGCAGCCAGATTGTACACAGCAAGCTCTAACAAACAGTAACTTAACAGAACAGTAGAACCATAGAATCCCTACATTGTGGAAACAGGCCCTTCTTGACATACTTGACATATGATATTTTTGAGTGTTGATGCAAGGAGAAATATTGGCCAGGGATTGTCTATGGCTCAGTTGATAGCCCACTTGCCTCAATACCAGGTTCAGGCCACCACTGGAGTGAAGGCAGATGTCCGACCCACTGAATCACAGATTAATTAAAGACTCCGGATCCTGCAGTCACAGCAATTGTTTTTTTCATATCTTAAATAGGTGTTCTTTGCTTTCCTGGTAAATGCATGCACCACTGTTGAAGAGCAGCATGTGATTCTGGGTTCAATTCCGACACTCAGTTACATTGGTTACTTTAACCACATTGGGTTAGATAGAAGATCAAAATCAAGCAGGGTTCCTGCTTTTGATCAGTATGCAGGGACCCCTGTTACAAAGTTCATCTGTGTGGATTTTGGACAAGAAGTGGACCAGACTCATTGCTCATGACCTCGGCAGTGGAGTAGACTGCCAAATTTTCTTGCGTAGGCTTGTACATTAAAAAAAAATGGCTAATTGAGCAAGAGATCCAAAAAAGCCGACAGCACCTGCGAAACTGCTCTGGCATCAGCTAGTATTTTTAGCAGTGACAGAGAGCATATTCTGTTGCTGGTGGGGGTGGTGGTTAAGAACAAGTTATTCCTGGCATGACTTTCAGTGCCGAGAATCAATGTCAGGTTGGCATGCTCACCAGATTTTGGAAGCTTCACTGACAACAGGAAGCCTGGCTGGAGTTGAGAGGGGGCTGTGAAATGGAGCATGGGATTTTTCTGAAAATTCATTCTTGGGCTTGTTGGCAACACAGGAAAGTGCTGCGTCTCATAAGCAACTTTGAGGATGTTAAAAATTCTCCACTTCATGGGGGTCAGGAGCTACAGATGTGCTAGTCTAGATTGGGATTCTGAGCCCCCTTCCCATAATGAACTTTCGTGAGCAACTTGAGTTTTAAATGGCAATCTGCCAACTTCTATAGACATCATTTTGGATGCCAATCAAATCATTGTCACACTGCCCAACTTACAATCAGGATTTTGTCCTATTAGTTCAGCACTAAAACAACTTGGAAATGACCACTTCACATCGTTATATATTTATTGATGAAGAAAAATGCCAGTTTTGGATGTTATGGGATGCAACATTCTTCACTCCCCGTTATGACAGTGTACTGTTGGCTCACTCACCCAAAGCCCAGCCACCCCGTGGTGGTATGTCTTATGAGAAAAGGCTAGACAGACCAGGCCTGGATCCTCTAGAGTTTCAAAGAGTCATAGAAGATCCTGAGGGGCTTGCCCAGGTGGAAGATAAATGGATGTGTCATTTTGATGGGTGAACCTAGATCTAGGGGGCTCATACTTTAACAATAAGGGGTCGCTCTTTTAAAACAGAGCTGAGGAAATCTAATGTATTTTTCTCTCAGAACATGGAGATTCTTTGGAATTCCCTTCCTCAAAGGGCAGTGGATACAGAATCTTTAAATATTTTTAAGACTGAGGTAGGTAGATTCTCGAGTACCATGGAGATAAAACATACTGGGAAAATGTAGGGGAATGTAGGAATGTAGTATTGAGGTTAAAATTATGTCAGCCAAGATGTAATGTGGAGCATGTTGGAAGGGCCAAATGGCCTACTCCTGCTCCCACGTTTGCATGATATTACAATGGGCTGCAGCTTTGATTGCACCTCCACTCATCGCTCCCAATCTGAGAGGAAATCCCACCTTGCAGATTGGTCAGCAATTCTGTAAGACCAGCAGTGGGAGGATTGAATGAAGTCCATTGATGGAACTACAGGCCATCCCTGAGAGGAACGAGGTCTGGAACTCAGCACGAAAAGCAGTTTCGGATTTTGGACAGGGCTTGATTAGCAGCTGGGTCAAAATCCTGGAACTTTCTCCCTAATAGCGGAGTCTACCAAATTAAAAGGACTGCAGGGGCTCAAGAAGGCAGCTTTGCACCACCCTCTCAAGAGCAACTGGGGTTAGGTAATAAATCACCACCCAGCCAGTGACACTCACATTCCATGATGAGGTTGTACAGAATGTGGGGGAGGCCTCGTCTGGAGTACTGTGTGCAGTTCTGGTCACTCTGCTTTCGGAAAGGCATTATTAAATTGGAGAGGATTCAGAAAAGATTTACCAGGATGTTGCCTGGAATGGAGGCTTTGAGTTATAAAGATAGGCTAGGTAGGCTTGAACGTTTTGCACTGGGGCATAGGAGCTTGAGGGGTGGCCTTATAAAAGGTTTTTAAAAGTCAGCAGGGATATAAATAAGTTGTTTTTGAGGGTGAGGGAGTTCAAAACTAGGGGGCACACTTTTAAGGAGATAGGAGAAAGCTTTAAAAAGGATATGAAGGGACAACTTTGTTTATATGGGTTCATGTGTGGAATGAATTGCCAGAGGAAGTGATGGATGTGGATACAGTCACAATATTTAAAAGACATTAGGATAAACACATGGAGAGAAAAGGTTTGGAGGGACATAGACCAAGTGCAGGGAGGTGAGACTTGTTTATTTTTGGGATTACAGTCAGCATAGAATGGTTGGACTGAAGGGTTTGTTTCTGTGCAGTATGACTCTGTGCCTAATACCTGGAATGAGCAGATTGTCTTTATCAGGAAAGGCTAGACAGGCCAGGTCTATACCTTCTGGAGTTTAGAAGAGTCTTGTCTGAAACATATAGGATCTTGAGGGGACTTGAATGGGTAGATGTTGAAAGAATGTTTCCTCTTGTGGGTTTGTGTGTAGAATAAATTGCCAGAGGAAGTGGTGGATGCTAGTACTGTTAGAATATTCAAAGGATATTTGGGCAAGTGAATGAATGGAAACGGTTTGAAGGGATATAGACCAAATGCAGGGAAGTGGGACTAGTTTAGTTTGGGAACATGGTCAATGTGGACTACTTGGTCCGAAGGGTCTGTTTCCATGCTCTGTGACTCTCTGACTCGATGAATGAAATTCAAAAAATAAGAGCGAAGGATGACAGCAATGGTGGGGCGTTCAGAAGCTGACAGCAGGGGAGGTTTTTAAAAAGGAAGATATGAACTCATGGTGGTATGTCCGATGGTTACAGGTGACTCCCACAAAGGAAGTATAGTCCAATAGCTGCCCATATCATGAAAGTTGCTGGGCTACCGTTCTTGCTTGTCTTTCACAACTTCATATAAAATAGTGGTAGAGGTGGCAAGAGGTTCTTCTATGGCCATTAGTTTTCCACATAAGGGCTTCGATATGTCTCAGGGCAGATGGATAGCCTACATGATGCCTTTCTTGCTCACTATACCATGGGAAACAAGTTGGGAATAGGTTGCCAACCTTCTAGGATTGACCTGGACACTCCAGCAATTGAAGATCAATCACCAGGATATTGCTGTGTGCAACCCTGGAGAAAAACCATCAGGACATTAAACAAGATTGATTTTCTTCATTTTCTTTGAACATTTCTTTTTTTAACCAAATGTAAAAATATTGAAAATCGAAAAGAAAGGCTGTTTGGCTGACAGTCAAAGATTATCTGCAGAATCACAAAAGCACTGTCGTGCAGGAGAAGCTATTCAGACTATTGTGGTTGCACCAGTAATGCAGATGGCAATCATGACGAAGTGTCTTTTTCCTGCCTTTTCCCCATGTCCTTAGCATTGCCTCCATTTAAAATAACCGGCTGATGCCCTCTCGAACCTCCCCCCACCACATTTCCTTTTTCACATCACATTTACAGTAAGACTATCCCCTCTCATGCTTTTCTTTTGTATTCAATCACAGGATGAGGCTGTCACTGGGTAAGCCAACATTTACCCATTTCTAAATACCCGGAGTCAACCACATTGCTGTCGACCTGCCGTCACATGAAGGCCAGTTGAGGTAAGGATAGCAGTTTCCTTGCCGAAAGGGCATTAGTGAATCAGATGGGTTTTTCTCCGACAATTGATTCATGGTCACCACCAGACCCTTAGTTCCAGATTTTAATTGAATTCAAGTTCCACCATCAGTTCTGGTGGGATTTGAACCTGGGTCCTCAGATCATTAACTGGGGGTCTCTGGATTAACAGTCCAGTGATAATACCACTAGGTCATCGCCCAGATTGCATACTGATTTAAGACCCTCCTTAGTACCTACCTCTTTAACCAAACTTATTGCAATATTTCAACAAATATTATCTCATCTTTGGACATTTAATTTTATTGAAGTAGCTAAAAAATAAAAGTTTACATTATTGGCTGGCCTGATTTGCAGGATGAGCTTTGACTGTGGAATGGAAACTTGAATTTTGTCTTTAACTTATTTAACTACTTTTTTAAATTCACTTGTGGGATGTGGGAGTTGATAGCAGGGCCAGCATTTATTGCCCATTCATAGTTGCCTGAGAAAAGGTGGTGGTGAGCTGACCTCTTGAATCACTGCAGCCAATTTGTTGTAGGTAGAGTCATAAAGTCATTAGGAAGAGAATTCCAGGATTTTGATCTTGCAATACTGAAGGAATGGTGATCCATTTCCAAGTCAAGATGATGAGTGTCTTGGAGGGAAACTTGCAGGGGCATTCCCATGGACCTGCTGTCCTTGTCCTTCTAGATGGAAGTGGTCATAAGTTTGGAAGTTGCTTTCTAAGGAGTTTTACTGAATTTCTGTAGTGCATCCTGTAGACTCTGCACACTGCTGCTACTGAGTGTCTGTGGTAGAGGGAATGGATGCTTGTGGGTGTGGTGCCAATCAAGTGGGCTGTTTTGTCCTGGTATCAAGTTTCACAAATGCACTCATCCAGGCAACTGAGGAGTTTTCCATTACCTTCCTGACTTGTTCCTTAATGATGGTGAACAGACTTTGGGGAGTCAGGAAGTGAGTTATTCACGGCAGTATTCCTAGCCTTTGACCTGCTCTTGTCGCCTGTGTATACTTATGGCTCATCCAGTACATTTTCTAATTAATAATGAACCTTGGGATGTTGATAATGGGGGATTCAGTAATGGCAATGCCATTGAATGCTAAGGGGCAAGTGATTGTCTCTTACTGGAGATGGTCATTGCCGAGCAGTTTTGTGACATAATTATAACTTGCCACTCATCAGCCAAGTCTGGATATTGTTGAGGTCTTGATGCATTTAGACTGCTTAATTACCTTAGGAGTCCTAAATCGTGCTGAACCTTCTGCAATCATTGGTGAACATCCCCAGTTCTGACCTAATCATGGAGGGAAGGTCATTGATGAAGCAACTGAAGCTGATTGGGCCTGGGACACTACCCATAGGAACTCCTGTGGAGATGGCCTGGTGGTGAGATGACAGACCTATAAGAAAACTATCTTCCTTTGTGTCAGGTATGACTCCAACCTATGGATTTACGCCGATTCCTATTGACTCCAGATTTGCTCAGGTTCCTTACAGCACAAGATACTGGGGCAGAATTAGGCCATTTGGCCCATCAAATCTGTTCAGTAATTCCATTATTGCTGAAATATTGCTCAATCTCGTTCTCCTGCCTTCTCCCTGTAACCTTTGCTCCCCTTACTAATAAGAACCTATCTATTTCTGTCTCAATGACTTGGCCTCCACAGCCCTTTGCAACAATGAGTTCCACAGCTTCACCCCTCTCTGACTGAACAAATTCCTCCTCATCTCAGCTTGAAAGGGTCATAGTCTCCCCTACTTGTGGAAACATCTCCACATCCACTTGAGCCAGGTGTCGCAGTATTCTGTAAGTTGCAATGAGACTCCCATTCATCCTTCTAAATTCAATCAAGTACAGACCCAAAGTCTGCAAACGCTCCTCATGAGTCAAGACCTTCATTCCAAGGATCATTTTTGTAAACCTCCTCTGGACTCTGTCCAAGGCCAGCACATTCTTTCAAATGTCAAAGCGAGTCACTCTCACCTCACCTCACCTCTGGAATTCAACTCCTTTGAAGATGTCCAAGCCAAGGCCGTAATGAGGTCAGGAGCTGAGTGGTCCTGGCGGAATCTAAACTGGACAACATTCAGCAGGTAATTGCTGAGCAAGTGTTGCTTAATAGCACTCTTGACCACACCTTCCATGGCTTCAGTGATGATTGAGAGTAGACTGACAGAACGGAAGCTGACTCAATTGAATTTGTCTCAGAACTGGGCAATTTTCCACATTTTTGAGTTGATAACTAAGTTGTAGCTGTACTAAACAGCTTGGCTAGGAGCACAATCTCACTATGGAGTGGTGAACACCTCATTTCCTCCTTTTCCAACTGACCTTATTTATTCAGCACTTCTAATCCTCTTTCCCTTCCCCAAGAAACTATAACAATACAAACTGCTGATGTGTAATTCAGAATGAGAACCTCGCGGCTGCAGTTTATTTGTCTGACCCATCATCCAACTGTGTCTTCAACACAATGTCCCTGCAAGGTCCATCATCACAATCTTCCTTGATCCTTCATACAAACACACCACCAGCCTCACCACATCCACACACTTGCTCTTAAACCAACTCTTGCACCGTTTTGCCCTTCAACATTCACATTGGAGCTCATGGACATCTATGGTTCATATGTTTCTGTTAGGTTGCATTACACGTAGAGACATACATACATGTCATCTACCCAGGATGCATCTTATGGCTCTTAGCTACCTTTCTCAGCATTCCCTCACTTTGTACTTAATTGGAGGCTGCCAGCAGTTACAACAGGGAAACGGGAATAATTAAAGGGGATATACGTGTCACTTCATGGAACCAAGCTTCATCAATATCACACCTGTAGCGCATGCCAGGACCTTACATGGCAAAACGTTTGAATGTCCATCATCTTAATAGCCTCATCTAAAAGTCGAAGGGGAACAGTCCTTAGTGAGATCAAGGGAGACAATTGTCATTTTGGTTATCCTCATGTTAAGGATTTGTTCAATCATGGAACTGGCTATAGACAGTCCACTGCTTGGACATCAAATCATAGAATCGCTACAGTGTGTCGAAGGCCATACATCCCAACACGTCCATACCGAACCTTCAAAGAGCATCCCACGCAGACCCTCTCCCTGCTAACCCTATAACGCTACATTTCCCATGGCTAACCCACCTGGTCACTATGTGCAATTTAGAGGGATACGATTAAATTAGTTACAGTGTGGAAACAGGTCCTTCGGCCCAACAAGTCCACACCGACCCGCCGAAGAACAACCCACCCAGACCCATTCCCTTACATTTACCCCTTCACCTCACACTACGGGCAATTTAGCATGGCCAATTCACCTAACTTGCACATCTTTAGACTGTGGGAGGAAACCATGGCACATGGAGGAAACCCACGCGGACACGGAGAGAATGTGCAAACTCCACACAGACAGTTGCCCGAGGTGGAATTTGAACTCGGGTCTCTGACGCTGCGAGGCAGCAGTGCTAACCACTGAGCCACAGTGCCTTCCTTTCCCTTTCTATTTTTTTCATTTAAAAATTCACATGGCTTGTTTCTGCATTGTGATATCCATATGTTTCAGTATAATTCCTGAACAGTTTATTTCACATGCCAATAAGTACTGTTTGAGAAGGTCTAGAATGAAGACTCACAGCAACAATGTAAGGAAAATGTAATATTTAATATAAACTATTTAGAACTGAACAGGTGAAACTGCTTTGTTGAGAGTGTTTCAGGGCTGTAAGCCATCCAACTAAAGAATGAACTATTCATCCAACTATTGAAATGGCAGCCACATGAACGTTTAAAATTCATTACTCATATGATTTAAAGGGAAGGTGAATGAAGAAACAGTGAAACATGGACAAGCTCATGGCATTAGAACAACTACTTTTTAAGGTGGCAATTGCCAACAAGAAATGGATTCATCAAGCTACCTGCTTCCTGTTATAATTTCTACGTAAACATCAACATGAACCCCTCTAGCTTGAAGTAAATGGGTTGGAGATCCTCCAGGATGAAAAGGCAACAGCAAAAGAATTATGATCCATGGTTCCAGTCAGAAATCATCTTTACATCTTAGGAAAATCCCAAAGAATCTTTAAGATGTAATTAGGTAGATCAACATTGGGAGAGAAAGAGATGCATAGATCACAAAAAGTAGAGATTTTAAATTTTTTTTACAGGGCATTTCTCTTGTACCCCCATTCCCATCGACAAATTACGGCTGGTTTAGCAACTGCAAAATTGGTATGCAGGAGGGATAAGGAGCATGGTGTAATAAGTCATTTAATGTGGAGAATGAGAGGACTTTTTATTTACAATGCATTTCTCCTGTTTTCACAATTCAATATGCAACATGATTCTGCAGTGGGATTGGATGGGAGTTGGAATGTAAATTAGCAGATAATGTCTTTTCAATATACTTTAGACAGCTGTGTTACTTCTATCCAAGTTGAGAGATGAGGTTGGGATGTGTTCCCAAACAGGATAAAACTTGAATAGAAGCCTGGAGAAATTTACCAAGATTTGTTGGTTGGATTGAGAGTGGTCACAACTTCATTTATAAAAACAAATTAAGTTTGTTTGAAGGAATGTAGAACTTACCATCTCAAATCAATTCAGAAATCCTGTCTAATTCTAATTCACTGGAATCAGATCATTCTCTAACAAATGAAGCTTTCTTTGTGTAGAACTTGTGATGTCTATCCCAATTTGTCCCTGAGTCATTTAGGCCAAGGAGGTCCCATATTGAACATGTGATCTGTAATGCTGGTTAAATTCAGCTAGGTGGCAGTAGGGCTATTGAAAATTGACTTCAGCACCCATACACTGTTGCAATGGTTTCAGCACCCATGGGTGAGAGGAGAGAAAATAATTAGTCACTGTTCCTTGTCGTACCGTGACACCTGATAAGAAATGAAAGCATTCATACATTCTGACCAGCTGTGACAACCCATTTCCATCTCTATTTCTAGCCTTAAAAGACTTGAGAGGTATTAAAGGGCAAAGATATTTTTTAGCAAAGTATACCCCAGTTCTGCTCAATTCTTGAGGGCAGGGGGTGGAAACAAATTGAACAGAGCAAAGAATGGATGCTACAAGGGACAGTTTCAAATCAGAACTTCAAATGCACAGCCTATCCCTATGTAAAGGGTTAAGTCATTTTTGATATTTAAGGGTATTGGATCCATTTGTACCACACGGCCAAATGTTTGCAAATCAAAAATTTACTTTTCTATTGATAAAAGAAAAACTTTGGACTGCTATCAGCATTAGTAAATGTTGGAATGTACCAAAATCACACAATTGTTTTGCAAAAAAAAAAATCAGAGTACCAAACTTTGCACAAAATGTTTTTCAGGGTCTTGTCCCAGCACATGTGCATGCCAGAATTAAATCTGTAGTTTTTCAAACTGAGGTGAAAAGTACTGCAAACTCACTATAGCTTGCTGAGCTCCAGAGCCTGCTATGACTTCCACGCCTTAATGGGTTTACTGTGCTCCCACAAAGCAAGGCTGTTTCGAGCTTCTGTTTTGCCAATTGTCTGTGTGTATATAAATACTATATAGACAAATTATCAAGAACATTTTGACTCATTAAATTTTCAAAAGTGGTGGTTAACCCTTGAGTAGCTGCACAAAAATGTAGTTCACATTTCCTTCTGTTCTAAGATTGCAGGGACATTTTGAGCTTTTGCATTTCTCTAGCATTTCACAATTTTAAAAAAAACCTAAAAAGTAAACTTTTCATAGCTTTTAAATGGTTTCTTCTGATCCCTGAGGTTTTCTTTCCCCTTAGAAGTTGTCCGAAGAAATGTCACAAAAACATATATATGACACCCATTAAATTCATAGAACCAAAACCTGATGTCTGATCTCCAGAACCCTGCTACCCATTTTCTCCTGGTTCCTCACCTTTATATTGGTAAAATGTTTAAATTTCATAACAGTTGAGTGCACCAAGTCAGTAGCAATTTGTTAATGTGGTCTACGTACTTTTAAAATATAAAAAGCCTCCTTGAGTTCCAGTTTTATTTTTGAGGGGGAGCAGGATTGAGTTATTCAGAATGATTTATTTTCCTTAGGGTTTGCCGATACTATTGCCCTACAGTTTAACTCTTCCTGGCTCTGGTCCCATGCACCTTTAGTCCAGATGTTACCATGGCAAAACTCTTGGGCAGTTTCTAGGCAACAGTGGAGGGGGGGGGAGGTGTGTATTGGCTGGAGGCCCAAGGCTTCCTAGGGAAAAAGTAAGAGGATGTCTTTTGCGTTCTCCTAGTTTTGCCGTGTAACTTCTGAGAAAATTTTATTATTTTTGTAACTAAATAGCACTGGATTTCATGGGAGTTGTTTGCATTCGTATCTTGTATTGTTCTTGCAGATATTGGCTTAAGCATATAAAATAGGAGTAAAATAATTACTCTGCCTTATTTTAATTAAACGGATTGATTCTAATAACACACACTGATAAGGCAATATTTGTACGAACAGCCATGCAACCCATATTAACTGCTTCGAGGCTGTTCGTGAACTAAATATATGTCATCATGAAATAAGCTTCTTATCCACAGAGAGACTGTTCTTTTAAAAATGTTTTCAGTGGAAAATGCGACACCAGTGATTTGAAAATCTTTAAGCTATGAGCACATTTTGTAAGAATGTTTTTTCTCTACTCAGCACCTTTGGGAAATGCCACCAATGTCCCATTACACCTTATTTACGTTGAGCAGAAATGAACCTGCACGCAAACTGCTACAGATATACATGGTAACTGTCAGGAAGTTAATAGCTCAGCGTAGACTTTGACACAAGCTTTTAATAGCATTAGATCAACTCTGCCTCTGCTTGAGCTCATCTGCGCTGAAACCCTTATCCATGCCTTTGAAGCCTATAGACTTGGGGATTCCAACACGCTCCTGGTCAAATTCCGCTGTGTCAAATTGTACTTGCTAACCCTCCTCTGAAGTGCATTGATTTTTGTCTTCTACAGAAACAATGCTACACAAATGCAGGCTATTGTTGCTAACTAAGCATATAGTAGACTTGACTAGTGGATCTCCGTGCCTTGTACATTAATGCGTACAATGTTTCTTTCACCAAAACAAAAGCAACAAGAAAGCCATTGCTGCAATGATCATTATGTCCATTACCCAGAGCCAAAGGTTAAATTCTGAAACAAAAATTAGAATTTCTTGGCACGTGTTAGCAAATGTGATGACACAAGTCATTTAAGTTGTTAGACATTGCAGATTTTAAATTTCAGCAGACACAGAACTTAAACCATAATGAATTATTGGCCCATTGCAATCCCAGTTGATTTTTTTTTTCATTGACTTCAATACCAAGAACAATTAGGTATAAGATATTGCATTTATAGAAAGTATGCAAGAGGAGGAAAGGGCCTTAGGTTCACATTACCGTACATTGCAGGTTTCATTACCAACCACACTGTGTGAAGAGGAAAGACTGAAGGTCAGCTCTTCTCCTAAGCAGAGAAAGAAAATGTTGAGGGCATATCATAGCTGGGAGTAATAATTTGTTTGCAGATGGTACAGGTCTACAGTTCTCAATTAAGGATTTCCCATGGTATTCCCAGTGAAAGAATGTCCTATTCATAACTTAAAACATGGACTCAGTTACTGTGGAAACTTTAGGAACTATCTTTCTCCAACCAGAATTAGGTTTTGAAATAAATGCATAAGGTAGACGAGATGGCTCCCGTGAGCCAGATGACCTTTGACTAACATAGACTATTAAGAAAACTGAAAGGTCCGTAGATGCTATAAATCTGAAACAAAAACAGAAATTGCTGGAAAAGCTCAGTGACACATTCTGAGGAAAGGTTACGGGACCCAAAATGTTAACTTTGATTTCTCTTCACAGATGCTGCCAGACCTGCTGAGCTTTTCCAGCAACTTCTGTTTCTATTATAGACTATTAAGACTTTCAGAGAGTTCTTGTTGAAGCAGCATGGGTGGAAGTCTTGAACAGACACAAATGCTGTCTGAGAAATTTCCACCTGGCATTGTTTGAAATTTATTCTGAACACCGAATCAATATATCTTTATAATTCATGTTTCCAAAATCAATGTTCAACAAAATAAATATGAAAGACCTACATCTGTCCCCTATTACATATCAATGGACTTTTTGCTTTAAACTATCTTGGTGGACAATGGCTTTTACCATGTGATTGAAACTAGCCTCTAATACTGATTTCCTTTATTAACCCATAAATTGGGTAAAGACCTGGGCAGTCAACAAAAGACACTGAATATAAAAGGCTGTTCCATCATTGGCTTTTGAGAAATAGGAGGCTCTAGCATCTTTAATAGCCTCCCAACTCATTCCAAAACTTCAAGTCTACCTGTAAAGAAGTTCGACCATTAAGTGTGAAAGCCCAAAGGTGTCGAGGTTTTGAGCATTCATTGCTTTGTGGAAATCCTGCAACAATACCAATATCTGACTTCAGCTGTTTGAACCCATCTGAGGTATATTCCAAGAGTGAAAAAGCATTCCTTTCCATACTTGACTGGTTTCCTACAAAAAGCCAAACAGAGGAACTGTTAACTAATCTTTTGATTTAACACTTATCAAATTTCACTATCTCTCCTGTTTTTGAGATACTGCAATGTGTTAAATTAATTTAATATTTTTCATCATAGAGTCATAGAGGTCTCTGGCATGGAAGCAGGTCCTTCGGCCCAACTTGCCCATGCCGCCCAGCTTTCATAATTTAAATTAGTCCTATTTGCTGTATTTGGTTCATATTCCTCCATACCTATCCCAACCATGTACCTGTCTAAATGTTTCTTAAATGACACAATGATATTTGTTTCCATCACCACCTGTGGCAGCCTATTCCAAACACTCACCATCCTTGATATGAAAGAATTGCTCCTCTGGGCCCTTTGTATCTCTGCCCCCTCACCTTAAGCAGGGAAAAGCAGTCAGCTATTGCAAGCTTTTATAGACCTCTATAAGGTCACCTTTCAGTCTCCTACGTTCCAGGGAAAATAGTCCCAATCGATCTGGCTTATCCTCATAACTCAGAAGTTCCAGTCCAGGCAGCATCCTAGTACATCTTTTCTGCACTGTTTCTAGTGTAATAATATCCTTTCAATAATAGGGTGACCAGAACTGCATGCAGTATTCCAAATGTGGCCTCACCAACATCTTGTACAGCTGCAACAAGATGTCATAACTCCTGTACTCAGTGAAAGCCTTCTTCACTACCCTGTCTAGCTAGTCCATCTTTGTATTTCTCCTGCAATTCCATCAAGTGGCTGAGTGCAATCTTCTCTCTGTCTCTCTTTCCCCAGGACCACCATGTGCCAGCTTAATATGTGTGTGTTATTGTTGAATGTTAAAACATTTCCCAATGACTATGCCATGATTTTCTGAAATGGTTCTACATATGAACTACGAGTTACCCAAATATGTTCTCCAAGATTCCAATGACGATATTTCTAAGGATTGTTTGATATTTACCTCTTGTAACACAATATCCTCAAACTAGATATTTTTTGATAATTAACAGCAGATCATTTCTCAAACAAGCTTTGAACTCTGATGCTCCAAAGGTTAATACTTCAATCTGAATACCGCCATAATGCATAACATTGTCCAGCATCTTAATCATCATATCCACTAACTCTCAAAAATGATCCAGAAGTGATTATCACCACCCTGCAAGGTTTATGAAATTATATGGACCCCTTGATTAACTCAAAATAATGTAATCACTTCCAGGTCTGTATTATTCTACATGTAAACCATCTGATTAAATTATGGTTGTGAACACATTCCTTGCTTTCCTTCACTCCATCTGCAAACTATGTGAACCCCTTGATTAGATTATAGTCTGCAATTCATGGAACATGTAACTTCCAGTCATCTTGTGCAAGCTGAATTCTTCCAGTGCTGCAAGCCAAGATTTAATGTAAAATATGAAGTCAAGATGAGGTGAATATCTTTTTTAACAATTGCCACTTTCACCTCCCCAGAAACAATTGACTCTTTGCAGTGATTTGTTTCAAGCTCATTTTTTTGCCTTTGAAATCCCGTTGAAAGACCTTTATGTTAGTGTGAATATAGACAGCGAGGGCCAGAAATTTCTTGGACTCAATCCACTGCTGCGAGTGTTATAGGGAATTCTAAATGTGCCATTGACCTTAAAGGAATGTGCAGGATTGGACATGAGTCAGCAAATGTTAATAATTCAGTCAAGATCCCACACTAGTTTGGGTGCGTTTTGGACATGTGCAGAGGTGCAAGACTCCAAAACCATTCAAGTGGAGTAGAGGATATAGGAAGGGAGTTGGTAGAAGACTTGTAAAAAGATGACTGATTCACAGATGCTGTCTGCAGTCTCCTGAAGTGTTATTGTCCAGGTTGTAGTGCTGGACATACTGCTAGTTCCCACTTGTACCCTCTGAGATCCTGTACTCTGGCATATTTCCACTGTCCAGTGCAATAGACACATTCAGTTGTTAAGTATTGAAACTCATTTCAGGGTAAGGGTGTCATTAGACCACTCAAGCTTTATTCTTGCTCGTTGTGGTATAATCTAAAATCATGTACAGCTTAGCTATGGATCAGCAGTGGTATTCCTGCCTCTGAGTCCAATTATTGTACTTGCAAGATTCCGTTCAAAGATTCAGCAACATAACTTAGGCTGGCACTTCTTTGCTGCACTGAAGGAGACCTATACTATTGGAAGTACAGTCGTTCCGACAAGACATCATTTATTTGATTTATCGTAGTAACATGTAGGGCGGCACGGTGGCACAGTGGTTAGCACTGCTGCCTCACAGCGCCTGAGACCCGGGTTCAATTCCCGACTCAGGCGACTGACTGTGTGGAGTTTGCACGTTCTCCCCGTGTCTGCGTGGGTTTCCTCCAGGTGCTCCGGTTTCCTCCCACAGTCCAAAGATGTGCGGGTCAGGTGAATTGGCCTTGCTAAATTGCCCGTAGTGTTAGGTAGGGGTAAAATGTAGGGATATGGGTGGGTTGCGCTTCGGCGGGGTCGGTGTGGACTTGTTGGGCCGAAGGGCCTGTTTCCACACTGTAAGTCTAGTCTAGTCTAATGTACCGAAGTACAGTGAAAAGTTTTGTTTACGAGCAGTACAGGCAAATCATAGTAAGCAAGGACATACAGATCATAGAGTGCTTAGACAGAGCAAGGCACACAAGGTTACACTGCACTGGAGATGTACAAAGGGAGTTCAACATCAACAAGATCAACATTATTTGAAGTTACACATCCATTCATCTGGTTAATAACAGCAGGGAGGCAGCTGTTCTTGAACTTGTAGGCATGTGCATTCATACTTCTGTACTTTCTACCTGATGGAAGAGGTTGTAGGAGAGTATTAAACTTAGGTCCCTTCTGCTCTGTCACAGGACAGACATAAAAGATACCAGGACACTATCTAAAAAAGAAGAGTAGAATTTTGGCCAATATTTATCCATTGTATAACACCTAAAACAAATCAACTAGTTCATTGCAGTTTGTGGACTCTTGTTGGATATAAATTGCCTGCCATATTTCCTTCATTACAACCACTCTGAAAGTATTAGTTGTAAAACACTTTGGAATGTCCTGAAGTAATGAAAGTCATTATACAATTGCAATGATTCTTACTTCTGTAACTAATTCTGCTCCAGGTTTATTTTTTGACATTGTTGCTTTGGACTATCCGTTCTTCACTTTTTACTTAATTATTGTTTCCCAACGTCGCCTGAGCATGATTTTAAAAACAAAATCAGGAAACTTGTTTGTTTGAATTGGTCTTTAAATAACTACTTTAATGTTTTAAAGGAAGGGTATGGGATTTCGTTTCATGTAGTCAATAATATTTGAGGCCTGATCTTAAAGATAAATATATTGAACCCTCAGTAGACCAAGTACAAGAGCATTTTGTTTTAACTCCACAATCTTATCAGGGTTTGTGCACACTTGTCTTATCAAAAAGCAAATGATTTCTCATGGTCCCGCTGTTACAGTTTGGAATTTTTCCCAGTTCTTGTCATAACTGGACTACACTTTTAACAAGGGGACCTAATCCCTTTTAAACAAAATCTGCAGCATTTATTATCCAATCCTAACTGCCTTAGAGAATACAGTGGTGAGTTGTAGTCTTGAACTGCTGTAGTCCTTGAGATGTAGGGACACCGAAAGTGAGTTTAACTTGGTGAGTAACTGCAGTGCAACTTGTAGATGTTACACATTGCTACAAATGGTAGAAGGAGTGAGTGTTAAAGGTGGGGGAAGGGCTGTCAGTCCAGCAGGCTGCTTTGTCCTGGTGGCATCATGATGGTATCTCGGTTTTTGAGAGTTCTTGGGACTACACTCATCTCGGCATTCATTCCCTGAGTGGAACTCCTGCTAGCTCAGAATCCCATTGAGAGGTCCCAAACATTTACTAGGGAAAAGTCATCATTCCCAGAGAGGCTGTTGTACTCAGGTTTAACTCTTGTCTGCTGTCAAAAAATTACAGTAGCAAGACAGCTATGTTGCTAGACTGATCTATAAGTCTAGTCTAATGATCTAGAGTCTGGAGTTCAAACCCTATCATGGCAAAAAAATCAAGTAAATACATAAATCCAAAACAAGCTAATGTTATAACTACAACAGCAAAACATCACAGATGCTAGAAATTGGAAATAAAAACAGAAAATGTTGGAAATACAGATGAGGTATACAGTCTGAAATGTGACTCTTTACCTTTCTCTACAGATGTTGGCTGACTGCAGAGTATTTTTGGCCATTTCTGCTTTTATTTCTAGTATCAGTAATGTTGACTATGAAGTCACAAGGTTGTTGTCCAAATCTGGTTTACTAAGGTTGTTTTGATGAAATGACATTCAATAACTGATCTGGATAAATGTGACTGCAGCCTGTAGAGAATGTGGTTCTGCCTAAACGTTTTTCTGAAATGGCCTATCTAGCAAGTACAAGCCCAAAGTATTCAACCGCTCCTCGTATGACATCACTTTCAACCCTGGAATCAACTCTGAACTGCCTCCAGTGTCACCACTCCTTCTGTCTGACTCTCCCTCTCCCTCGAGTAAGGAGACCAGAACTGGATACAATATTTCAGGCGTGGTCTCATCAATGCATTATCTAACCGTAACAACACTTCTTTACTTTTATAATCCAGTCCTTTTGCAATAAATACCTGGATTCTATCAAGTCACTCAGTTGCATCAAACTGTGAATGTAAAGCTTTAGTAAAATGAGTAGACCCATCTAGTATTAACCTCGGCATCTTATTTCAACACACAATTGATCAAAATTGAAAGAACTGCGAATGCTGTAAATCAGAGATAAGGAGTTTTGAGGAAGGGTCACTGGAGCTGAAACATTAACTCTGATTTCTCTCCATAGATGCTGCCAGACCTGAAGATTCCTGAAGAAGGGCTTATGCCTGAACCGTCGATTCTCCTGCTTCTCGGATGCTGTCTGGCCTGCTGTGTTTTCCAGCACCACATTTTTCAATGCTGCCAGACCTGCTGAGCTTTTCCAGCAATTTGTATTTTTGCCTGCAATTGACCATGCAGGCCATTCTTCAATAACATCTGGAAACTAGTATCAAAATTGATAGAGTTGCCTCCACTGACTAGTCAAGCATCAGCATAACACTGTCACCCAGATTCATAACCTCCAACTGATGTCCATGTCTCACCTATCACCATTTATGCTAATGAAGTGGGCAGATATTGGCGCTGCAGGGAAGTTTCTGAAATAGTAATCCACTGACCCAGGATAATGTTCTGGGGACTTGTGCTAAAATCCCACTAATTCTCAGCTTGGTGTGATTTAAATTAAATGAATACAACTGGAATTGAAATCTTGTATCATTAATGGTGACTAGAAAACTCTCAACAATTGCTGGAAAAATCCATTTGTGTCATTAATGTCCTTTAGGGAAGGAATCTGTGATCCTTACCTGGTCTGGCCTACATGTGACTCCAGACCCCCAATAAAGTGATTAGCCCTTAACCATCCTCTGAAGTAGACAGACAACTCTATTTACCAACCTCTCAGAAACAGAACCGGAAATGATATCACCCACCACAACAAACCAAGATGCATAAATAGCAAGCAGGATAGAACACTAATGCTTCACTGGAGGCTCACTGATGATGAGAGCTAGCATGTGACAAAACGTTTGAGAACAAACCCACCAGCTCATCTGCAGAGGGATATGCAGATACAATGTGTAGTCGGGAAACCTAATGTTATCATTACATTTATGTTATCATTCATTGTGAGAGGAATTGAAGACGAACGTTGGGAGATTATCCTTCAGATATACAGGGCACTGAAGAAACCATAACTGATTTCCCTTATGAATAATTTGTCACCTTATTGAAGGAATGGTACAGGTACACTCGAAGCAGTTCAGAGAAGATTCACTAGTCTAATACCTGGAAGAAGATGGTTGACTTACAGAGAAAGGATGAACAGGTTAGGGGCGTTTCCACTGGCATTTAGAAGAGTGGGAGATGACTTCGTTGAGACATAAGAGAATGTGAGGGGCCTTTACAGCTTGGATGTGGAAATGATGTTTTCTGTTATGAGAAAATCTAGAACTAGAAGTCACTGTTTAACAGTGAGGAGTTGCCCATTACAACTGAGACAAGGTGAGATTTGATCACTTGCAGGGTTCTGAGTCCTTGAAACCTCCTTCCTGAAATGCTGGTGAAAGCAGAATTTTGAATATTTTTAAGGCATAGGTTGATAGACTCTGGTTAAGCACAGAAAGGTCACACGTGGATCTAATGTTCCAAACAGATCAGCCACAGTCTTATTAAATGGCAGAGCACGCTCGAACAGCTTAATGATCTATTCCTTGTTTATGTATCTGATTTATTGGAATTAATTTGGAGCATAACAGAACTGGTGTGCTTGTCAAGATTATGTTAATTACATAGGTTGACTTTCAGAAGTCAATATCATAACATATTTGATATGGATAGAACAGAAACCCTGCAATGTGGAAGCAGGCCATTCGGTCTATCGAATCCACACTGACCCTCTGAAGAGGCCCCCCTGTCCAAGTCCCTGCATATTCCATGACGACCCCACCTAGCTTGCACATCCCTGGACACTATGGGCAATTCAACACAGTTAGTCCACATTACCTGCATATCAGTGGACTGTGGGGGGAAATCAGAGCACCCATGAATGCACAAACTCCACACAGACTCCACAGTTGCCCAGCGCTGGAATCAAACCCCAGTCCCTGTCACTGTGAGACAGCAGTGCTAATTACTGGTCCACCATGCCACCCTAAAACTAAAGTAGAGAATGTGGACACCATCCCACTACCTCTCACATCCCACAGGATGCAAAATGATGTTTCAATCAAAATTGTAAATTATTTTATTACCAGGAAGTAGAAGGTACTTAGCAATTAGAAAGTAACACTAAAAAACTCATAGGCCCAAACTGGAAAAATCCCAGTAACTGGGAATGTAAAATTTTGGTGTCTGCTGTGCTTTTTCCAGCTCCACACTTTATCGACTCTTGCTGCAGCAGTACAATGATAGTTGTCAGTGCAGACTGAGATACAGCATTGAAGTGTAGAGATGTTGTGGTAATGGATTGGAAATATGCCATGAGGGTTCCTCAAGTCAGACCCATGTTGGATGCCAATGTCTGTGGACATGGGAGTGTGTGAAGTAGATGCCAACCCAGGGGTCCAGAGAGGAAACTTAGTTTTAATGAATTGAAGGAGACATCTTGTGGTGCAATAGGATGCATCCCTGCCTCTATGTCAAAGGTTCCAGATCATGTGTTAATCCAAGATTGATTGATGTAGAAGGTGCATTCATAAAGAAACCAAACAGATTGAGTATCGACCTATGAATTACTCCACCAGGCATTAATGGTAGATGGTAACAATGGGAGAGATTCCTGATCAGCTGTGAGATGGAGAGAAAACTGGAGTTTCTGCTACCAACACTCATAGTTCAAGACCATAGCATGCGTACAAAGTTGCATATTGCCACGGCAACTTCATCTCTTTTGGGTGGGTGGGGGTGAGGGATGTTGGTTGGCTCCGGGGGATGAGATTACAATAGGGTCTAATCCACCTTCAGACTGACACATGGTGGGAGAGATTGAATGAGAAAATGTGCTGAGGGCACACTGGTGACACAGGTACTTATTTGAACTTTGTACAGTAACGTTGTTGACTTTAACTTCCCTGCATCTGTTTTTGAGCCTGTCTGTCTCAGTGTCTATACATTGTTGCACCATTCACCACTCAGGAGGCCACCCAGGTGCAGGCTGAGACTTGACCATAAGAGACTAATAATAGGTACACATGCATTGAGTGCTGCTGACATCTTTGGCCCTCCTGGACAAAGATCCTTGGTGACTGGATTCCTGTGTGAACAAGTAGGTAGTTGCCATACAGTTGTGCAGCAGGAGCTGTGTCATTTCAGTCCATTCTGTTTCCCCTCGATTCTGAGGCTGGACCTAACGGTTTGACTCCAGCCACCTCTAGAGAAGATCAAAGCTGTAGAATGGCCAGAGAATATGCAAGCTATCAGTCCGTGTGATCGACCTCCCTTTAAAAGTTCTACAGGCACTGGCTGTTGTACCTGCTGGATGGAGTGTGTTCCCCTGCTACAGCTCCTTCCCTCACAAGTCAACTCACTCGCCCTGCTCCTTCAGAGTGGGATCACTGTCACTTCCACCCTATTACACACTTACAGTTTCCAACACAATGGAAGGCAATGAACAGTTTTTTTCCAATGGCTTCCTGTCTCAGCCTGAATATGTTGGTGAGCCCTGAAATATCTCACTCCCTTCCCTGTGGCTCAATGGGATTCACATTTCACCAGATCCACATTCACCTGCCTATCCCTCCCAGGCCCTGATCGAGAAGGTGCCTGTTATTGTTGTTGTTATTCACACATCTCAGTTTTAAGCCTGGGTGCCACTAATATGCATTTCCTCATTACACCCTGCCCAGCCCTGCCTGACAGCATCACACTCTGAAATCCTGCTTGCCCCCCAGCCTTCACAACTGCACAATATGCCCTTGGCTACAGTACCTGGCCCTGAAGACTACATTGCTGAGGCTCAGTGCTATGGCTGCAGCTGCAATTGTACATCTGATTCTCCTCAATAACCCCATCCAGACCACCCCCAACATCTCCACGAACCATGAGTCACGGTGCCAACTGATATGACCAGGTAGCCCCACAAGAAGTGCCCAGGCCTCTGACTGCATTCAGGCTGACCCTTCCTGTGTGGACTACAGAAGCAGAAACCCCTGACTGAGACCCACCTGACCGGACCCTTGCCCAAAAACACTCCGATTGAGACACCTGACCCCTGAATTGGTACTGGAGGCTGCCTGTGCCATGATCCCCTGACAGACAGGGACTTTGGAGACCCCTACACCTCTAAGACATTGTGACATGACTGCCCGCCTGCTACACGTGCAGCGTGTTTGCTGTCTAAGCTGCTAGTACACAGTGAAAATGGGAGATTGACGGAGCACACTACTGCTCTACAATTTGCTCATCTCATAAACTGAGGCCTACAACAAGGCAAGCTGACTGGTTTTATGACTGCACTAATTTACATAACATGGCAAGTCCATTCAACCCATGGTGTCAGTGGAGTAGGCAACGGAAGGGTACCAGTGCTTGGCGTGTCCTCTTCGCCTGCATGGTTTTCCTTTTGCTGTTTCCTCCTTCTTTTTCTTTTCACTCTAACAAACCTGAGACGGAGAGCACTCCAGCAGGAAGAGGCTTTGGAATGGCAACAGCATCTTCAGAAGCACTGTGGCTACTGAATTGGTCATTCAGCCCATGAAGCCTAGAGTGGGACACTTGCGGTGGCAGGGCATGGGCTGGCATAGGCCAGAGTGGAACACTCTCTGTGGCATGGTGTGGGCTGGTATAGCCCGGAGCGGGACACTCTCTGTGGAATGGTGTGGGCTGGTATAGCCCGGAATGGGACACTCTCTGTGGAATGGTGTCAGCTGGTATAAGCCAGAGAGGGACACACTCTGTGGAATGGTGTGGGCTGTATAGCCCGGAGCGGGATACTCTCTGTGAAATGGTGTGGGCTGGTATAGCCCGGAATGGGACACTCTCTGTGGAATGGTGTCGGCTGGTATTGCATGGAGTGGGACACTCTGTGGAATGGTGTGTGACACTCTCTGTGGCATGGTGTCGGCTGGCATAGCCTGGAGCAGGTTACTCTGTGGAATGGTGTGGGCTGGTATAGCCCAGAGTGGGACACTCTCTGTGGAATGGTGTGGTCTGGTATAGCCCGGAGTGGGACACTCTCTGTGGAATGGTGTGGGCTGGTGTGGCCCAGAGTGGGACACTCTCTGTGGTATGATGTGGACTGGTATAGCCTGAAATGGGACACACTCTGTGACATAGGTTCGGCTGGTATAGCCTGGAGCGGGATACTCTCTGTGGAATGGTGTGGGACACTCTCTGTGGCATGGTGTCAGCTCATATAGCTTGGAGCAGGTTACTCTGTGGAATGGTGCAAACTGGTCTAGCCCGGAGTGGGACACTCTCTATGGAATGGTGTGGTCTGGTATAGCCTGGAGTGGGATACTGTGTAGAATGGTGTGGTCTGGTATAGCCCAGCGTGGGATACATTGTGGAATGATTAGGGCTGGTATAGCCTTGAGTGGGATACTCTGTGGAATGGTGTGGTCTGGTATAGCCCGGAGTGGGATACTCTGTGGAATGGTGTGATCTGGTATAGCCCCGAGTGGGATACTCTGTGGAATGGTGTGGGCTGGTATAGCCCCGAGTGGGATACTCTGTGGAATGGTGTGGGCTGGTGTAGCCCAGAGTGGGACACTCTCTGTGGAATGGTGTGGCCTGGTATAGCCCCCGGAGCGGGATACTCTGTAGAGTGATGTGGGCTGGTATAGCCTGGAGCGGGACACTCTCTGTGGAATGGTGTTGGCTGGTACAGCCCAGAGTGGTATACTCTGTGGAATGGTGTGGGCTGGTATAGCCCGGAGCGGGATACTCTCTGTGGAATGGAGTGGGCTGGTATAGCCCAGAGTGGGACACTCTCTGTGGAATGGTGTGGCCTGGTATAGCCTGGGGCAGGATACTGCTGGCAGCATTGTACTAGGCTGGTATAGCAGCACAGAAGGAAATGCTGGACTCTCTTTAAATTGTTTTTACTTTATTCTAAGTGTGACGGTGCACACTTTTCACTGCATTTCATATTGAATATGTGACAATAAGTGATTCAGTGAATCAAATCAAGTAAAAGTAAGGTATGACAGAGTTGCTCTAACTAAGCAGGGTTATGCTAAGTGAGTGAACATCAAGATAGTAAGCAAATATCCTTGAGATACAGCCTCGTCCCATCTGTCACCTTTGAGCCTGTCTATGTATTCAAAGTGTCCTCACTGTAGCCTTTCAATGCAAGCTGCTAGTGAACCCTGCAATGGAAGTCTGTGCTTGCAGAATGCTCTGCCCACGAATCACAGAAATGCCAGGATGGTCATGATGGGCTGACAGATGTTGATGCCAATGTCCATGGAGAAGGAGCGGGTGGTGGCTGATTCCTGTACACTGCGCCCTGAGCCGTGGTCTGGTCACAGATAATACAGAGTGCTTCAGAGTGGGTGGTAGGTTGAATTTGCTGGGCATGGACTCTAATTTCCTTCTCAATTTTCCCAACATCTCACTTATTTGGTGAGTTCAGTAATTCAGGTACAGGTTTTGACATGAGCACGGCAGTTAACCCTGTGAGTTGGTGTCTCACTATGCCGTTAATGAAAAGTGTGAAAGATGGAGCAAGATGATATTGCCACCTTGTTGCCTTATCCATGTGACTCAGACCCCCAAAACATTCCTTCCATTGTCCTTTAATGTCCTTTCAAGGAGTTATTTGAATGGAACTTCGAATACAATTTACCAAACTTGATTATTATCTGAATTTCATTGACTTACACTTGTTCATTGTCTGCCCCTTCCCTTTTCTGAGTTTTCATATTTCTATTACCTTTGTAGCCTATTGTGTCATCTCAGCTCTATCCTTCCTCTCCCCGTTTTACCTTTTGCCCCCCCTCCCCCCCGATGTCTCTGATTTGACTATTTCACTTCTACTGGCTCACACATCATGGATGTGGTGGCTCAGTGGTTAGAACTGCTGCCTCAGAATACCAGGGACCTAGGTTTGATTCCAGCATTGGGCGACCATCTGGGAGAGTTTGCACATTCTCCCTGTGTTGGGTGGGTTTCCCCCGGGTGCTCCGGTTTCCTCTTACAGACCAAAGATGTGCCCCTTAGGTGGACAGGCCATGCTAAATAGTGTCCAGGGATGTACAGACCAGATGGATTAGCCATGGCAGATGCAGGGTTCCAGGGATTGGAGGGGAGGGGAAATGAACCTTGGAGGGTTGGTGTGGACTTGATAGGCTGAATGGCCTGCTTCCACCTGTAGGAATTCTATGATACTAATGAAGCATTTTATTTCCTGCTTTCTAATGAGTGGAAGGTTCATTCAATTGAATTATGTTTTAAAAGATGCTGCCCACAAAAAGGAATATAATTATAATTCATGTCAAATCTTGCTTTATTTATAGCATTGTTTTTTAAACACCCACTCGTTCAAAGTGATGTAAAACTAATGCCAAATGAACAGGTTTGTTTGCTGTCAGAGTAAATGTGGAAAGTACCCAATACTATAAGCTATTTTATTATGAAACAGCATATGAAGCATGAGCTTTCACACCCTTCCAGGGCTCAGTTACACTACCTTCCTGCTGAAGCATTAGCTTTCCTCTTAGTATTTTGCAATGAACTGCAGAGAATACACATCCATTCTCTTCCACAGAGAAAATGGTGGTGAGGAAATAAGCGCACAGTGGCCAGTATCCTGTCACCAAGTCACCTTTTATTTATATGTGCACAGAACATGAGCTCTGACCAGCCCACTTAGAGACTGAGGAGACCCTCTGAATCTCCAGTTTATATTTTTTTTCAAAATAGAGTCGGAAATCTCCTGTTTCTTTTTTCTTTTTTTTTAAAATTAACCCCCACACTACTGCCTAACTGTGGTAGTGCTTATTTTCTCCCCAGCACCCATGGTGTGTGTGTGCAGGTGTGAGACACAGTGAAAGACACAAAGTGCAAGAATCTTTATTCAATTTCCACCACCAGGAAGAAAGGAAAACACCCGGGTGGCCAGTGACAAGCAGTGCCCTTCACATCAAAGGGCAATGCTGTGTGATCAAACAGTGAAGGGGAGGGCAGAGATTAAATCAAAATAGAGTTGGAGGGGGAAATAATGCACTCCACTCCCTGTGACGCCCACCTCTCCCTGAACAACTCCAGGGTGTTGGTGGACACCATGTGCTCCTTCTCCAAGGACACCAGGCTCGAATGTAACCGCGAAAGAGGGGAAGGCAGTCAGCCCTAACCACCCCCTCCATGGCCCACTGCCTGGACCTGTTTATGGCCAGTTTGGCCAAGCCCAGGAGCAGACCCACGAGGAAGTCTTCAGACCTGCCCTCCCTCCCCCGTACCGGGTGCCCAAACATCAGGTGCGTGGGACTGAAATGCAACCAAAGAATCTCCAGTTTATCCTTTTTTCAAAGCTCTCACCTCCTTCCACCTCCTCCTTCTTCTGTCTTCTTCTTCTTCCTTCCTTCCTCTCTCTCGAGATGTGGGGCAGCTGGTTCAGGGATAGTCCCCTTCCCCTCTGACACCTTCAAGGAGGAGAGTCTTTGCACACATGCACACACTCACACTGATACAGCGCTCAAGTAAGGGGAAACACCCAAGTGGTCCAGTGACAAGCAATGCCCTTCACAAAAGGCAATGCTGTGTGATCAAATATAGTTCATGTGATGTGTAGGCACAGCTAGGATCTGAACCCCAAATTTCACTGTTTAGCGAGCTAATACTTTAACTAACTAAGCCAGAATGTCATGTTGACACTCCTGTTTATGTTTTTTTTGTAGGACACAGTGAAGAACAACAAGTGTATAAATCTTTATTTATATTCCACCACTAGGAAGAAAGGAAACACCAGACTGGCCAGTGACAAGCAGTGCCCTTCTCAACAAAGGGCAATGCTGTGTGAGACACTTCTGTTTATTTTTTTGTGAGAGACACAAGATGCATGAGTCTTTATTCAATTTCCACCACCAGGAGGATAGGAAAACACCCGGGTGGCCAGTGACAAGCAGTGCCCTTCACATCAAAGGACAATGCTGTGTGATCACACAGTGAAGGGGAGGGCAGGGACTAAATCAAAATACAATTGGAGGGGGAAATGATGCACTCCACTCCCTGCGGCACCCACCTCTCCCTGAACAACTCCAGGGTGTTGGTGGACACCGTGTGCTCCTTCTCCAAGGACACCCGGGCCCTAATGTAACCATGGAAGAGGGGCAGGCAGTCGGCCCTAACGACCCCCTCCACGGCCCGCTGCCTGGACCTGTTTATGGTCAGTTTGGCCAAGCCCAGGAGCAGACCCACGAGGAGGTCTTCAGACCTGCCCTCCCTCCTCCGTACCGGGTGCCTGAAGATCAGGAGCATGGGACTGAAGTGCAACCAAAGAATCTCCAGTTTTTTTTTGTTTTTATAATTTTTTTTAAAATTAACCCCCACACTACTGCCTAACTGCAGTAGTGCTTATTTTATCCCCAGCACCCATGGTGTGTGTGTGTGCAGGTGTGAGACACAGTGAGAGAAACAAAGTGCACAAATCTTTATTTAATTTCCACCATCAGGAAGAAAGGAGACACCCGGGTGGCCTGTGACAAGCACTGCCCTTCACAGCAAAGGGCAATGCTGTGTGATCAAACAGTGAAGGGGAGGGCAGGGACTAAATCAAAATAGAGTAGGAGGGGGAAATGATGCTCTTCACTCCCTGCAGTGCCCACCTCTCCCTGAACAACTCCAGGGTGTTGGTGGACACCGCGTGCTCCTTCTCCAAGGACACCCGGGCTCTAACGTAACCGCGGAAGAGGGGCAGGCAGTTGGCCCTCACGACCCCCTCCACGGCCCGCTGCCTGGACCTGTTTATGGCCAGTTTGGCCAAGCCCAGGAGCAGACGCATGAGGAGGTCTTCAGACCTGCCCTCCCTCCTCCGCACCGGGTGCCCAAACATCAGGTGCGTGGGACTGAAGTGCAACCAAAGAATCTCCAGTTTTTTTTTCTTTTTTTCTCTTTTTTTTCATTCTTTATTTCCTTTTCTTTTTGTTGGAAACCCTGTTGTTTATCTTTTTTTAGCCCACACTACTACCTAACTGCGGTAGTGCTTATTTTTTCCCCAGCACCCATAGTGTGTGTGTGCAGGTGAGAGACACAAGGTGCATGAAACTTTATTCAATTTCCACCACCAGGAAGATAGGAAAACACCTGAGTGGCCAGTGACAAGCAATGCCCTTAACATCAAAGGGCAATGCTTTGTGAACAATTTTTTGTTCACTACTGCCTAACTGCAGTAGTGCTTATTTGTTCCCCAGCACTCATGGTGTGTGTGTGTGCAGGTGTGAGACACAGTGAGGGACACAAAGTGCACAAATCTTAATTTAATTTCCGTGTGCTCCTTCTCCAAGGACACCCGGGCCCTAACGTAACTGCGGAAGAGGGGCAGGCAGTCGGCCCTAACGACCCCCTCCATGGCCCGCTGCCTGGACCTGTTTATGGCCAGTTTGGCCAAGCCCAGGAGCAGACCCACGAGGAGGTCTTCAGACCTGCCCTCCCTCCTCCGTACCGGGTGCCCGAAGATCAGGAGCATGGGACTGAAGTGCAACCAAAGAATCTCCAGTTTTTTTTGTTTTTATAATTTTTTTAAAAATTAACCCCCACACTACTGCCTAACTGCGGTAGTGCTTATTTTTTCCCCAGCACCCATGTTGTGTGTGTGCAGGTGTGAGACACAGTGAGAGACACAAGGTGCACAAATCTTTATTTAATTTCCACCACCAGGAAGAAAGGAGACACCCGGGTGGCCAGTGACAAGCAGTGCCCTTCACAGCAAAGGGCAATGCTGTGTGATCAAACAGTAAAGGGGAGGGCAGGGACTAAATCAAAATAGAGTTGGAGGGGGAAATGATGCAGCGCCCACCTCTCCCTGAACAACTCCAGGGTGTTGGTGGACACCGCGTGCTCCTTCTCCAAGGACACCCAGGCTCTAACATAACCGTGGAAGGGGGGCAGGCAGTCGGCCTTTACGACCACCTCCATGGCCCGCTGCCTGGACCTGTTTATGGCAGTTTGGCCAGGCCCAGGAGCAGACCCACGAGGAGGTCTTCAGACCTGCCCTCCCTCCTCCGTACCGGGTGCCCAAACATCAGGTGCGTGGGACTGAAGTGCAACCAAAGAATCTCCAGTTTTTTTTCTTTTTTTCTTTTTTTATTTCCTTTTCTTTTTGTTGGAAACACTGTTGTTTATCTTTTTTTAGCCCACACTACTACCTAACTGCGGTAGTGCTTATTTTTTCCCCAGCACCCATAGTGTGTGTGTGCAGGTGTGAGACACAAGGTGCATGAAACTTTATCCAATTTCCACCACCAGGAAGATAGGAAAACACCTGAGTGGCCAGTGACAAGCAGTGCCCTTAACATCAAAGGGCAATGCTGTGCGAACAATCAACATTTTAAAAATTTTTTTTCTCCTTACACAAAGTGCACAAATCTTTATTTAATTTCCACCACCAGGAAGAAAGGAGACACCCGAGTGGCCTGTGACAAGCAGTGCCCTTCTCATCAAAGGGCAATGCTGTGTGATCAAAACAGTGAAGGGGAGGGCAGGGTATAAATCAAAATAGAGTTGGAGGGGAAATAATGCACACCACTCCCTGCAGCACCCACCTCTCCCTGAACAACTCCAGGGTGTTGGTGGACACCGCGTGCTCCTTCTCCAAGGACACCCGGGCTCTAACGTAACCGCGGAAGGGGGGCAGGCAGTCGGCCCTAACGACCCCCTCCATGGCCCGCTGCCTGGATCTGTTTATGGCCAGTTTGGCCAAGCCCAGGAGCAGACCCACGAGGAGGTCTTCAGACCTGCCCTCCCTCCTCTGTACCGTGTGCCCAAACACCAGGTGTGTGGGATTGAAGTGCAACCAAAGAATCTCCAGTTTATCTTTTTTTTTCCTTTTTTTTCTTTTTTTCTTTATTTGTGAAGGGGAGGGCAGGGACTAAATGGAGTTGGAGGGGGAAATGATGCCCTCCACTCCCTGTGGCACCCACCTCTCCTTAAGGAGGCTGGGAGTATCCCCTGGTTATATTATTTTTATTAACCCCCACACTACCGCCTAACTGCAGTAGTGCTTATTTTTCCCCCAGCACCCATGGTGTGTGTGTGCAGGTGTGAGACACAGTGAAAGACACAAAGTGTATAACTCTTTATTTCTTTTTCTTTTTTTCAATCTCCAGTTTATATTTTTTTTCTTTTTTTTAAAATTCTATTTCATTTTTTTTTATTAACCCCCACACTACCGCCTAACTGCGGTAGTGCTTATTATTTTTATCCCAGCACCCATGGTGTGTGTGTGCAGGTGTGAGACACAGTGAAAGACGCAAAGTGTATAACTCTTTATTTCTTTTTCTTTTTTTCAATCTCCAGTTTATATCTAACCGCTAAGGCTCCTTTATTAGCCGAAGTTAACGGCTGCAGTCAAGATTTTAGTCAATGAGATCCACCTGGCCATGGTTCCAATCTCTACAGCCACAAAGCCTAGAAAGTTGGGATTTAAACAGCCTGTTCTCAGGATAAATGGGGTAAATAATAGACTGCTGCAATGAACATTAAGATGAACAACAACCTAGACAAAATTTACAATTGTCTATACCTTAAATAAGGCTGCTGATGACTAACAAAATAACAATGAACTTTGGAAATAATTGAACTCAGTAATCACTAGCTTTCTAAGTACCTGTCCTCATCTTACGCATCTGTTTTCAATCAATATACTTAATATATCATCAGCACCTTTCTGCTCTTTCAGTATGATCTTACATCTGTTACAATGAATACTTGATTCTCGGTCTCTTTGTTCAAACTTTTAAAAACATTGTTCACCATCCATTCTCTTCCTTGCAAATAGGGAACTAGGTGGCAGCCCCATAGCTCTAAGGGTTACTGCTGATCTTCAGCAAATTCAATGGGCGTTTATTAAACGGAGTAGGATAATTCAGTTAATGTCTTTGCAATGGAAACTCTCATAGAGTTTCAGATACCATTCGACAAGCCTTGCACAGTCCAGCCAATACCTAGCTCAATTTTGTGGTCACAATGTTTCTTGCCCAAGCCCCAAACCAGGGCTTGAGTACACAATCTAAGATAATAATATAGATTTAGACTTTATCACATGTACTCAAGTTCAAAAGTACGGGCATACAGTGAAAAATTTTCAATATCGCCACACACAGCGTCATCTTTGGTACAAGTACCTCGATACAAAAATTTAAGAACAAGATAAAAGGAAACAAGGAATGAAGTTAAAAGTCAAACATTACAGTCTTGCTTTGCATTAAGTCAAAAACTAAAGAGATAAAGCTAAAAGTTCAACCTTTGCCATCTTTCTTAAGGGCATAGACATGCTGGGACCAGACTTTCTACAAGGGCTCAATCCCCTCTGCTTTGGCATGCTTTCCCCACACTGGCTCAATCTCTCCTTGTAGCAGATGTTGGGCGATCCTCCATCGCTGCGTTGGTGCTCAGGCTGCCAAAGATCCAATCCAGGTGCCACCTGCACAGATTCTTGGCTGTATTTTCAAACCACACATAGTGCAGCATAACACGGTGGCTCAGTGGTTAGCACTGCTGCCTCACAGTGCCAGGGTCCCGGGTTTGAATCCCACTATCTGTGTGAAGTTTGCGCATTCACCCAGTGCCTGCGTGAGTTTCCTCCCACAATCGAAAGATGCGCAGGTTAGGTAAATTGACCAGGCTAAATTGCCAAGTCAGGGGTAAATATAGGGTAGAGGAATCGGTCTGGGTGCGTTACTCTTTGGAGGGTTGGTATGGACTTGATGGGCCAAAGGGCCTGCTTCCATATTGTCGGGAATCTAATCTATTAGTGCATTACTGAGGGAATGCCGCTGTTTCAAATCATTCTGAGGCACTTTTGATTTATGATTCCATTTCCTTGTTCATCAATCTTCCATTTATAAAGAAGCAGGCAGTCCTGTTGCTCAAGCAAGCAATATTTTTGAATTCTTTCTTTTATCTCCTGTTTTTTAAAAAAAACTCCTGTTTTTTTAATTTTCCCCCAACAGTGGTATATTCTGAGGCAATAAGGCAATTATTGACCATTAAGGCAATAATGTGGATTCTTGTAGCAGTTTGTGGGATCTTACTGTCAGAAAATGGCGTTGAATTACTTCCCAACAGCAAATCAATGCTTTTTAGCAGAATTTCAACATATGATGTTTTTTCAAGATGCTTTGCTGTAACATAGTGGACATGTTAAACCTCACTCATCCCGTGTAGAAATGAGGCAACCGGGTGTGTTATCCATTTCTGACTTGCAGCAGGAGTTGTAGGTCTGAGCTGAGATGCTGCTGACTTTACTGTCCTACTGACAGTGCCCAAACCTCCCTTCCCTTCCTGGAGCTCTCCATCTCCATTTCTGGTGACTGACTAACCAAAGACATCTCCTACAAGCCCACCGACTCTCACAGCTACCTAGACTTCTTCACCTCCCAACCCGTTGCACCCGACGGTCTCCTGTACATCAGGGAGACAGGACGCCTTCGTGCAGATCGTTTCAGAGAACATCTCTGGGACACCCACACCAACTAACCCCACCACCCCGTGGCTGAACACTTCAGCTCCACCTCTCACTCCACCAAGGACATGCAGGTCCTGGGCCTCCTCCATCACCACACCCTATCCACCCTACGTCTGGAGAAAGAATGCTTCATGTTCTGCCTTGGGACCCTGCAACTACATGGGATCAATGTGAATTTCACCAGTTTCCTCATTTCCCCTCCCTCTACATTTTCCCAGTTCCAACCTTCCAACTTTGCACCGCCCTCATGAACTGTCCTACCTGTCCATCTTCCTTCCCACCTATCTGCTTCACCCTCCTCTCCGACCTATCACCATTACCCTCACCTCCATCCACCTATGGCACTACCTACCCCACCACCAACCACCCCGCCCCCCCCCCCCCCCCCCCCCCCCCCCCCCCCCCCATACCTTCCCATTTATCTCTCCACTCCTCTGCTCACAAGCCTCATTCCTCATGAGGGCACCTTGCCCGAAATGTCAAATCTCCTGCCCCTCAGCTGCTGCCTGACCTGCTGTGCTTTTCCAGCACCCCACTCTCGACTCTGATCTCCAGCATCCACAGTCCTCACTTTCTCCTAGCAGTCTTCCCAGTGATCTTTGACATAAACATAATCTCCCAACATTTGGACTCAATTCCCTTTATGATAACATTCTTTTGCTAGAAGGCTGTGGGTCCATGTCACTGCAGGGGCTTATATACAGAGTACTGTTGAAGTACTGTCAAAGGCTTCACATTAAACTAGTCCCGATTTCCCCAATCCAATGATTGTAAATTTTTTGATATGCTGGAAGCAACAGCTATCCTTCAAGGAATATGAAATGTGATTATTTGATGTTTTTGTTACGATGGTATATTCAACTTTCGTGGCCTAACATGGTTCTCAAATAGGCAAAAGGCCAACCTCATACAACTCATCAGTAAACAAGAGTAAGTTTGAGCAGACATTAACATGGCGACATGAGCACACAGATCTGTAGTCCTCTGCTGATTTAAACCTTTCTGAGAGTTACACGTTGAGATGATGGGTTGTCTGTGGAGCATTCATCGTTCTGGATTAGTAATGCTGGAAAAGCACAGCAGTTCAGGCAGCATCCAAGGAGCAGGCCTGAACTGCTGTGCTTTTCCAGCACCACTAATCCAGAATCTGGTTTCCAGCATCTGCAGTCATCGTTTTTACCTAGTTTCTTTTACCCTGTGGAGCATTCAGCTATCCATTTCCGAATAGGAGATAGTGAGGACTGCAGATGCTGGAGAAGTCAGAGTCAATAAAGTGGCACTGGAAAAAGCACAGCAGGTCAGGCAGCATCTAAGGAGCAAGAGAGTCAATGCTAATCAGGACTGGGATTCAGAACAAACATTTCTGAATTGCAACAGGAGCTGTAGGCCTGGGATGAGACACAGATTTTGCTGCCTGACTGCATTCAGCTTGGAAGAAAAGAACAAGACAACTCAGGAATATACAAAAGATAATAGTGGATGAAAAACAATTTTGAACAGCAATAATTGAAATCTCGAGCTTATGCAGTTTCACTATAATGAAGGAAAGAAGATAATGACTAAACAATTAGACTCAAATTTCACTCCAGCAACTCAAAGACTCTTTAAAAAAAGTGTAAACTGCACCTGAAACAGAAATTGCTGGAAAATCTCAGCAAGTCTGTCAGCATCAGTGGAGAGAAATCAGAGTTAATATTTTGGGTCAAGTGACCTTTCCTCAGGACGCTGATCACTAGAGCTGAAATGTTAACTCTGATATCTCTCCAAAGATGTTGCCAGACTTGCTGAGCTTTTCCAGTAATTTCATTCTTGTTTCATATTTCCGGCACCTGCACTTTCGTTTTTTTTTAAGCAAACTGCACCTGACTTGTTTGCACTCCATATCCCACTCCACCTTCCTTGTAAGCTCTTTACCTCATATGAATGCTTGTAGCTGGGTTTTATTTACTCTCTCACTCAAGAAATCCTTAGCATTGGCTCTTCTTCTGTTTTGATCTGGTTAACAAAGTTCAGTTGAAATCTGCTAGCTGTGAAAAGGGCATAAAATTCAGCCTGTCATCCACAAGCTGAATAATGTTCAAACGATCCCTCTCACTTATCTAAGAGGCGCTGTGATTTAGTGAGGCTTCACCCTATTAATGGGGAGACCTTTGCTGCTCATGGAAGCAGTAAAATAAAGTTTATTTAATTTGTTCCTGTCCCCGTTTTATGTGAGTGCTGAATCTGAGGTGTATGGCTTGCTCATCACATGTAAATTAATAAGACCCAGATGAAGAGTTAACCTCAGAGGAATTTAAGCCACTTACTATCCAAATGGACACTTGTGTGAAGGAGAAACAGCTAGGCGGGCATCAGTTGCTGCTGGTTTTTAAATGTTCTACTCTTCTTTCTTCCTCTTTGTACTTCTTTTTGTTGCCAAACTGAGTGGCTGCTCACACGAAGGGATTCATGAAATTAGCTGTATGCAAATGGAGTTCACTTTAAATTGCTTTCATTTGTTAAGGGAATGTGGGCATCACTGATTGGGTAATTAGGGAAGGGTGACAAAGGCTGGACCAGAGGTTAGATAAGAGTTAACAACATTTCTGGGGATTTGCAGTCAAATGTAGCCCAGACTATACAAAAGTAAAGACTGCAGATGCTGGATATTAGAGTCAAGAGTGTGGTGCTGGAAAAGCACAGCAGGTCAGGCAGCATCCTCATGAATGGTTTTTGCCCAAAACATCGATTTTCCTGATCCACGGATGTTGTCTGACCCGCTGTACGTTTCCCGCACCACACTCTTGACTGTAGCCGAGACTATATCTGGGAGGCAGATTTCTTTCCCTGTGGGATATTAGTAACTTATTACAATAGACAACAATTTCCTGGTCACTATTAGACTAGCTTTCAATTCTACGTTTTATTCAGTTCAAATTTCATTATCCGCTATGCTGCTACTTGAACCCACCTCCCCAGAACCTGGATCTGGAAACATTACTACACCAGGACTGTTTGTGCCAAACTAGTTTAGTCAACTGCCTGTTACAGACTACTAAACATATTCTCTTCTGACTGTATTTTAGCAATAGCTAAACTCTTCTTAGAGCAGGAATTTAGCAATTTCCAGATTTTTATGTTGTGGGTGTTTTAGTATAAGAGGGGATGAGAGGGTTAACCTTTTGTGAGAGGGCCAGGGTGTTGAGGCTCCTTTAGAAACCGGTCTATTTTTGAGGTATTGTGAAGATCAATTGGGCTTATCTGCAGGAAGGGACAGCTTCTTCATCCGACTCAGAAGTCTCCCACTGAAATAGCGACAAATAGGAGGACAATTCCGGCAGCTCATCCCAAAGGCAGGGCACTACAGCAGAAGCTTCCTGGAGTGCAGGCCCAGGTTGGAAACAATGGCCACTTGTGAACATTGCTTCTCTTTCCCATCTGTTATTCAGTAGGCTAGTAGTTTGTTTTCTAAAAAAAAAAGATGCACAGGATTTCTGAGATAAAGGTCAAACTGCAGAGGTTACAAAGTTCTGACATTTCTATTTCCTGTGTGGAAAATACAGTTGTGATCCTCCTTGTACGTTTGTGTTGGCTGTCAAAAACTGTGAGCTGCCAACTCTCAGAAAAAGTTCCAAACTATTTCTCAGCAGCTGCCTGGTTTTCTCCTCCACCTTCCTTGTCCCAGCACTAACGACAGTGTTAACTTTCACAACTCAGTATCTTGTGAAAAGAGAATTTGGACTGAAAACTGAATGGAGCACTGAGAGCCCATTCCCTCCTAAATGAGGCATCAAAAAGATCAGTGCAACCCAGCAACTTTATGCATAACTATCAGTTTAAACAAGGAGTCAATCTTAATAAAACTAACACGTATGGGCAAGAAGAAATGTTCCATACACTGCAGAGACAAAGCATCAGTTTAATTGAAGAGCACAATCTATTGTAAAACTTGTACAAAGTAGATAACATTGCAGAATATATTGATACAGGTGCCGAGGTAATTGTATGTGGGTATACCCCCATATTTGATCTGTTATTAATTCTGCTACTGAGTGAGACTCTTAGGCAGGTATGATTTCAGCCTATTGAAATCAAAATTCATGCTTATTATGAGTGGTCATACTGCAGGAGATGGGCAGGAAGTCATTTTCAGAACTCCTCTGACTTTACGTTGTTTTTTCTCGTTGGCAGCCACACACACATACACTCAAAGATCGACTCCATTGATGATTTGGTGAAAACACTATTCAAAATTTGGAGTATGCAATGGGCACCCAGACTCACTGATGTATATTTATTCTAGATATCAATTTATGGTGATTACACTTATTTGGGCGGCACGGTGGCTCAGTGATTAGCATTGTTGCCGCACAGTGCCAGGGACCCAGGTTTGATTCCAGCCTCAGGCAACTGTCTGTGTGGAGTTTGCACATTCTCCCTGTGTCTGCATGAGTTTCCTCTGGGTACTCTGGTTTCCTCCCACAGCCCAAAGATGTGCAGGTCAAGTGAATTGGCCATGCCCCACACACTACATGCTAAATTGCCCATAGTGTTAGGTGCATTCGTGAGAGGGAAAAGGGTCTGGGTGGGTTACCCTTTGGAGAGTCGGTGTCGACTTGTTGGGCCGAAGGGCCTATTTCCACACTGTAGGGAATCTAATCTAATCATTTTCTGAGTCTGAAACACCTTGTACAAATCTGCACTGATATATGTAGACAGACTAACAGGTTTGCTTTGGATCTGGGTGTAGGCAGGCGTGGAGATTATTTGCACAGTCTTTTTGCATATAGGTCCCTGTGGGACCAGCCTTTTTTCTGGAGAGCTATGCTTAAAAATAGTTACAAAATGAAAACTTTATATTGCAAAAGAAAAATTTATTAGTAATTAGATTTGCTACTAACTCTATCCAATGAGCATCACTATATGCAAGGGTGAATGTTTAGTTTCCCTCCATTATAGTGGTAAGTACGCAGTAACCATTTTTACCCAAAAATGCATCAGCTTTTGTTAAATTCAATCATGGGATGAGGGCATTGCTAGCTAGGCCAGTTTAATTGCCCGTTCAATTATCCAGAGGGTGGAAAGGAGTCAACCACATCGCTGTGGTCTGAAATCCACATGTAGGCCAGACCAGGTAAGGACAGCAGTTACCTTACTGAAATGCATTAACGAACCAGATAGATTTTTATCATAAAATAGAATTTCATAGAATCCCTACAGTGTGGAAACAGGCCCTTCAGCCCAACAAATCCACTCCAACCCTCCAAACAGTATCTCACCCAGACCCATTCCCCTACCCTATTACTCCACATCTTCCCTGACTAATGGACCTACCCTACACATCCCGGAACAATATGGACAATTTAGCATGGCCATTTCACCTAACCTGCACACCTTTGGACTGTGCTGAAAATGTGTTTCTGGAAAAGCGCAGCAGGTCAGGCAACATCCAAGGAATAGGAGATTCGACGTTTCGGGCATAAGCCCTTCTTCAGAAAGGGCTTCTTCAGAAAGCCTTCTTCCTGAAGAAGGGTTTATGCCTGAAATGTCGAATCTCCTGTTCCTTGGATGCTGCCTGACCTGCTGCGCTTTTCCAGCAACACATTTTTAGCTCTGATCTCCAGCATCTGCAGACCTCACTTTCTCCACCTTTGGACTGTGGGAGGAAACCAGAGCACCCAGAGGGAACCCCCGCAGACACGGGGAGAATGTGAAAACTCCACACAGATAGTCATCCGAGGCTGGACTCAAACCTGGGTCTCTGGTTCTGTGAGGCAGCAGTGCTAGCCACTGAGCCACCGTGCTACCCAACAGCAGTTTTGTGGTTGTCGTTAGATTCTTAATTACAGATTACTTTTATATTGAATTCAACTTCCACCATCTTCCTGGCAGGATTTGAACCCAGGTCCCTGAACATTACCTGAGTTGAATGTTCGAATGCTCATTGATTTTCCACTGTTTTATTTTTATTCTTTTATCAAATTTTGAATTATGAGCTAGAAATGATGGATGGTCTTTGGAACAGCTTGTGGTAAAAGGTAAAGAGTCGAGAATGTGGTGCTGGAAAAGCACAGCAGGTCAGGCAGCTTCTGAAGAGTAGAAGAATCAACGTTTCGGATAGAAGTAAAGAACAGACCAAACCTGTTTTATTTCTTCATTAGACCACTGATGGAAGCTAAATGCAGACTGAGCCCTGATTAACAAAGTTCTAACAGACACAAGGACTCTGGGAAGAGCTCTGTGTTTAAACAGACAGCAGAGTTGGCTATTACTTAACCTGGGAATTGGATCTGCCAAGTCTGACAGAGAGCCTATGTTCAAGCAGTTGGCAATTGTTGAATGGTAATGGGGACTCAATCAATCTGCCAATCAGAGCAGAGCAAGAATCAAAGTTGTCTTTTGGAGACATGGTTCTGGGATGCTGCTGAGACAGCATGAAGATTTGAAAGCTCCCCGCCCAAAATGATATACCAGCTGGTCACTTTGATCAAAGTTTCATAAATACAGCCATGTTATGCCTGTGAAATAATGCACCAAGAAAGTCATTTGAGTAAAATGGCCAGTTTTATTACTTCCATTCATTTTCCCCTGAACTGTAATTGTTTATCTGTCTACCTTTTGTGTGAATGAGGGCTGAGATCAAATGTTTTGGGTTTAAAACACAGATGTTAATCAGCCTAACTTCCTCTGCGTGAATGTTTTTGTGTATAATAAGTTGCTGTGGCGGTGCTCGGACCCGACATAGTGCGCCAGTTGGAAGATGCTCAGGTGTATGGTAGAATCCCGCCTGCGTTTACCCCTGACCATTCACATTGGCCCCAAGGCCCCGTACTTCCCATAGGAGCCTGTACCCCACAACCTGAGCCACCTCTGAAATTTTAGTTTTGTCTCTTTCAGGGACATGACACAGCGGGCCTTGTATCGACAACTGCTGCACACCATCCATCTCTTCTTCCTCATCCACCAACCGGACATGCCATGGCGAGCCGATTTGCCACTGAGCAGTGGGGATCCTCAGTGGAGAGCTCTCTATGTGGGAGTCCTCCCCCTTTCTCTCGGGGATCTGGGGTGGAGTGTGCTGCAAGCAGCGCTCCCCTGCAACCGCAGATTGCGGTGATTCATGGACTCCCAGCCCAGCGGAGTGAACCATGTATCTATGGGGTGTGGGCACTTGCACTCCCTTTTTAGTTTTCTGGAAAACCTTCTCCTCTACTGGACTTCAGTTCCAGAAGAAGGAGGCGTATGTGTTGATGAGGCAAGATGGTTCAGATGAGGCAATGGAGAGTTACAGATCAGCTAGGGAGGATTTAAAGAAAGAGTTAAGAAGAGCAAAGAGAGGACACGAGCATCTTTAGCAAATAAAGTCAAGGAGAACCCTAATTCTTTCTATGGGTATGTGAGGAATAAGAGGATGACTAGGGTAGGAATAGGGCCAGTCAAAGACAGAAGTGGGAAGTTGAAGGTGGACCCTGTGGAGATCGGAGAGGCGCTAAAAGAACATTTCTCATCGGTTTTCACTCAGGAAAAGGAGAATATTGTAGAGGAGAAGAATGAGGTATGTGATATTAGACTAGAAAGGATCGAGGTTAGTTACGAACAGGTGTTATCAATTCTAGAAGGAGTGAAAGTAGACAAGTTCCCTGGGCCGGATGGGATCTATCCGAGGATTCTCTGGGAAACTAGGGAGGAGATAGCAGAGCCTTTGGCTTTGATATTTGAGTCAGCAAAAGACTGGAAGATTACAAATGTTGTGCCCTTGTTCAAGAAGGGCAGTAGAGATGACCCAGGTAATTATAAGCCAGTGAGCCTTACTTCTGTTGAAGGAAAGGTTTTGGAAAGGATTATAAGAGATGAGATTTATAACCATGTAGCAAGCAACAATTTGATTTCAGATAGTCAACATGGTTTCGTCAAGAGCAAGTCATGTCTCACAAACCTCATTGAGATTTTTGAGAAGGTGACCAAGCATATCAATGAAGGTATGGCAGTTGACGTGGTATGTATGGACTTCAGTAAAGCCTTTGATAAGGTCCCACATGGTAGGCTGTTGGAGAAAATGCAGAGGCATGGGGTTGAGGGTAATTTAGCAGTTTGGATTAGAAACTGGCTTTCTGAAAGAAAGCAGTGAGTGGTGGTTGATGGAAAATATTCAGTCTGGAGTCTGGTTACTAGTGGTGTGGCACAAGGATCTGTTTTGGGACTACTACAGTTTGTCATTTTTATAAATGACTTAGACACAGGCATAGGTGGATGGATTAGTAAACTTGCAGATGACACTAAAGTCGGTAGAGTAGTGGACAGTTTAGAAGAATGTTACTGATTGCAGAGGGACTTAGGTAAACTGCAGGATTGGGCTGAGAGGTGGCAAATGGAGTTCAATGCAGCTAAATGTGAGGTGGTGCACTTTGGGAAGAATAACATGAAGGCAGAGTACTGTGCCAATGGAAAGACTCTTGGTAGTGTGGATGTGCAGAAGGATCTTGGAGTCTGTGTACATCGATCCCTAAAAGTTGCCACCCAGGTTGATAGTGCTGTTAAGAAGGCATACAGTGTGTTAAGTTTCATTTGTCGAGGGATTGAGTTCTGAAGCTGCAATATTGTGCTGCAACTTTACAAAATGTTAGTATGGCCACATTTGGAATATTGTGTACAGTTCTGGTTGCCATATTTCGGCAAGGATGTGGAAGCATTGGAAAAGGTGCAGAGGAGATTTACCAGGATGTTGCCTGATCTGGAGGGAAGGTCTTATCAGGAAAGGCTGAGAGACTTGGGTCTGTTCTCATTGTAAAGAAGAAGGTTAAGAGAGGATTTGATAGAGACATACAAGATGATCAGAGGATTTGATAGGGTAGACAGTGAAAGTCTTTTTCCTAGGATGATGACGTCAGCTTGTACAAGGGTGCGTAACTACAAATTGAGGGGTGATAGATTTAAGGCAGATGTCAGAGGCAAGTTCTTTACGCAGAGAGTGGTAAGGGTGTGGAATGCCCTACCTGCCAATGTAATTAACTCAGCTACATTAGGGAGATTTAAACACGCCTTGGATGAGCACATGGATGATGATGGGATGGTGTAGATGGACGAGTGAGAATAGTTCACGGGTCAGAGCGACATTGAGGGCTAAAGGGCCTGTTCTGCACTGTATTGTTCTATGTTCTACGTTCTATTACAAAAAAAAAATAATAAATTGTTGTCTTTTGTTTAAGATGTAAAACCTGTATTTGGAAATTAATTAATCTGAAAAGTCCAAGGATTGGCTATTCAAAAGTCTGGTTAGGAACTATTGGAGTGATTACCTGGGGGTCTTTGATGGTTTAATTTTACAGTGTTGCAAATACAGAAGTGGAAAGGTTGTTTTGTTTAAGCTGTCTATCTTCATGTTTTAAGGCATGTATTGGTGCAACTTAAATCTCATTCCTTTGTATCATGAAACTTTTGTTGAGAAACATGAACGAACAGAGTGAAGTGAAAGACAAAGAACAGTAGTAGGGCCAGTGCCGACATTGCCTCATCATGATGCACTTTGCCTCTTAATAAGTACCCTTCCTGATTAACTTAATGCAGAGGAATATGAAGTTCTACATTTTGGAAGAAGCAATGTAAATGTACTACACAAAATAAAAGATACAGTTCCAAAAAGTGTGGAGGAACATATTGCTGGGGGTATGTGTGTACAGATCATGGGAGGTTGCAGAACAGAATAAGAAAGGGAGCTCAACAAGGATTCAGGATTCTAGGTCTTTCTAAACAGAGACGTAGAGTACATAAGCATAGACATTGCAATGAAGCTTCTAAAACACTGTTTCAACATCAACTGGAGTATTGAGTGAAATCTTATAGGAGTCTGAATGATATGGTTATGGCAAAGATTCATGGCAGAATTAGATGAGAAGTCTGATGAGGCAGGCCTCGGTATCAAAAGCAACTCATTACATCGTTTATGCTTTTGTGGAGTGGAAAGGCATGTTTCTCATTAGGAAGTGGTGAATTACTAATTAAGGAGAATTAAAGCTGGTTAAATGTTTCATTAATGGCACAGCACCCCTCAAATGTTCAGCTTCCTATCTTTTCAAACAATTCAGTGAGAATGCAGTTCGGCGCCAAGTGAGAGAGAGTGTGCTCAGGGAGCAAGCCAGCAGCTTTGAGATGTAGCCTGGCCCAAAACACTGAGTATCGATCCCTCCATTCAGGGAACATTGCTTCCTGTCCACCCGACACATGCCCCTTAGTTTTATAAATTTCAATTCGCAACCTCCTCCTGTCTAAGGAAGACAATCCCAGTTTGCCTAATCTCTCTTCATAAACTCTCCAGCCCAGACAACATCCTGAACCCTCTGGACTCCCTCCAGTGCTAACACATTCCCTTCTATAATGTGGATTATACTAACAGTTCCATTTTGTGCTACTGAGTAACTTAAACGCTGAAGTATCAAGTGATGCAATGAAAACGCAAATGTGAAAATTCAAATGTTGTGCATTGTCGCCCATTCCACCAAAGTCAATACATTTATTTCCTTCTCTCACGCCCACCATGTCCTACTATGGACCCTGATCGCACAGCTAGAGTGGAGGGAGCTTGTTTGGCAATGGAGCCCGTTAACCTTTGGTCTGGCGATCCTAGAGGTGTCTATGATTGGGTGATCCAGACAAGTGAAGCCTCATCAGTTACAACTTACAAGGGTTAGAAGTGGGAGGCCAACCAAGAGGGAGAAGGACCTGGAAACCTCAATGTCCTGAGGGGTCTGCATATAGTTCATACTTTATTTGGGTGTTTCTTAGCCCTGCCCTGTCTCCTTACGAGGATAGCATTTCCGCTAGATTCCCCATCTCCCTGTTGCCATGCCTTCAGTCCTGAGGACCAGTGGCTGGGGCAGTGGAGTATAAGTATGTGCACCTCTCCAGAAAATTATGACAATGGTAGATCTGTGCTTAGATTGGAGAAGCTTGGGTTCATCTTCTCCTTACAAAAGGAGTGTTTATAGGACATTTGGCAGAGATGTTGAAATTAATGAAAGGAAAAACCAGAGTAGATAAAGCAAAACTGTTCTCATTGGGCAAAGAGTCAGAGGACACTGATTTAAAGCAAATTGACAAAGGATCCAAACACAGTGCAAGAAAAATGATCTTGTGCAGCGATTTGTTACAATTTGCAATGCACTGTTCGACAAGGTGGGGAATGTTGAGAGCTTGCCTTAGCAGGGTATTTTACATAATGTGGTCATGTTATTTCGCACAACATAGGAAATGGGGAATGAATATCACATTACAGCTCAGTGTTAAGTGAATAAATTCCATTCACAGGCACATAAGTGCCTGGAACAGAAAACTATTAGATTACAAAAAGAATGGAGCATGTTTCCAGTAGTGTGTCAATGTTTTAAGTGATCCTGGGAGATGGAGTATGAAAGCCTTACACCCTGACGGTGATCATATCATGAGAACGTCTATGAAAAGGAATACTGTTAAAAATCACAATGTCAAGTTTAGTCCAATAGGTGTATTTGGAAGCTCTAGCTTTTGGAGCGCTGCTCTTTCATCAGGTAGCTGTCCTGTCACCTGTTGAAGGAACGGCGCTCTGGAAGCTAGTGCTTCCAAATAAACCTGTTGGACTATAACCTGGTGTTGTGATTTTTAACCTTGTCCATCCCAGTCCAACACCGGCTCCTCTACATCAAAAGGAATACTGACATACTGTGACAATGTAACAGGGAAGGTGGATTCAAAGAACAAGGACAAAACAATACAATATAGGAACAGGCCCTTTGGCCCTCCAAGCCTGCGCCGGCAATCTTTTAAAGAGGGGGTATAGTAAACATTGATACAGAAATTATTTCCAGGTTTACAGGGATTGGGGGGAAGAATGTGAGTGACTGAAATGACACATGAACTTGGACTGACTTCTGTGCTGTAGTAATCTGATGATTTACCATCTGATTTGAAGCAATCTGTCATGAAATAGAACTTGGCAGCTGAGCTCACTCTTTCTACTCTCTGCCTATCAATCTCCTTGCAAGGGGATACCGCCCACACTCATGACCAAATGGGCAGACAATAGACAATAGATGCAGGAGTAGGCCATTCTGCCCTTCAAGCCTGCACCACCATTCATTATGATCATGGCTGATCATCCTCAATCAGTATCCTGTTCCTACCTAATCTGCATAACCCTTGATTCCACTATCCTTGAGAACTCTATCCAACCCTTTCTTAAACGAATCCAGAAACTGCCTTCTGGGACAGAGCATTTCACACACCCACCACTCTCTAGGTGAAGAAGTTTCTCCTCATCTCTGACCTAAATGGCCTACCCCTTATTTTTAAGCTGTGTTCTCTGGTTCGGGACACTCCCATCAGTGCAAACATGTTTCCTGCCTCCACAGTGTCCAATCCTTTAATAATCTTATACATCTCAATCAGATCCTCTCTCAGTCTTCTAAACTCAAGCGTATACAAGTCCAGTCGCTCCAATTTTTCCACATAAGATAGTCCCGCCATTCTAGGAATAGACCTCGTGAACTTACGCTGCACTCCCTCAATAGCCAGAATGTCTTTCCTCAAATGTGGAGACCAGAACTGCATACAGTACTCCAGGTGTGGTCTCACCAGGGCCCTGTACAGCTGCAGAAGAACCTCTTTGCTTCTATACTCAATCCCTCTTGTTATGAAGGCCAGCATGTTATTAGCTTTCTTCACTACCTGCTATACCTGCATGCTTGCCTTCATTGACTGGTGTACAAGAACACCCAGATCTCTTTGTACTCCCCCTTTACCTAACTTGACTTCATTTAGGTAGTAATCTGCCTTCCTGTTCTGGCCACCAAAGTGGATAACCATACACTTGTCCACATTAAACTGCATCTGCCATGCATCTGTCCACTCACCTAACCTGTCAGGTCACCCTGTAATCTCCTAACATCCTCCTCACATTTCACCCTGCCACCCAGCTTTGTATCATCAGCAAATTTGCTAATGTTACTATTAATACCATCTTCTATATCATTAATATATATTGTAAAAAGCTGTGGTCCCAGCACTGATCCCTACAGTACCCCACTGGTCACCGCCTGCCATTCCAAAAGGGAGCCGTTTATCACTACTCTTTGTTTCAATCCAATTTTCAATCCAAGTTAGTACTTTTCCCCCAATACCATGCACCCTAGATTTGCTCACTAACTTCCTATATGGACCTTTATCAAAGGCTTTCTGAAAGTCCAGGTACATTACATCCACTGGATCTCCATTGTCCATCTTCAGAGTTACATCCTCAAAAAATTCCAGAAGATTAGTCAAGCATGATTTCCCCTTCATAAATCCATGCTGACTCTGACTTATCCTGTTACTGCTATCCAGATGTGTCGTAATTTCATCCTTTATAATTGACTCCAGCATCTTTCCCACGACTGAGGTCAGACTAACTGGTCTATAATTTCCTGCTTTCTCTCTCACTCCTTTCTTAAAAAGTGGTACAACATTAGCCACCCTCCAATCCGCAGGAACTGATCCCAAATCTATCGAACGCTGGAAAATAATCACCAACGCATCCACGATTTCTAGAGCCACCTCCTTCAGTATCCTGGGATGTAGACCATCAGGCCCCAGGGACTTATCAACCTTCAGATCTAACAGTCTTTCCAACACCAATTCCTGGCAAATATAAATTCCCTTTAGTTCACGTCCTTCAGTCACTGTTACCTCAGGGAGATTGCTTGTGTCTTCCCCAGTAAACACAGATCTGAAGTACCAATTCAACTCTTCTGCTATTTCTTTGTTCCCCGTAATATATTCACCTGTTTCCGTCTTCAAGGACCCAATTTTAGTCTTAACCATTTTTTCCCTTTCACGTACCTAAAAAAGCTTTTACTATCCTCCTTTATATTTTTGGCCAGTTTATACCTCATTTTTTCTCTGCGTATTTCCTTCTTAGTAATCCTCTGTTGTTCTTTAAAAGCTTCCCAGTCCTCCATTTTCCCACTTATCTTTGCTATGCTATACTTTTTCTCTTTTGACTTTATTTGTTTCTTAACATCCCTCATCAGCCACGGCCACCCCTGCCTCCTCATAGGGTCTTTCTTCCTTTTTGGAATGAACTGATCCTGCATCTCCTGCATTATATCCAAAAATATCTGCCATTGCTCCTCCACTGTCATCTCTGCTAAGGTATTGCACCATTGAACTTTGGTCAGCTCCTTCCTCATAGCTCCATAGTCCCCTTTATTCGACAGAAATATTGTCACTACTGATTGTACCCTCCCCCTTTCAAATTGCAGATTGAAGCTCATTGTATTATGGTCACTACCTCCTAATGGCTCCTTCATTTCGAGGTCTCTGATCAACTCTGGTTCGTTGCACAATACCAGATCCAGAATTGCCTTCTCCCTGATAGGCTTCAGCACCAGCTGTTCTAAGAATCCATCTCGGAGACACTCCACAAAGTCTCTTTACTGAGGTCCAATACCATCCTGATTCTCCCAGTCTACCTGCATGTTGAAATCCCCCATAACAACTGTAGTAGCATCTTTGCGACAGGCCAATTTCAGCTCCTTATTCAACTTACATCTGACATCCAGACTACTGTTTGGGGGCCTGTAGATAACTCCTAAGAGGGTCTTTCTACCCTTGGAATTTCTCAGCTCTATCCATACTGACTCTACATCCCCTGATTCTAGGTCCCCCCCACGCAAGGGACTGAATATCATCCCTTACCAACAGGGCCATCCCACCCCTCTGTCCTTACGATAACACGTGTAACCTTGAATATTCATTTCCCAGGCCCTGTCCACTTGAAGCCACGTCTCAGTTATCCCCACAATATCGTAGCTGCCAATTTCCAAAAGAGCCTCAAGTTCATCCATCTTATTTCTAATACTTTGTGTATTCATATATAGTATTTTTAATTTGTTACTGCCCTCATCCTTCCTATCAACCCCTATTTCACTCAACCTTATGGCAAGATCCCTTTTTGAGTTTTCTGCTTCATTGATACCGTTGTCTTTCTTGACTTCCCTTGTTCTAACTTTCCCTTCAATTTCCTTTTTAAACTTCCAGTTTGTTTCTCCCCCCCTCCAATTTAGTTTAAACACAGCTGTGTTGCAATAGCAAAACTGCCTGCCAGAATGCTGGTCCCCAACCTATTAAGGCGCAAACATGTGATGGCATCAAGTGCCGAAGTGGACACTGTATATTCTCAAAAAAAGAGGTATGGTCAGTGTTATTGGTTGTTGTCTTTACCTTAGCATAGGGAATTTCAAGACAAGGAGGCATATTTTTAAGGTGAGAGGAGAGAGATTTTAAAAATTAAATGAGAGGCAATTTTTTGACTATATTAAGACTCAACCATTTAAGGTAGGGTTGCTTTTTGACACCATTATAGCACTGCAAGAACTCTTCATTTTAACATAGCTCTTCCTTTATAAATTAAACCATCACCAAATTATCATGTCAGGTTATTGGTTTGATTCGTTAATGAGCTAATTGATATCAGATAGAGTCACAGGGTCATACAGCACAAAAGCAGACCCTTTAGTCCAACCAGTCCATGTTGACCATAATCCCAAACTAAACTAGTCTCATCTGCCTGCTCCTGGCCCATATCCCTCCAAACATTTCCTGTTCATGTACTTATCCAAATGTCTCTTAAATGTTGTAATTGTATCCACATCTACCACTTCCTCAGGAAGTTCATTCCACACACAAACTATCCTCTGTGCAAAAAAATTGCCACTCATGTAATTTTTAAAATCTCTCTCCTCTCACCTTAAAAATATGCCTCCTAGTCTTGAAATTCCTTATGCTAAAGTAAAGACAACAACCATTAACTCTGTCTATACTTCTATTTTTTGAGAATATACGGTGTCGACTTCGGCACTTGATGCCATCATATGTTTGCCGACCATGGAAGAAGAGCTCAGCAAGGCCATTGACAGCCTAGCCTCAGGTAAGACACGGGTTGGGACGGGATTCTGATCAAGTGCTGCAAGACTAGCTTCCTGCTCCTATTGCATGAAGTCCTCTATCAGTGTTAGCAAGGAGCAGCTCTACCGTAGGCCATGAGGGATGCCAAGATCATTTCCCTCTATAAGAACAAGGGTGAGAGGAGCGACTGCAATAACTACAGAGGCATCTCTCTCCTCAACACTGTTGGCAAAGTCTTTGCTAGGGTCATCTTGACCAGCCTGCAGAAACTGGCAGAACATGTATACCCAAAGTCACAGTGTGGCTTCTGAGCTAAAAGGTTCACAGTAGACATGCCAATTGCAGAAGAAGTGCAGAGAACAGAAAATGCCTGTGTATGTCGCTTCAATCAACCTCACCAAGGCGTTGGACCTGGTCAGCAGAAACGGCCTTTTTAAGGTTCTCCTGAAGATTGGCTGCCCACCAAAACTGCTGAGCATGATCAAATCCTTCCACAGGAACATGAAGGGGACAGTGCAGTTCAATGGCAGTTCTTCTGAGCCCTTCGACATCCGCAGTGACGTCAAACAAGGCTGCGCCCTCACTCCCACATTGTTTGGGACTTGTTTTGCTGTGCTCCTGAAACAGGCCTTTGGCACCGCAACAGAGGGGATTTATCTAAACACTAGATCAGAAGGTAGGCTGTTCAACCTGGCCTGTCTTAGACCCAAGACAGAAGTATGTGCGGCACTCATCAGGGACATGTTGTTTGCAGATGATGCTGCAGTTGCAACACACCCAGCAGGAACTCCAGTCACTGACAAAACGCCTCTCCCACACTTGCTGGTCATCAGTCTGAAGAAGATGAGCATCCTGGGACAGGACATAGAAGCACCGCCACTCATCACCATCAAAGACTACCAACTCAATGTCGTCCATTAGTTTACGTACCTCAGCTCTCCCATCACTGACAATCTCTCCTTGGACACAGAGATCGACAGGAGAATTGGGAAAGCAGCCTCAACTATTGCTTGCCCCACGACTCGAGTATGGACATATCCCAAGCTGACAGTGAAGAAAGAAATGTAGTCTACAACACGTGCATCATCAGCACACTGTGCCAGACAGGAGAGAAGACTGAACACCTTCCACTTGAGGAGTATCCACCATATCCTGGGCATAACCTGGAAAGGCAGAGTGTCAAATGCAGCGGTCCTATCTCACACTGGCCTTCCCAGCATGTACATTCTGCTCAGGCAGCAGAGACTGCGCTGGCTGGGCCATGTCCACCACATGGAGGATGGCCATCTCCCAAATCGAGAGCTTATCGAGAGCTCGCACCTGGGAAGAGACCCACTGGGCATCCCCAGCTGGGCTACAAGGACATTCTCCATGAGGGACATGAAGGCGCTTGATACTGTTATGAGTCTTAGCAAAGGCTTGCAGCTGACTGCATGAGATGCAGAAGCACCCTGAACCAATACCTCAATTCAGGGGAAAAGAAGCTGATGAGCATTGCAGCAGACAAGCGGGCATGCAGGAAGGTGTGCAGAAGCTCTAGCAGATCAACAACCACATACAGATGTGACCTCTGTGACAGGGACTGTCACTCCAGAATTGGTCTCTTCGGTCACAAGCGATGTTGCTTCAGGGAAGCAGAGAGCCAGAACAGGGTGGCATGGCGGCTCGGTGGTTAGCACTGCTGCCTCACAGCACCAGGGTCCCAGGTTTGATTCCAGCCTCAGGCAGACTGTCTGTATGGAGTTTACACATTCTCCGCGTGTCTGCGTGGGTTTCCTCTGGGTGATCCGGTTTCCTCCCACAGTCCAAAGATGTGCAGGTCAGGTGGATTGGCCATGCTAAATTGCCCATAGTGTTAGGTGCATTAGTCATAGGGAAATGGGTCTGGGTGGGTTACTCTTTGGAGGGTCGGTGTGGACTTGTTGGGTTGAAGGGCCTGTTTCCACACTGTAGGGAAGCAAATCAACAAGGATGCAACCTATGGGCAGCCATGACTGAAAGGGGCTTCACTCATCTCTCATTATTTTTATAAACTTCTATCAGGTCACCTCTTAACTTCCCACACTTCAATAAAAGAAGTCCCAGCCCATCCAACCTCTCTTTATAACTCAAACCTTGTATACCTGGCAACATCCAGTTAAATCCCTTCTGAACCTTCTCCAGCTTAATAATATCCTTCCTATAACAGGGAGATCAGAACTGTATACAGTATTCCAGAAGAGACCTCACCAATTTACTTCCTGTACAACTTTAACATTACTTCCCAACTCCTACACTCAAAGAACTGAGCAATGAAGGCAAGTGTGCCAAATGTCTTTTTAACCATCTGTCTTAATGTGCAAACTTCAAAAGAATTATGTATCTGTACCCATAGGCCCCTCTGTTCTCCAACACTATCCAAGGTCCTAACACTAAATGTATAAGCCCTACCTTTATTTGTTGCATCAAAATGCAATACCTCACATTTATCCAGATTAAACTCCAGCTGCTATGTTTCAGCCCATTGACCCACTTGACCAAGATCCCTTTGTATTCTTAGAAAACCTTATTTACTGTCTACAATGTCATTAATTTTTGTGTTATCTGCAAACTTACTAATAATGCTTTCTAGATTCTCATCCAAATCATTTACATAAATGACAAACAAACAAACTAACTATCCTTGAATCAGTTACAATTTAGTAATGCCTCTGAAATTGAGTGCTTCGGTAATTTTTCCACAACCCCAAAAGGGTATCCATTGGGTTTGCCTGTGATTTATGGGGAGTTGGTACCAAGTGCCTGATTTAAGGAGGTGCCTACTGAAATCAACCTTCCTGACCTTGCAACCAACCTTTCTAGCTCTTGTGAACCCTTCCCTGGCCCTCAACCCACTCCTTCACACACCTTTAGCCTGGGACACTTCATTGATGCTGGACCTCTGGTGGCAGCTGTTGCTGTCCCTCCCTGTCCTCAAGGGTCCAGAGTCCCAATGAAGAACAAACAACTGCCCAATGGCTATTTAATGCCATCGGGCCTTGCCCAGAAAACGGATGCACATTGCCCAACAGTTGTCACATTAGTCATCAAATACTCCATCAGGCCCATTACATCTCATATTGGGAAACTGTATTTAATTGGTCGCTAAGCTGATTTTTACAGTATTCCCATAATCACCATTATGCAGTATTATAGTGATTATGTAACTGGACTTGTAAGCCAAGAAATGAGTACAAATCTTACCATGGCAGTTGGAGAACTTAAGCTAATTGATTAAATATGCTAATAAAAGCCAGAACAGTAATTTTTTAAATGAAAACACTGTATTGTTATAAAACTATAGCTACTTTATGAATGTCCTTTAGGAAGGGAACATTCTGTCTTCACCCCTTCCAACCCACATTACTTCACACCTTCAGGAATGTAGCTAACCCTTACCCACATAACATCTTGATTGGCCTACTGAGCCAAACAACTGAACTCCAAACGTTTGCTCACTACCATCTTCTCGAGGGCAATTGTGGATGAGCAATAAATGTTGAGCCATATCTTATGAAGGAATAAACTAAAAAAGCAAGATCAAAAATACCATCATGGATTCAAAATGCTCATGGTCAAAAAAAAGATTTTGAACTGAACTGGTTGGAGAAGAATAATGAAGGAAAGTCAGAGGAGCACAATGTTGTGTGATACCCTGGCAACAGCCACAATGCCTCGATTTTATGACAGTCTATTGTGCCAGCTCAAATTCAAGAAGCAGACAGTCTGGCTAGTGAACCACAGCTACCTGTGGAGCCATGACTATTAACACCAATGAAGAACCCTGGAACAGAGGCCAAAAGAAAATACAATGACGTTCAAGATTTTACCTGTGAACTGAATAATTGCTCTATAAAGGCAGAAATTCTACTTGAATGGGGATGCCTCATGTCCTGGAAAAATATACAAAATGAACAGCATCTTCTGTATGCTTCAGAAGCTCCAGTTAACGGCCAGGTATATTCAGCTGCAATCTTGGGAGAGGAGCCTCATGGCACCTGCAGGCGGTGGCATCAGTGGCAGCAGCAGTAGGGATGCCCTCGCAGCACTTGGGAGTGGTTGTGGCACCACTTCTCCAGTGATCAGTAGCAGTGGACTTTTCAAGATGGCAGCACCGGCTAAGGCAGAGGATGACCCCAAAGCAGGCCTCTTGGTGGGACGGCAGCCCGCGGCCTGGATCTGGCAGCAGAGCCAGGGACGCCTGGTTGTAGTAGGCCTGGAGCAGGGACTCCTGGCATTGGCAAGGCAACAACTGCAGTGTGGTATGCCTGGAGCCAGGATTCCTAGCTTTATCCAAGTGACAGCAGAACTGGGGAATCCTGGTTGTGAGTGACTGTGGGTTCAGCACGGGACCCAGCATCAGCATGGTGGGCCCAATAGTGAAGAGATGGGACCTAAAGAGTGGCCACTCCTATGTTGACAGCAGTGAGGAAGGGTAGTAGCACAGGTATCATTGGGAAGCCAACACAGTGCTCTCTTTCAGTTCTATCTTTTATCCTTGCTATTGGTAAACTATTCCCTTTCAGTTATCGCTGCTGCCTATTTAACCATTCACCTAGTTGCTACCATTAATGGCAACAGGAAGCTTACAGGCTAATAAATCAACACAGTTCATTATAAAGAATGGGCAATTACACCATATTCACACTTGAGTGCTATATCTCTGCCCTGACATTTACTTCCTGGGTAAGCTGGTGTTTATTCCAGGTGAATTCTGTTAAGATTCTCCCATTAAAGGCTTTCCACTATCTGCAAAGTACTAGTCAGGAATCTATTGGAATGCTCACCACTCAACTGGAAGGGTATATCTGCAACAGCATTCAATAGGCTCAATGCCATCCATTACCCAAACCCATTACCTTGATTGGTATTTCATTTGCTAATTGAACCATCCACCCCTATCTCCACTCAATTGGTTGTAGTGATTGTAGGAAACCGGTTACACTATAGCAAATTACCAAAGTCTTCTTTGCAGTAGCTACCAAACCAGTCACCTTTATAACCTGGAACGTCAAGTGTAGCAGATAAATGAGCACCATAGTAGTTCGTCTCCAGGACATGCACTTGGACATTTATTAATGTTCCTTTATTATGGCTGGATGAATTTCCTGAAACACCAAAATTAATTATAGAAGCAATTTTACAGCACTGTTGTAGCAGTTCAAGAAGGTAGTTATCATCAGCACCTTCCCAAGGACAACAGTAATGCCGGAGATTCCCAATAATGCTCACGATCCAGTCATTTGAACCAGTTGTGCAGTTTTGGTGTTCCTATTTTGTGCAGATTTGATCTCCTTTTTAAGGGAGAACGTAAATGTGTTGGAGGTAATTCAGAGAAGGTTCAGGAGACTGATACCAAGAGTGAAAATTAGAATGGTTCTGGAAAAGCACAGCAGGTCAGGCAGTATCGAGGAGCAGGAAAATTGACGTTTCGGGCAAAAGTCCTTCATCAGGATTCCTTGTACTTTGGTTGAAGTACACAAGATGCTGAAAAGCCTCAACCAGGTGAACGTGTTATAGGTGAGTGCCAAATTGAGGGACACTATTTTAAAACCATAGGTCATCCTTTTATGACTGAGATGAGAATGACGTTGGTACTGTGACTCAGAAGGAAGAATCGTTGATTTTTTTTAATGTGGAAGAAAATAGATTTTTGTTAGGCAAGGGAATCAAAGGTTATTGGGTGAGATGAGAATGTGGAGTTCAAAACACAAACCAATCAGTCATGAACTTATTGAATGATTGCTCAAGTTCAAAGTGTTGAATGGCTCTTACTTTGTATGTTTGCAAATGGAGCATACTGTAGTCATGTTTACTGATCTGGTTCACACCTGCGGTGAGTGACGTTGGATTATATAACACATTGCATCGTCACTGAAACATTATATTGCAACACTTTCATTTTAGGGAGTATTTTAATTGGGTAAAGCAATTGGAAGCACTCTAGGGCAGTAAATTACAAGAAAACATAATACAAATGAAGGAAAGGTTAAACCCATTCACATTCACTTTCTGAGCTGCAAAATGTGACAATTGAGGCAATTTGACACTCTGGCAGTCAGAAGTATTTACAGGAGGCAGTTGAAGGTAGGATATAGGAAATGGCATGTAGGATTACTGAGATATTTCATCACGGATCAAAAGTTACAGAGTGGGGAAATGAAATCAGTACATGGAGCTGGTGTTGTACACAAATCGTTTAACGTGGCCTTTCTGACATGTCATATTAAGCACTTCATACTAGAAATGGAACACTTCCCAGCACTGACTGAAGTAAACTGGAAACTATTTTTGTACTGACACAGGAAGCACCATTATCCTCAAGTGCTTTTATTGATCTGTCTGTTCTGGGTCTCTTCCTCAATGTTTCTTGTTTTCTGTCACTCAACCACTCACCTGCTTTACAATTTATCATCTCTCTCTGTTTCTCGTCACTAACAATTTCATGCTCACTTTGTTTTCCTTGCTTATTTCAGATATTTGCTTAGTTTCTCCAAACGTTTTATGCTCACTACATTTCCCCATGCCTTTCTCTGTTTCTTTTTATTTGAAATTAGAATATTTCCAATACCTTGGAAGATGTACCATTAGAAGTCCCATCTTGGTAAGGCAATGACATATACGAGATATGGTTTATTATCAAAATGATGACTCTTACCATTAGTTTTCAACCTCTCTTCCCTAACTGCACCTCTCTTCATACTAGTGTTTTTTCTCTCAACTGATTTCTTTTCTACGCTGTTCCTCCTAATCTCTAAATATTCCATCCTAACTGCATCTACACATCCTGCGCACTTGTTGTTGTTGAAGCTAAACCTTATTGCATTGCTTATTATGGGTGCATTCATATAGAACCTTTTAAAGTCCCGAGGATGCTCCAAAGTGACTTACATCCAATGATTCACTCTATGAAATAGAGTCGCTGCAGTTTTGTAGATAACAAACAGCGAATCTGCAGAGAACCAAATCCCATGAAATTAAATAAGGCAAATGATGAGAAAATTGTTAGAAATCACATGATGCCAGGTTATAGTCCAACAGGTTTATTTGAAATCTCAAGCTTACGGAGCATTGCTCCTTCATCAGGTGAAGGAGCAGGGCTCCAAAAGCTTGTGATTTCAAATAAACTTGTTGGACTGTAACCTGGTGTAATGCAACTTCTGAACTTTGTTAACCCCAGTCCAACAAGTGATGTAGCTCATTTTATAGATCTTCAGCTGCATCCCCAACCTCTAGTCTCTCCCTATTTTTGACCTGGTCAATTTCCAAACTTGGTGCTCCGGACATTTCTGTAAATTAGAAATAACTTGTGTTATATTGCTGAATGCTGTGTGGTTCAATTCCTTAACTCACACTATCTCGACATTTCACAAATCATAAGTTTCTTCGTTTATTTTTAGAAGAGTTTATATTTAAAATCCATGCTCTATTCTGCATTCCTGGGATTTCAAATTAACCGGTCACTTTATCATGCAGAATTTTGTCACGATCTAAATCTTAACAAGTGCTGCTACCTAAGTAGCCTACAATCTTTTCAAAGGAATCAAGAAAATCCATAAAGTAATTCATGCTGCCTATTTCTTATTTTGTTGTCATGACACAGACAATAATCTACTCTTACTAATGTTATGTTGAAAGGTCAATAGTTGTTGGAGATATATTTGTCAATCATTTAAAATCTGTTATATTAACTTGCATCTTATATTGTAGAAGTGTGCAAACGACCTTTCCTACCACCAGAGAGAAAGTGAGCAGTACTGCAGATGCTGGAGAGTCAGAGTCGAAAGCACAGTAGGGCAGGCAGCATGTGAGGAGCAGGAGAGTTGACGATTCGGCATAAGCTCTTCATCAGGAATATGGGGGGAGGGGTGAAGGGGGATGAGAGATAAGTAGGAGGGTGGGGGAAGGTAGCTGGGAAGGCAATAGGTAGATGCAGGTGGGGAGTGAAGGTCATAGGTCAGAGGGGAAGGTGGAGCGGATGGGTAGGGAGGAAGATAGACAGGTAGGACTGTTCAAGGGGGCTGTGCTGAGTTAGAGAATTGGATCTGGGATGAGATTGGGGGAATGGGAGGTGAGGAAACTGGTGAAATTGACATTAATGCCATGTAGTTGGAAAGTCTCAAGGTGGAAAATGAGCTGTTCTTTCTCCAGGCATCTGGTGGCTTGGATTTGGCAGTGGAGGTGGCCCAGGACTTGCATGTACTAGGTGGAGTGGGAGGGGGTGTTGAAGTGGTCAGCCACAGGGCGATGGGGTTGTTTGGTTAATGTGTCCCAGAGATGGTCCCTGAAATGTTCCCCAAGTTGGCATCCTGTCTCCCCAGTGTAGAGGAGACCACATTGAGAGCAACGGACATAGTAGGTGAGGTATTTAGATGTATTTAGATGTGCAGGAAAATCTCTGCCAGTTGTGGAAAGATCTTTTGGGGCCTTGGGTGAAGGTGAGGGAACAAGTGTAGGTGCAGGTTTTATACCTCTTGCGGCTGCAAGGGAAGGTGCCAGGAGTGGAGGGTGGGTTAGTGGGAGGCATGAACCTAATGAGGGACCCATGGAGGGAATGACAACCAGCTGAGAACCTATCAGGAATACTTTTCTCTGTCTTGATTCATTAGAATATTGTGAAAATATAGACTGAATCACCCACTGGCATTCTAAATTCTGGGGAGAACAACCTAGTCTGCTATTATTTCAAACCTCGGAGCCCTGGGATTGTTGAGGGAATTGTAAATTACATTTTCTCCAAAGCTGGTTGGATATTTTTCTAGGTGTGGCAGTCAGAACTGTTGGCAGCTCATCACACCTGGTCTAACCGGGACTTTGTAACACTGAATCATGACTTGTACATACTAGCCCCAAACCCTTGTATTCCAGTCCTTTGAATATATAGACAAGTATTCTATTGGCTCTTTCGAGTACTTTCTGTACCCTTACATATCAGACAATGCCTAAGTGTAGAGCTGTAAAATGTACTGAGACCCTTTGCAATCTAGCTATGAGTCGAAGGAGGAGAGGGGCCGAAAAGATTGCTGAAAGAGGGAAGTTTAATGTGAAACAAATACAAATATTGCTGGAAAAACTCAGCAGGTCTGGCAACAATGGTGGAGAGAAAGCAGAGTTGATGTTTCGGGTTCAGCGACCCTTCCTCAGAACTTCTACAGCTCCATTATGGAATCTCTCTGATCTACTAGCAGGCCGCTCAGGAAGCATTGATTTGTATTTCAGTGCACATCGACAACTAGCATTGAGAAGTCTGCAGCACAGAGAGGTAGCCTGCTCACAAATTGGACCAGGCAGCTTCTCAGGGCTACCCCTTGGTCTCTTAATGCCTGTTCACTTAGAACCTACCTGCGTCCTTGCGGCATCAAGGACCAGAAGACTTGACTTACTGTTCATCAATCTTCAGTCACTGGAGGGGTGTTGCACATACCTTGCTCTCCTGCTCCGTGCTACACCAATTTCATGCCTGTACCACAGGACAGCGCCTTCCATGATAAACTCACTGCATGTGCAGCAAGAAGGCTGTCATGTCACAAAGTCCTAAGGGAACAGTCCTCACCAAAGTCAGTGGAGGTACCTGTCAGTCAGAGAGCCAAGAGCAGTCTGCAAACCAGTCCAGTAGCTTTGCCACAGTCAGATGTCCAATCAGCATGATCTTGGTCAGGGGTTCATGCCTCTGCAGCTGGGAAGTGGGTCATGGCCAGTCCTGTGGCCTCAGAGAGGCTAGTTCCAGGATTTGGACTAATACAGTCAGAGAGTTGTGCAAGGCTGTATTTGGGCTCTGGGCTCTTCTGGTGCTGTCCAGTTAGGTAGCTCGTGGAGATGAACCACATTCAGCCAATGAGGTCTGTCGACAGAAACTAAGAGGAGATTAGATTTTGTGGGTAGTAGATAAGGGGGAAATGTAAGAGAGGGCATGGTCATGAGAAGGAGACTCATTGGGACTGGAGGCTGTGGGCTGAGGGAAGGGGAGATGACAAGAGTGAGAATGAGGTAGCAGGGAGAAGAATGTGGCATTTACCCTGGTGCAGCATAGAAAGTCATTGGCCTTCTCCGGCTGTGTTGGCTTTTCTTTCACACTGTTGAGCCTGCATGGATCTGGGAGATGACCTTTGATCAGGCTGGCAGGGTCTTGTGCCATGGCTTCCCCTGCCAGTTCTCTGGTAAAGAATAATCCTCTTGTGTACCAACCCATCCTTCAGGTCCCTGTTGGAGAACTGAGGCACAATCCTGCCCTTCTCTGTTAGCTTAGCACAGTGTCCATCTCCAAGCAACTTTGTAATGACCTGATAAATATGGTGTGGGTGGCAGAGATGCTGGTCTTTTGGTGGATAGTGTCTGAATGGCAAGTTGTCCAGGAAAGGCACAGAGTAAGGTTGGACCAGGATGGCTTGCAGGGGACACCATAGGACTGGGATAGGTAGTTAATAAGATACGTTTAGCTGGATACAGTGAGAAATCTTGTTATCCCTTGTGGTGAGAACCACTCCTAAAAATATAAGTTAACTAGCCAAAGAAGCATAAAATTCAGGCCAAACTATTAATAGCAATAGGCAAGAATGAGATGGACTTAATTTTCTCTGTGTGGGAAGAAGAGTGAATGTTTAAAGGGAACTGAGGCAAAACTAATGTCTCTGTAAAAGAGTCATCGTTATCATAACAGTATGAATGACCTCCTACTGTGTTCTGTAGTTCTATATCAGGTAGCTCATCCCTGAATTCTAAGTCTTACAATGGAAAGGAAAACTGTAAGCAGTGAACTGAATGGTGTCTACATGCAGAGAAGACCTCTTTGTTAGCCTTCATGGTTGCTAAACCAAAAGCTTTCAAGGGGCAGAACAAGTCTTAACTAAAAATCAGACTGAATTGTGACCAAAATTAAAGCAAAGCCTTAGGAACAACCTGCATGATAGCATTTATCTTTCTTGTGGAGTGAGTCCATATTTTTACCCTCCTAATGATGAACATGCTTCAATGTACTTAGTGTTGCTGCGCTGCCCGTATTGTTTGCAGTCAAGTGGTGGAAGTAATTTGCAAATTCGGCACGCTTGATGCTGCTTTATTGAAAAATAATCCTTGCTCTCAGTTTCACTTTTACTTTCGTGTGAAGCCCAGATGACAGCACTTTTGTCATATTCCCCTTCTTGTACAAGTTGTGCTTCAGTCATCCATATCATTGAGGAAATAATGAACAGGACAACATGTATTCCCCAGCCATTGCTGCTCACTGGAAGATTCTCTGCTACAAGGTTAAATTGAGCATGGAAGCTATTCCTACAGGACGACAGCCACTGAATATGCTCTTGCAATTTGTCATTTCTCCAAGCGCAGCCAACCTCAAGAGATCAACTAAGCCATTAAATATATATTTGTAGACTTGTACTTGGAAGTGGGACACTGCTAACTGGTTGGCTGAAGAGTAAACTGGTATACCTGGCTATGGCTCCTGTTGTACAGTCTAGCATCTAACTGTGGTCCCCAGCTAATAACCAGTAGTGGTGTGTAACTGCCAACTGGCATCTAGTCATAATTCATACCTGGCAGTCTGACATTGAAATGTAGTTGGTCCCTTGCTACCAGCCATGTAATTATCACTGATCCCAGACTCCAGCCTAGAATCCAACTGTAGACTCAGCAGGCAACCTGGCACAGAGCTGCTGCCTTGTCACAGGGTGGCAGACTAGTAGGAAGGCATTGAGCTGTAATCCAGAGTTACCTTTGACCATTGTCTGGCAGCAACCAACTTCTAATCATTTAGTGCTTTCTAATGAAATATTTCTTTAACAACAGCCAAAACAAACCAGCTGACATTATGCATGAGCAATTATCAACGTTACATTTTCTCTGTCTGTGATTTTAATGGGGAGCGTTCTGCTATTGTAAATAAATGAAACTGCCAATCGACTTGGAATGAGACAGAGACCAAGCAAAGAAAAACCGGGGGCTTGAGCATTGAGGGAGAGTGAATTCCGATCAGTGAGAAGTATTAAGTCAGTGTTTTAGTGACTTTGCAGTTTATTCTTAACACAAAAGAGGTTGATAGCTGGAAGAAAGAAAACAGACACTACATCTGAGAGGCTTATGAGAAAGAGAGAGAGAGAGAAAGAGAGAGAGAAGGGAAAAAGTGCATATAACTGGCTATTTATCTAACTTAGTATAATCATTTATTAAACCATTTGCCATCTTGCTCTTCATGGGACCTTGGTGTGCACAAATTGTTTGGTCTATTTTGTGTGTTACAATAATATGTGTACTTTAAAAGTACATCATTAGATGTAAAGCTCTTTGGATGTTCTGGAGTTTGAAGGGTGCTATATATTTTAAGTTTTAAAAGTAATTTTGTGAATTGGTATATATCATAGCAATGAAAGACAACATTGCAATGAGGGGCCAGAGGAAAGTACGGTTGCTGGAAATCTGAAATAAAAATAGAAAATACCAGAAACCTCAAACAAAAACAGAAACTGCTGGAAAAACTCAGCAGGCCTGGAAGCATTTGTGGAGAAAGAAAAACAGAGTTAGCATTTGGGTCCAGTGACCCTTCTTCAGAAGGGTTCAGGAGAAGGGTGACTCGACCTGAAATATTACCTCTGATTTCTCTCCGCAGATGCTGCCAGACCTGCTGAGATTTTTCAGAGTTTCTGGTTTTGTTTCTGAATTCTAGCATCTGCAGTTATTTCAGGTTGTTTTAGGTTTTCTGGAAATCTCAAAATCTTGCAGAATCCCTTGAGGGAGAAACAGAGGTAATGAGTAGAATCTTTATGTGAGGTTTGGGGGAGAAGGAATCTCTCCAGCTGAACAGCTGGTTCATGATTCGCAGTCACTCCTCCCTGAAATAAAGCCTGTTGAACCACACTCCAATCAGGCATTGGCAAAGTATTGAGAAGTCTTCACTTGTAATGAAGACCCTGGGGTTGGAGGTAAGGCCTGGTCAGAGCTGCTAGTCAATCAGAGGCTGGGAACTTCTGTGCACAGCAAGGCTGCTGAGGAGGCCAAATTCCCAGAGACTTCCAGGATCATGAAGGAAACAAGCCATAGCTGAGTAATGCAGGAGATTGGAGGGGGGGGGGGGGCGGGATTGAGATGCTAAGGAAGATGGGGGGTGGCTCTCGTTTTCGTTCTCAACACTCGCCTGGCACCATATCCAGTACCTCAATCTGATATGGGCTGACTTTGATTATTGAAGGAAATAAACTCCAGCTGCTGCCCATGCCCCTACCAAAGGTAATATGACATGTTGTGCATGTGCATATTGAGAAGCCCTCTTGTAGTTGGGCTAATCCCAGCTGTAGTGGGACAAGCCTCTTCAGTTGTTGATAATTGGCAGAAGATGCAGAATAGGCTTTCTCACTCAAATTTAATTCTGGTCTTTGCAGCGTGGAGTGGCACCGTGTTAATTATATTCCCATCCCATCTCCCAGCTCCACCACCAAATGGAGCAGAAGATTGACCCTATGTTTCAGCTCCATGTCTAAGACCTGTTCTCGTTTACTCAGTAAAATAGTTATTTTCCAAATACAAACAAGGAGGAATGGAACCTGAAACACAGTCAATTTTATCTATAATGCAAACAACACTTTGGAAGAAAAGCATGAATTTCTGAATGTTAAACAGATTATTGATAATGAAAGGTATCTGAACTGACAATGTTGAGAGAGAGAATGAAAGAGAACAAAAATAGAATCAATGGTATTATAAAGATGGATTTTGTACAGATTTTGGCTGTCAATTGGTTCCAGGTTGCTGGTTACCCCAATATCCCAGTCGGAGGCCTGATCCATCTTGAAGCTTAGCTATCATTAACTTGTGACTGACAGCCTCAATGTGGATAGCACCCCAGCATGTCTGGCCAGCTCGAAGGGTTTCAGCAGAAATCTGTAGCCTGATAAACTTCAGGATCAAAAGAAAGATCAGTCTCCAGAGCGAGCATGTGTTTTGCCGCAGAGTAGATGCATAAACCTGGTGTTTCAGTAACCCTGGATGTGAAACCCAGAGGCATAGCCCTATTGTTCCCAGCCACACAACCTAAAGATTTCAACTTAATGGCTGGACAGCCGTTGGGTTTGGCTGATGGTAGAACCAAAAGGTTGATACACAGGTACAGCATATGATCCGTAAGGTTTAAGGAATACTAGCCTTCTTAAGGAGGGGAATTGAACACAAAAGTTATGCATCAGTGATAGAGAACATTGGTGAGACCCCATCTCTAGTACCGTGTAAAGTTTGTTTAGAGATGGATGTGAATGCATTGGAGGAAGCTTACTATTTGGATAATGGGAATGCGGATTGTCTTATGAGAATAGATTAATTATACTATTCAGTTTTCTCTAGAATTCAAATGAGCAAGGGTTGATTTAATTGAAGTGCATAAGATCCTAGATATCTTGACAATGTAGACACGGGTGAGTCAACCAGAGTTTCGAAGAATGAGGTAAATTCTTTCAATGATACAAAAATTCTGACGGGGCAGGACACACTGAATGCAGAGGTGATATTCCCCTGGTCCATGGATTCCAAAATAAAGGATTGCAGCCTCAGAATAGGAGCTGTGACTTGTTGGACTGAAATGAGGAGATCTTTCTTCACTTAAAGGATAGCGAATATGTAGAATTCCCCACCACGGAAAGCTGTGAAGCCAGAGTCACTGAATACACTTAACAAAGAAGAATATAGATTTTAAGAACTGAAAGGAGTCAATGGGTATGGGGAGAGAGTAGGAGTACGATCTTAAGGATCAGCCGTGATCATATTGAATGACAGAGTCAGCTCAATAGGCCTAATGGCCTAATCTGTTCCTATTTCCATTTTTTCTCTACTGAGGGTACACTTGTTTAATATTATGGTTTCACCCTTTCAGGACAGACATGAGGAGAATCTTTTTATTCTCAAAGGATTGTATGACTTTGGAACCCCGTCCCTCAGAGGCAAGGGAGTTGGGGGTCATTGAATATTTCTAAGGCAGTGGTAGATAAATTCTTCCTGAGCAAGAGAATCAAAAGCTGTCAGAGATAGATTAGATTAGATTAGACTTACAGTGTGGAAACAGGCCCTTCGGCCCAACAAGTCCACACCGACCCGCCGAAGCGAAACCCACCCATACCCCTACATTTACCCCTTACCTAACACTACGGGTAATTTAGCATGGCCAATTCACCTGACCCGCACATCTTTGGACTGTGGGAGGAAACCGGAGCACCCGGAGGAAACCCACGCAGACACGGGGAGAACGTGCAAACTCCACACAGTCAGTCGCCTGAGTCGGGAATTGAACCCGGGTCTCAGGCGTTGTGAGGCAGCAGTGAATAGAACCATAGAAATAGGAACACAAGCAGATCTTACTGAAAGGTGGAGTAGACCTCAGGGGCCTCTAATTCATATGTTAATGAGTTGATAACTAGCAAGTAACATTCAAACAAATGACAGACAACAATGATATTCAACAAGTGACCGTCTAACCAATACCTCTTGATGTTCGATGGTACTACTAAGGTTGAATCCCCACTATCAATATTCTTGGGGTTGCCATTGACAGGAAACTGAACAGGACCAGCCATATTAAAATTATGATGGCATCAGCAGGTCAGAGACTGGGCACTCATCACATTTCCCTAAATACCAGCTCAACCTCTACATGGCACAAATCAAGGATGTGATGGAATATTTTTCACTTGCCTCGAGTTCCAGCTCCAGTAACACTCAAAGAAACATGCCAACATCCAGGAGACAGGAGCGCTCTTGATTGACACCTATCACTGAACCTTCATAGTATCTTCAACCTTCACTTCCTTCACCATTGATGCACAATGGAAACAGTATATCCTTTTTATGAACTGCACTTCTCTAACTCACCAAAAGCACTTTAAATAACACCTTCCAAACCTGTAAGCTCTAGCACCTAGAAGGCCCACAGTTGCATGGGAACACCATTATCTATTTGTTCCCCTCCAAACCACACCTCAACCTGACTTGAACGACATCATCATTTCTTCATTGTCATGATTTACAGTCCTGGAACTCCCTTTCTAACAGCACTGTGGCTGTCCCTACACCCGTACTACTGTAGCAGTTCCAGAAGGCTACTGACCACTACTGTCTCCAGGGCAGGAATGGATAATAAATACTGTCTTAGTCAGTGATGCATGCATCTATGAATGAATAAAAAAATTCCATTGAGAATATTTTTCCAATACATTTCCACAGTGTGTCTTAGTGACTGAAGAGGTTCTCTAAGAAAATGTGAAATCCCAGTCAAACGTAATGGTCGTTTGTGTGACAAGTGGTAGCTGGTTGGGAAAAGGGGTGTATCAGGAATGCAAACAAAGCCATAAATAAATGTTGTTATTGAATAAGACAGAACAGAACTGAAAAGAGAAGTCTTAAGACTGAGAAAAATAAATAAAATTGATGTATCAGAAGGAATACAAATATTGACTGTTGCTGTTTTAGTCTTTGATCAAAAATGTAACTGTACAATTAAATTTATTTTGTATTATTCTCGAAAAATATTATTAGACAACAAATATTCCTGAGACCTTGTAATTACACTGTAAGTTTATAATATATCGATGTCTAATGTGTTTGTCTGAATCTCCTTTATCTTAGATGAGACATTAGTCGTTTTGAAATATAGTTTAATGAGTCCACTAAAATAATTCACAAAGGAAGTTCAAACCAACACATTAAGAGTGCAAATTCTATTATCTCACAGAGCAATTTGAGGTATATATTTTATGAAAGGGAAGCTCTGACTTGCACTATTTAAATCAGTTGAACAATGTTATTGAAAATATATTGTTAGGTTAATTCCTCACTGCACAACTTAAAGGCGAATTAAAATTCAAATTTGTAAACTGTGCATCCATAGTGAATGCTTAATCACCACCAGCTTTGTGATATCCAGGGAGGAGAATGAACATTGTACAAACCCGTTACTCAGGAAGGATGGAGAGTTTCAGAATAACAGAGATTTATAAACTTGGAAATTCAGAACAAAAGAGTTATAAACTTGCCTGTCAAACATATGTACACTCTTGCATTCTTGCCATGCAGAAATTCAGATGTTGCGAGACTTTCTGCAGTAATTGGTTAATATTTTCTTTCTTCACAGCAACTCATCTCCTCCCTTTATTTTTCAAAAAGAAAAACAAATAATAGGTCTGAAAGTACTCTCTTGCTGAGAATGGACTATGCATCTGCTGAGTAGGCTTTGAATTGATATTGGGAAAAAATGAGAATTGCAGATGCTGGGGATTAGAGTCAAGATTAGAATGGTGCTGGAAAAGCACGACAGGTCAGGCAGCATCCGAGGAGCAGGGAAATCAACATTTTGGGCAAAAGCCCTTCAACAGGAATCAGACTTGAGATTGCCAGTTTTTTGGAAGTAATAAGACAATGAGATACAGTTTTGGAAAAAGAATCTATCCAAATGCATTGAAGAGATGTTGTTCATAGAACACAGTTAAGCCTTGGTAAAGTGTCTAGAGTACACATTCTTCATACAACAAGGCTGGAACAATGAATTCAGCTCTTTACAAGGTCACAAAGAGTCTTAGAGCAATGGCACACATATGCTTGACAATATGACAGTCTGTCTGTCGGAGTATTGGATCACGAGGCATGGTTCTATCTGTGGGAGTCACTAGGAGCATCAGATTAAGTGACTCTCACATTGGATTGGTCATGCTAAATTTCCTCTAGTTTGCAAGGATGTGTAGGTTAGGTGGATTAGACGTGGTAAATGCAGGGTCACAGGGGTAAGGGTGAATCTGAGTGGGATGCTTTAGGAGGGTTGGTGCAGACTGGATGGGCCGAATGGCCTCTTTCTGCACTGTCGGGATTTTATGATTCTAACAAGTGAGTTTACAGCTCTAAGGTGTGTACAGTTTTAAGAATTATGTACACTGTCAATCTTGACCAAACAAGTAATCAGTAGGAACTTGTGGAAAGACAAACAAGGGAGAAGCAGTACTATAGATCTTTACTCAAACTTTTACTCAGACCTGATAAGCAGTGCAGAAGTAGCAGTGTGGTGGAAAAAAGGCTTAAACACTCATTCCATCTGACAGTTACAGATTTCATCAGGAAACAGGTTTCTGTAGAAGTTTTCCGGTGTACAGGTTCAGCTAGGAAGCATACGTAAGACATCTCTTCTGACTAAAGTTAAAAATCTCTGTTATTCAGGGTGAATGTTCAAATAAGTGATGCAAAAAGCAGGCTCGAAAGGCTAGGAGAAATGAAAAGGCAGTGTTTGCAGTTCACAGCAAGTTTTGCTGCCATAATGAATGGACACCAAGAGACTCAACTATCATAAGGAAATCAAGGGTCATAGAAGTTCATTGTCCTGAGGCCACAGCACAATGAACATTTTGAATAAGACTAAAAGGTATAGGAGCTGAAGTAGGCCATTTGGCCCATTGTGTCTTCTCAGCTAATCTGATAATTATCTTTTCCCCATCAACCTGATTCCTTTATTGATTGAAAATCTGTCTACCTCAGCCTTAAACTAACTTGATGGCCCAACTTTGAGAGCATCAAGTGGTAGAGAATTCCATAGACACAGAGAGAAAAGAAATTCCTCCTTATCTCTGTCTCCTAAGTGGTTTGTTCCTGACTATGCTCTTTGGTTTGAGAGTCTTCCACAAGAGGAAGTGACCTCTTAGCATCCATCTGTCAAGTCCCTAAGACTTGATTATATGTTTCAATAAGGCCTCCTCTCGTTGTTCTAAACTCCAATAAGTATAAGCCCAACCTATTTAACTTGTCCCCATGAGAAAGTCCCTCAATACCCAGGATCACATTAACTGACTGCAGAACAAATGGTCATGTCTGATTTGAATTTCGTGTTATATGCTGAGACAGCACAAGTTCATGAGGGATACATCAATTCTGTGTAGTCCATCGCAGCATTATCAGTAAGTAAGCAGCAATCCTCCAGTACCAAAACTGATGATGGAAAAATATCTGCTGTGCCAGTACAACAATGATTGAGGGCATCTGAGGATACCCACCTATTCAATAAGTTGAATTTAACAGAGATCTATTAGCAGATTGCAAATGAAGATTTGTTTGCAAAACAAATGAAAATGAAAAGCATACAACTTCATGAAAGGCAGACCTTTCTCTACAGATTAGGACCTTTCAAAGTTATTAAATTACCTGGCTCAGTAATTCAGGTTACTGTAAAGGTGAAAGTTTTTTTTTCTAGTAAGTGCATGTCTTGTGTGATAGAAATTCATGAAATTAACAGCCCTCAGGAGAGTTGATGAGACAATCACCTCGGTTGACGGAACAATATTTTCCATGAAGGATATTCAAGAGATGTAAGGCACTCCAGCAGGGAAACAGTTTACATATGAGGTCAAGGTCGAGTTCAGAATCAAGATTGAGAACAGGATCAAAATCAATAGGTTACAAGCCAAAGATCTGCAGTCTTCTGAATCCAAAGGGAGAGTTTTCTAGAAAACTTGTGAAACTCCAGATTGCTGTTATTTGTGAAGTCAGAGACTTGGCATGATTGGGGGTAGTGCAAATGGAACCAAATTCCATGAATGTATAAACATTAGCTATTTAAAGAAGCTTGGGTATAGATATTAGATAAGGTAATGTTGGAGATTGCATTCAGGTCCACCTGAGCTGTGATGTCATGTTGGATAAAACTGAACATCTCCTGATTGTCTTAATAATAATATTTATCCAGCTAATGTAACTTGTACCTGATTGTCGTCATGCTATAAACTACATCTTGTTAAGAGGCGAGTCTCTTATTCCTAAGACTCAGTCATAGTTGATGCTCTATCATTGTAAACCAACTAGGCCCTTAGACCAGTCAAAGGAAACAGGGTCAGTGGTAGTATCCTTCAGATCACATGTAGTTCGCAGTACGGATTGCTAATTGTAATAAATAAATTTGGTGAACCTCCTCCTGGCCACCAGGGAATGGAGACACACTGGAGGCATTTTTGCCCAGATTGTCAGTCCCACGTATTTTAAATTCATGGTTCTCAATAATTCCATTTGGAAATGGGTCAGGAATTATCAGTAGCTGTCTCGACAGAAAGGGACATCCATTCATTCAAGTTCACTTCAAAATACCTCACAGTGGCCACATTTACAGGTGGTACTGGCAGGGGCCTAGAAACAAATCTGGAAAAGCCACAGATTATGAGTGACATTGAAAAGAGTGATGTTGGTCAATGGTGGTGTCAAGGTCATGTTAAGGAAGACAAGGAAAATGGACGAACTCGATGGGGAATTAAGAACATTTCTATTTTTAGTTTGCAGTGTCTAAATGAAGCACTCTCAGGCCAGGTGTAACAAATGTTAAACTAACCTTGCTCCAGTAAGGTCATTTAGCAGCAACGAAAGAGAAGTATCTCAACTGCACTTGTATTCCTGTATTTTATGGAAGTTCAGAGCTGAAAATGTGTTGCTGGTTAAAGCGCAGCAGGTCAGGCAGCATCAAAGGAACAGGAAATTCGACGTTTCGGGCATAAGCCCTTCATCAGGAATTTTCCTGATGAAGGGCTTATGCCCGAAACGTCAAATTTCCTGTTCCGTGGATGCTGCCTGACCTGCTGCGCTTTAACCAGCAACACATTTTCAGCTCTGATCTCCAGCATCTGCAGACCTCACTTTTTACTGTTATGGAAGTTCAGACAATGCCTTTAAAATTGGATGAAACAGACTAATACATTTGCTGTTGCAAAACATGTGGCATCTTGAGTTTCAGAAACTCCTGAATCTCAAGCAATTACTTAAATAATTATGGACCTTCACAGTCATTTGGGGAACTCATGTGCCCCTTTTGTTTTAGGATAGATCAACACATAAAAAACAATTAAATTCCAGTGTCATGGCTCTGTGTTTTACCCTGGATAAAAGAAGGCATTGAATTTAAATGAACCCAATTTTCGACCATGGGTTAGGGGTGCAGAGAGAGGAGAATTCCCTATTCTGTGCATTCGATCACTAAAGCCAATGGCTGCATTTATCATTCCTGGTAGTGAATTGGGATTGGAAGAAGATAATAGATGTCCGCTTCCTCAGGTGGACTGGGTAGTAGGTCTGCTTTGGCGCATTCGGCACCGTTTTCTTTCAAATTTACGCACCACTCGGCAGTTATCCTGGAATGCATCAGCTTCTCTTGAAACTGTGCCATCTATAAAAGCTGTCCATGCAACTAAATAAACACTGCCAATTTACAGCTACCTTGCAGGCTTCCTGAAACTTACCAGGCATGACAGGGGAAAATCAGAGACCCAAATTTCAGGCCAGATCCAGTAAGTTCTATTGGATTGGATGGTGTTGACATGCATCCTCTTCTGTCAGGACCACTGGTGGATGCCCTGACATTGGCCCATGCCTGCCTGGTCTGAGGTTTCCACCTAGGGTAAAGGGGTCCCAGGCACTCTAGGAAGAAGGTCAATATCCTTCTACAATCTGTCATCTTCTTTCTGAAACCTTACACTCACTCCTCTGCTGCTGTGCCTACCAAGCCTCATGCTGCCAACATCTTCACTTACTTGCTGTCACTCACCACAAACCCCTGATACCACTAACCTTGTATGACCTCTGCACTGTTTACTTATTTGCTCAGGACACCTCCCCATCTGGACCAACTGTGCCACCCCCACCCCCAACTCTCCCCCCATTCTTAATACCTACTCCTCATCATTCCATGAAAATAACAGCCCTTGATCAGGCAGAAAGAAAGATGATGTGCTGCCTATCATTCAACTCTTGAGTAGAAGGCCTAAACTGGTCTCTTACTTGATGCCTGAACTTGGCTCACTGTGCCAGGACCCCCCCCCCCCCCCACCCGCAACAAAGAGCTCCCCACCTGACTTGACTGAACCCTGCTGACAACAGGAACATGCTTCCTGCTATTGTGCCTGCACTAAACAGCAAGGCAATAATATTGCAAATTGAGTCTGGTCTGGCTGAGGGTACAAAGCATAAAAAGGCAAGGCAAGAATGCTGAGTGATTGAGAACAGTGATTGCGAGTGAAGACCCTGAAGATGCAGCTTTGTTTATTCCACGAGCTAAGTGCATGTCCTTGAGTGCACAGAGTCCTTGATTACAATGAGAGTTACTACTGCAGCAGAAGCATCTAGTAAATGCATCAAAGGTATGCAATGATGCTTGGGCTGTTAGTCAGCCTCATCAATTATAACTCACCACTGCTTTGTGAGACTCTCACTACTTCTGTTGTGATAAGCATGAAAGATGGCATGAGGTACTCCTGATGTTGAGAAGGACCTTACAGCCTATCCCTGCCTCACATATCATCCATGTTACACAAACACCTATACGATTCACCTGTGAAGTAGCCACAACTACCTTTGCGTGTTGCAGTAAAAAATATAATTCTATTACTTCCATTTCTATTTTGCAGACTACATCCTACTGAGAAAAGCACTCATTCACACATACACATTTTAATGCTTGGTAACATTTTTTGACCAAGCAACCCTCACTGACACTTCCAGCCATTTCTTAACAGATTAACACCTATTGGCAGTCCTTGCCAAATTGGATGGTTCCAAAGTGTATATGTGCACCAATTGTTGTCACAGTTTAGGGTACCCAAAGGGTACCTCAGTTCTTGAAAGGATACCTGAGCTATCCAAGAGAAATGTACTGAGAAAATAATCTGTTCTTGCCTGGTCTGATCTTCATATTCAGAATTTCAGACATTAGGGACACCAAAATTCAAATTCTGTCATATCTGCCCTCTGGAGCTGTGTATTTGCAAGTTGCAAAAAAAAAGTGAAGTGCCAAGTCTGGGGCTGTGACCTAAGATTCTTGATTTCTTCAAATCATGGAAGAGGCTCTCCATCATAATGAAAATCAGGGCCAATTATTATAAAATGAATGGGATTGGATTCTGCCAACCTTCCATTGTGTTATCATGGCTTTTTCCTTCGAAGGTAGACTGGATGAGTCTCAAGGTGTTAAGTGACATGATAGGATAATAGGAATCAACATCTTTTGTTTGGAAAAATTACCTTGAAATTGAAATCAGATAATGGGGGAACCATTTTGTTGTCTGCCTTTAAATCAGCTGTAACTGACAGAGAAAATTTCACCGAAAGCACCTCACCAGCTGCAAGTTACCCTGATAGCCAAGGTAATAAATAACAACAACTTGGAAATGGGAATAATAAAGAGATGTCTCCAATCTGTTCTGACCTCAAGTGCACCTAAGAACTAACCTCCAGGAAATTTGACACAATTGAGAATCTTTTACATTCCAAGACTTGAATTTCAACTGTAAAGTACCACTTTCTTCTAAGAAACTACAAGCCTGCCAAGAAAGAGGCTTACATAGGTATAATCTCTTTCATCTCTTTTCACTTTAAACTGTTTTTGTTCTCTTTATGTGTGTGTATATGAGATGTGTGAGTGAGATATGTGTTTAAAAGTCATAGATTTTTTTAATACTTTACTTTAATTTCATGTTGGCAATGCTGGCAAGACTAGCATCTGTGACCAATACTTATTTTAATTTAAATAGTTTAACTCCAGAGTGCAGTTAAAGGTCAACCATATAGTTGTGCACCTGGGGTCACATGTCAATCAAATCAGATCTCCTTCCCTAAATGGCATCAGAGAATCAAATGGATTTTTACAGCTAAAATTGTTACTTGTTATTGCTGAAATTAGCTTTAAATTCCATTTTATTAATTGAATTTATATTCAACCAAATGCTGATTGTACCTTGATCCCCTAAACATTGGCTTGGATTACCGTGCCTTTGGAATACAAGTCGAGTGACATTACCACAGCATCGCCAACTCCCCTTGAGGCTGAATAATTCAGCTCTTGGGGGGAAGGAGGAGGAGGCTGAAACCCCAGATCTTCTGACTCAGGTGAGAGAGCTCCCACTTTAACCAGAAAATGGCAGCTCCTGCAGCTGAAGAGAAGACTTCAAGGTCATGTGCTGTGAAGGGAAAATTCGCTTAAAGCTGCCACTCACCCCCATCTTCTCCAGCAGAGTCACCTGATCACCAAATAATCATGGCCACTACTTCCATTTTGCTAAGGTTACTGCGAACTTTGAACTGAAGGTAGAGTGGCAAATTGAGAGAGCCCCTTAGAAATTATGAATTATAAGACCATAAGACATAGGATTATATGATAATTATATTATCAGAATTATAGAGAGAAAAGTATTATTCTTTTACCATCAACCAGATTTGAACTGACTTTCCAGGATTGGAAGGTTAGCATTGAACTGACTATATCACACAGTTACCATACTGTTGCTCACAATGTTATACCGTATACTGTAGCTCTTGGAATAGTTTTATTTTCTGTTTGTGAGTAATAATATTGCAAGGCTCCTGCCTGAGATTTGAGATTATGTGGAACAAACATTTCAGGTCCTGGATTATATATCAACCTGTTTTAGTGAGAGTCTGTGCCAGGTTTTGTTTTTGCTCTGGAACAGTTCTGACTATTGGCACAGACCTCGGCTTTATCTGATGGACAATCCATCCCAGAATGCACCAGTGACCCCACTGGGGAACATGATCATAGGTTTGTAATACGTATGGCTCAAGGGTTGTGCAGTTAAGGGTTTTACCCTTTGTTTTCTTTTCTTGCTTTCTCCGAACCACTTCTCTCCCCAAGCACCATAAAAAAAATCAATCAGAATGTGCATTTCCAAGCTCTCACTTGAGAGAACGATAAGACTTGATTATGATGGGATTTGCAACCGTTTACAATTTCATTATGAGGAATGGTATTTAACATGTATTATGGGTATTTTTTTCCTGTGCATTTATAGTTCAGTCAAAAACATTTTAACATTGAAGCATTTGAATCAATCATACTCATTAACAATTAAAGAAAAATGCAAGTTGTTTGTTATGATCAATCAATCATTCTGAAATAAAGAGAGTTTAGTCAGTAATTATTAACCAAACACCATTACTGGCAGATTAATAATTATTACTCAGTTCAACATGTGATATTTATCCTTCTGTACATTTGAAGACAATCTATTCAATACTTTAACAAATTGATAATCTTGCAGTGTGATTTTTTTTCTCCTCAATCGTCAACAGATTACAAATGGAAACAAATAATGTTGGAGATTGGAGGGAATAGACATACTACAGGTGCTTTCTAAGTTATGGGACCATTTACAATTTAACTCATAGGTGCGTTCAAGATGGAAGTACAGAAACTGGACAATGTTAAACATAATTTGGGATTGGGTCTGGGTGAGATATTCATTGGAGGCTCAGTGCAGAAATATTGACCAACTGGCTCCTTCTGCACTGAAAGATTCTATGACATTATGATAACTTAACTAGGTACACAGGTTTTGCTCATTTGCAACTCAAGATTGTCATGGTACGAATTTTTAAATAAGTTCAAAACAAATAAATAGAAGAGAAGTAAAACTAAAAGCTGAAGAAAATGAAAACACAATGGTTAAAAAGATACATTGAGCAGAACCTGAAGTAAAGGGTATGATGTCATTCAAAGGCCACAAACCTGGCTGCATAACCCAGCTGGAATTGATACCACTGTATATGGAAATTGAAGACTAACAATGTTCACTCTCAAGGTGACAAATCTCAAATGGTTACTGGCCACTTCTAACACAGCCAACTGTGGGCACATCATGAGATCTCTCAACTGTTGAGATTAGATTAGAATCCCTACAGTGTGGAAACAGGCCCTTCGGTCCAACAGCTGCAAATGTGTTGCTGGTCAAAGCACAGCAGGCCAGGCAGCATCTCAGGAATAGAGAATTCGACGTTTCGAGCATAAGCCCTTCATCCACTATTCCTGATGAAGGGCTTATGCTCGAAACGTCGAATTCTCTATTCCTGAGATGCTGCCTGGCCTGCTGTGCTTTGACCAGCAACACATTTGCAGCTGTGATCTCCAGCATCTGCAGACCTCATTTTTTACCCTTCGGTCCAACAGGTCCACACTGACCCTCCGAAGAGTAACCCACCCGGACACATTCTCCTGTATTTACACCTGACTAATGCACCTAATCTACACATCCCTGAACACTATGGGCAATTTAGCATGGCCAATTCACCTAACCTGAACATCTTTGGATTGTGGGAGGAAACCAGAGCACCCGAAGGAAACCCACGCAGACTTGGGGAGAATGTGCAAACTCCACACAGTCACCCAAGATTGGAATTGAACCTGGGTCCCTGGTGCTGTGAGGCAGCAATGCTAACTACTGAGCCACCATGCCATGTTGAAGTGAGACTGCATTAGCTTGGATAATGTTCACTGGAGCTCAGAAGATTGAGGGATATCTGATAGAAAACTACAAAATTCTAACAGCACTACATAGGGTAACTGTAGGAAAGATGCTCCCATTGACCAGGAAGTCTAAAACCAGAGGCCGCGGTCTAATGATGTGAGCAAATGATTTAGAACTGAAATGAGGCAAAATTTCTTTACCCAGTGAATGGTGAGCCTGTGGAATTCTCTGCCACAGGAAGTGGGAGAGGACAATCTATTGAACAATTTCAAGGAGGAGTTAGATATCTTAGAGATCAAAGGGTATGGGACAAAATGGGAACAGGGGACTGAGTTAGGTGATCAGCATGATTGTATTGAATGGTGGAGAAGACTGGAAGTGCTGAATGCATTCTTCTACTCCTTTGTTTCTATGTCCACCTTGATGCGCAGCTTGCAAACTTCAACAGCTCAGGTCCACTGAATTCCCTATGTTAGTCAATCACAGTTGGACGTGACACACTCACTACCACAACATCACCTTGGTAGAGACAGAAGAAGAAAAAGCAGAAGAAAAGGGAGGAAACAGGAAATAATTTGGTGAAAACCAATATTGCATGTTTGCCGTTATACCTGAGGCTCTTCATTCATCTATCTGCCAATGTCTGGGACATCAGCCCTCCACTGGCTAAGAATGAGCTTGATAGTAGTTGCTGAATTTTGCTGCCTGCTGCTCAAACACCGACATTCAACCTGCAAAATAAGGATAACAATCCCACTGGTCTGGTATTCAAGGTCTCCGGTAACTTCCAATTTTCTTAGATAAGCCAGGATAGCTTCTCTACAATTGGTGAGACCAAATACAGTTTGGGTGACTGCTTTGCTTTTCTGCCTATGAGGATGATCAAAAGCTTGCCTCCATGGCCTGTCAACGTAATCCTCCACCATGCTCCTGTCCTGACATTTCTAACCTTAGCTCAATGCAAGCTCCAGGAGCAGCCATCTGAACACTCACTGAATTCAACAATTCAGTCTGTGTCCTCCATTTTGTTCCCAATTCTTTGCTTGTTTCCATTTTGTTCCTTCAATTTACCACACACCTGCTCAAGACACATGTTTTGTTCCTTTTTATTTTTGTTTTGCCTCACTTCCTTTCCCTTTTACACCGGATGACTAAATTTGCTCTCATTCAGCCTTCCTGGCTTCCACCCTATCACAGAACTTCCTTTTGCCTTTGTCCCACTCAGCCCTTGCTTACGGATGGTTGAGTACAGCTATCATCAACTCCACTGGGCCCAGCAGCAACTCATCTCTCAACTGTTCACCAAATGTCAGACAATGCCATTTCTCCCTCCCCTAACTATAGGCTCAGGTCAGTGCTGTGCTCATAAGAATGTGAAACTGAGGCTACTGTGGATAAGTTGCCCACTGAACTGAATGTGCTTGCATTGGCAGAGGCTTTTGCCCGAAATGTTGATTTTCCTGCTCCTCAGATGCTGCCTGGTTTGCTGTGCTTTTCCAGCACCACTCTAATCTTGACTGTAATGTCCAGCATCTGCAGTACCCACTTCTGCCTAACAGCCTGACTGCTACTGCTCAAAGATGTGATCTGAAGGGTTGATGAGATGAGCCTCATGGCTGAGATGACAAAGACTGACAGTCAATGAAAAATAATAAATTGGATTTAGTTATAATTATATAAACACTATAAGAAACATGTGTTTGAGATACCTATGAGCTGTGCACCCCAAAGCCATGTTTTACGGTGTTGTCCATGGTCCATGCAGACCTTCGTTCATATGCTATGAAGTGTTTCCATGCTCCTGGTTGAGGTGAAAGGTCAGTGAACTTGATAGTGCCTGCGCTTCCAAGTGTTATAGCTTCTTTTACATTTTAAGTGGGAGCCCTGGCAAATGTTTGAGAGCCAATGCCACAGTGGTGCCAGCAGTGCTATACTGGTAGCTGCAATGAAGTGGTAGACATTGATTGCATACGAGGCATTTGATGGAGATGCCTGGCATCCTATCTTGCATGACAGTCCACTGTCGTGGTGACCTTCCAATGTTAATGCACACTTATAGCAGCATGAAGCATTGAGCAGTACATACTCTGTTGGAGTGCCACTGTGACGATACTGTGGCTTTAAGAGATATAGTTTGTCATGCTTTTTTTTCTTGAAGATTGGTTCAGACAGAGGAACCAAGCAGCCTGTTCCAAACCAATAAACAGCTTGTGAGGCAGTGGGGTTTTATTTTTAAAGTTGGAACAATAGAAGCAGCATGAATAGATAGGGTCAAGCTCCCACAGAACCATGATTTTAGTTTAACTTTGAGTAGGTTTTGGGATTTGAAAACTGCTGTACATCTCTCCTTGCTACAGCAAAACACTTGAGTTCTCTCTATCTCTCGGAGCTCTCTCTTGATGTCCTTTCCTCCTGCACTGGAGAATTGCATGTGAGAATACCAATTTTACTGAATTTGCTTTTGCCACGAGTGTTTATGGGATGTTACTGTATTGGAATAGTTGCTGTTTAGTCATTAAATAATCTGTTATTCGGTTAAATTTTTCAATAGAGTTGTTATTCCAAATCTTTCTTTCGTTTGTATTTTTATTTATAGCATAAGACTGAAGTGTGTTTTCCTATAAGCCTGGTAGTTTGACCAATAAAATTGCATCCAGAACACAACACCTTACACTTGCCTTTAACATAGAAAAAGTGCGGTCCAGACTATCTCCTTAATATATGTTGAGCAAGTTTGGTCTCATCCATAATGATATGCAGATCATTCATCCCTTATATGGCACTGAAGCCAGGTTCTTTTGGGTAATGCATGGAGACTGATATAAGCAGCCTCATCAGTCAGGATGGCATCTGCCCAAGACCGCAAGAAATTATAAAGAGTTGTGATTGCAGCCCAGTTTATCACACAAACCAGCCTTCCTTCCATTGACTCCATCTACACTTCCTACTGCCTCGGAAGAACAACCAACATAACAAAGTTCTCTCGCACCTCGTTCTACTCTCTTCCACCTCCTTCTATCAGGCAGAAGATATAACACATGCCAACAGAACAATTTCTTCCCCGCTATTATCAGAATTATGAATGGACCTCTCATATATTAGAGTTGATCTTTCTCGGCACCTTCGATGTAACTGTAACATTATATTCTGCATTCTGTTCAATTACCTTGATGTACATAGGTAAGGTATGATTTGATTGCATTGTACAAAACAATATATTCCACTGTATCTTGATACATGTGACAATAATGAATCAAATCAAATTCTCGTTGTCATCTCTAGGGAAAATAACTTACTTCCTCTCTTGCATAGTCTTCAGGAGAACCTCTAAGGATGCACCACAAAAGTGCAGTACTATCTTTTGCTTGAACTCTGACGTCTCTCAGGGCGAATGGCAGTGATGACCAGAGTAATTCAGAGAGAGTTTATGTGACTGAAGCCTGGAATGAATGGATTATCTTATGAGGAAAGGCTAGGCAGGCTAGGCCTGTATCCTCTAGAGTTCAGAAGGGCCAGAGGTGAACTTAAATTAAACAAAGTCCTGAGGGGACTTGACTGGATGAATGCGGAATGGATGTTTCCTCTTGTGGGAGGATCTAGAATGTGGCATCCTAGTTTAAAAATAAGGTATTTCCCACTTAAGACAGATGTTTCAATCTGTCTGCTTGGTTCAAACTACTGCAGGTCTGAAACGGTTAATACTGAGAGTATTGTGAGTTTTGGGGATGATCTGGGTTTAAGGGATGGGATATTAGCCAGGCCCAGGTGTAACTCTACTGTTTTCCTTAAAAGTAGTGCCCTCCTGGTCTAACTAGATCAGTCTCTTGAAGTTAACAAGTTACAATTGATTGCATACTCATAACTGGTTTCAGGTTACATTGATACAATCAAGATTGTTACAGAGGATGACCAGATATTTTGTCTCACTTCTTTGAGATCCTTAGCTGCTCTGCCCAAAAGTCTACATGACATCATGTGGGTGGTGTTCATGGCACACTTTAACTCTTTCAGACCTGTACACAACAACTTTTAAGAGGAAAAATGAGGCTTCAGTATATCATCTTTTCTGAAAGGCAGGAACTCCTGCAGGGCAGTTCTCCTGAGTACTGCACTGGATATTATGGGGTGGCGTCAGTTGGAGTGCTGAGATAGAAAAATGACAAAGTAGGTATCGATTCAAAGTTACACTCTGGTTGATGCCATGATCTGCCTTCCCTTTGTCAGACTGAATTTTCCTTTTGACCAACAAGAGAGTTTGAGTACAAGAGTCAAGCTGGAATGTAGAGTTGAGGCCAGAATCAGATCGGTCACGATCTTTTTGAATGATGCAGCAGGCCTAATAGGCCAAATGACTGAATGCCTACTCTTACTTTAATGTTCCTACGTTGTGTCGCCCCAGACATTAACAGCAAACATCTGCACTGCCTGAGCAAGCGAATTTATCAGCCAACACATCTTGCCCCGAATGTATGTATCCTATTGCAGACCCTATTATGACAGCAATTGGCACCTTACACCTCAAACAAGTTTTTCCTAAGAGAACTTAGAGTAGAGTATTAGGCATTCGATCCAAAATATCTGTATAAATACAGTGCAAATAAGCTTCTACAACTGCCTGTTTCATCTAATTCTGACAACAAAAGCATGCTATGAAAAGTGAGAATTTTCTTTTACTCATACACAGGGTGTGGGCATCATTGTCTAAGCCAACATTTATTGTCCATCCTAATTGCTGTCAAGAATATGGTGGTGAGCTATCTTTTAGGACAGCTGCAATCCATGTGGTGTAGTTACACCCTATGTGCTGTAATAGGGAGGGAATTCCAGGATTTTGACTCAGCAACACTATTCACATCAGGATATTGCATGGCTTGGGAAGGAACTTGTTACTGGCATTCAAATCCTTAAGTCCTGAAGTAATTCTCTGTAGGTGGTGATGTTTCTATGCATCGGTAGTCCTTGTCCTTCGAGACAGTGGAGGTCACAGGTTTTTTTTTCTATTCATTCACAGGATGTGGGAAGTACCAGCATTTATTGCTCAGACTGTAACTGAAAGTCAAGCAGATTGCTGTGGGTTGGGCCAGACCAGGTAAGGTCAACACATTTCCTTCCTTAAAGGACATTCATAGATCATAGAACCCCTACAGTGTGGAAACAGGCCATTTGGCCCAACAAATCCACACCAACCCTCCGAAGAGTAACCCAACCAGACCCATTCCACTCCCCTATTACTCTACATTATCCCCTGACTGATACACCTAACTTACACAACCCTGAACATTATGGGCAATTTAGCATGGCCAATTCAACTAACTTGCACACCTTTGGATAGTAGGAGGGAATCAGAGCACCCGGAGGAAGCCCACGCAGACACGGAGAGAATGTGCAAACTCCACATAAACAGTTGCCTGAGGCTGGAATCAAATCCAGGTCTCTGATGCTATGAGGCAGCAGTTCTAACCACTGAGCTACTGTGTCACCATTAGTGTGATTTTTTTTTACAACAATCGATAATGCATATGATCATTGCCTTTGGGCTTGCTTTTTTTCCAGATTTTTATTGAATTCAAATTTTGCCATCTGCCATGGTGAGATTCAAACCCATATCTCCAGGAAATTAACCTGGCATTCTGGATTACTAGTGTACTGTCATCACCACTTCGCCACCATCTCCATTTGGAAAGCACTGTCAAAAGAGCCTTGCATTTTTGCAGCGCACCTTGAAGATGGAACTCAATACTGCTGCTGTGTTTCAATGGTGGACAGAGGTGTATGATGAAGGTGTTGGATGGGGTGCCAGTTAAGATGGCTGCTTTGTCCTGTAAGGTGTAAAGTATCCTGAATGTTGTCAGAGCTGAGTTAATCCAGGCAAGTTACGAGCTTTGTAGTTCCGAGTCCTGGACTAATTCTCTGGAAAAATAAGTTCAGAACCTACCATTTAATTTCAAGTAATTAATAAATCTGGAATAAAACACTTTTTAGTTTATAATAGTGTCAAAAAACAACTAGATTGTTCTGATTCAGAGGTGTCTTTTAACAGGAAGGACCTTTCAGGGGTCAATAAAGGATATTTGCCTGGGGAAGCAATAGACCAGTAGTATGATGACTGGACCTATTAATCTGGAGACCTTGGCAGTGTGCTAGAGACACAGTTTCAAATTGCACCATGGCAGAATTTGAATGAAAAAAGAAGTGTGAATTAAGAGTCTAATGATGATCATGAATCCATTGTCGATTAATGATGAAAAAAAAATCTGGTTCACCAATGTCCTTCAGAGAAAGAAATCTGCCACTTTTACCTGGTCTGGCCTACATGTGACTCCAAATGGTTGACTCTTAACTGCGCCCTGGGGAATTAGGGATGGGTAACAAATGCTGGCCGAGACAGCGATGCCCTCATCCCATGGACAAACAAAATAAAATCAGCTCCTTACCTCCACTGAGCTACAGAAAACCCCAGAGTCCGAGTGCTTGATGTTTATATCCTTCTGAAAATGGCTGAGTAAACCATCCAGTTAGGACTCACTTTCATCTGTTCAAAGGCAGTTAGGGAGTGATAATCAATGCTTGGCTTGCCAGATGTGCTGAGGGTTAAAAAAAATCTTATTTCCCTTACTCCATTTTGCCATTATACTATTTGCTAGAAGTACTTCATGTGACAGTGCATTCCACACTCACATCTTTCTAAGGTTGACTAATGTCAGTAAGTCTCGTGACTGTCAGACTTACTTTAGTGTACAAAGTTAAAAATCACACAACACAGGTTACAGTCCAACAGGTTTAATTGGAAGCACACTATAAATTCTGTGTGACGATCGAGCCCTCCACTATCACCTGATGAAGGAGCGTCGCTCCGAACACTAGTGTGCTTCCAATTAAACCTGTTGGACTGTAACCTGGTATTGTGTGATTTTTAACTTTGTACACCCCAGTCCAAAACCAGCATCTCCAAATCATGACTACTTTAGTGTAGTTTAGGCTTCAAAGGCCCCTCTTCGTGAAGTGCACACCTCAATGATAAATGATGGTAACACAATCCAGTTCATTTTCATTCCATTGAAATCAATAAAATTGAGGCATTTTATTCCAGATTTATTAATTACTTGAAATTAAATGGTAGGTTCTGAACTTATTTATCCAGTGAATTAGTCCACTGACAAAAAAGGGGGCTCTTGTTGTATTGGCTTCAAGTTCCATCTGCTTTCAAGGTGTGTGATGGCATCTCTGAACAGGTTGATTAAAAAATATCTTAAAGGCTTATAAAGAGTGTGCAACCCCCTGACCCTGGACAAGTGAATTCAAAATGCTGACAATCATTCTGCCAGAGATTTTTGTGGTACAATGGTAGCACCTCTACTGCTAACTCAGTGGGATCACCGTAGCTCAGTTAGGTGAATGGCTGGTTTATAATGCAGGGTGATATCCCCAGCATGGATCCAATTCCTGAGGTTATCATGAGGGATTCTTCTTCTCAAATTTTCTCCCTTGCCTGAGGCATGTTAACATTCAGATCAAACAGCCACCAGTCATCTCTCTCTAATGAGAGAGCAGCCCTATGGTCTAGTAAGATAATGGTAACATTACCCTTATCTTGGTCTAAAGGGCCTCAATTCAAAGCACACTTGCTATTAAAGTTTAGTATAATATATCCATCAGGTTGACTAAAATAAATGAACCAACCTTTTGGAGCCTTGATGTGGTGCAATTCTCCTGCCAGATCTACCTCTCTGTGTGCCCTTCCAAACAATGTTTAATTCCCAAAACGTTGACTCTCCTGCTCCTTGGATTCTGCCCAATCTGCTGTGTTTTTCCTGTGCCAATTTTTTGGACTCTGACTCTTCAGCATCTGCAGTCCTCAATTTCTCCAATGTTTAATATCCCAAGAAATAAAAATACTTAAAGAATACTGCAGATTCTGGAAAGCTGAAAAATAAACAGAAAGTGCTGGAGAAATGCAGCAACCACGTGTCCAGTGATCGTTCATCAGTAACAGTTAATGGAAGGTGAAAATCTATCCTGACTTTAACAGGCTCCTATGGTAAAACATAATATACTAAACTCTAGCTAAGAAAGTCTGGGTTCAAGTTCCACATGCCACACAAAGTGTGTCATGACATGTCCAGTCAGATTGATGGAAAAGAGGCTACCCCAATATTTTGGTGAACTACACTGAAGAGAACTTACATTAAAATCCATTTTGATGCTTTGTCCCCTATAGTTGACCAGTTATCTTCAACTACTTGTACCCCAATAGATTCGTGATGCAGCTCTCAAGGACATAATTTCCGACATTCACTTGGTCCTCTGCTAAGATCCTGCTTCCAGGCACATGAAGACAGGAACTATTTCAAGTTTCTCAGCTCACAGGATTCTGCAGCATTTGATGAGCAGTTCACTTGTTTAAACATCTGTGAGCAACTCCTCGACTGTAGGAGTGGAAAATCTTCCTTTCAATAAATGCAAATGACTTCACAGTTGCTGCTGATTTAAAAACAAAAAAGTATACAAGTGAAGTCAAAATAAAATACTGAAGATGCAAGAAACAGGAAAGACAGAAACCGCTCAGCAGGTCCAAAATTTGTGGAGAATTGAATCAACAAACTTTAAAATTTGATGACCTTTCCACTCAAGGATTACTTCAGCAATATTACAGTTGAGACTGTCTGAGGGTAGGAGTGAAGAACCTTCCAGCTCTGAAAGTCAAAGCCACTCGAGTGTGCCGGACTGGGTTAATTTCTTTGCAACTGGTATTTGCAATGACATCCATTGCTTTAATACTGAAGTTGCCTAAGCTAGTCTCATCTTAAAGGTTGCATCCAATGATAAATTTGCAGACATTAATGAAACATTGCAATCATGAAAGACTTCTCACAAAGTAAGTTAATACATATTAATATTCTCTTCTTGTTAGCTTACGCTCATTTTTAAAAAAAGAAATTACAGCCAACATCAAAAAAAGACTTCACTCAACAGGTTTTAATTATGTCCAAAATTTCATAATGCTTATTAAGTATTTCTATCTATTGAAGACCATGACAAAAGTATGATTATTAGCTATTGTGAGCTTTTTTCTCTTAAATAACAATTTAAATGCAAGCTTTACCTTTACCTGATTTTTTTTCTTGTAATAACAATGAACTCTTTAAGATCAGAATTTGGATGAATGATACATTGATCTAGAATTTTTCTTCATCCATGAATGTAGGAAACCAATTTTCCAAACGTTTCTAAATGGGTGCCTTTCTAGCTGACAAGCCGTGGAGGGTCTGCACTTCCCAACATCAAAGTTCACATCTTCACATGGGAATCTCCAATAGTCACAGGGACCTGCAATGGAGGTGACCACACCACCCCACACCAAACTTCTTACCCTGCCTCACTTCCTAAACCCACCCCTAAAACCATCCCACCTCTAAACCCACATCACTCCCTAAACCCACCCCACACCTCACCATCTCCCAACCCACCATTCCCCTAATCCCATGCCACACCACCCCCAAAACCCACACCATCCCCTCATCTCACCCTAGTCTTAAAACCACACCACCTTACCCACAAGCCCACCTGAAGTCACCACCAAAACCCATACCATTCCCTTATCCCACTCAACTCCATAGGCTCACCACACTGACAAAAAAAACCCACACCACTCCCTAAATCCAGATCACTTCTAAACTCACGCTACCCATCCTAAGCCCTGATACCACCCCAAACCACTCTCTAAAAACACCCCTCCCTTATGGCCTGGAGTATACCATATTTTCCCCTGACGGGCCGGACATTCGGAGCTGTCCTCTCCTGCTGTGGATAAATTCCCAGCAATAGTGAAAGAGTCTTTAAATGGTCATTCATCAGGTGGGTGCTGAGGTGTGAAATTGCACACTATTACAGTAATACTGCACTGAACCTTTCTCTGCTCTTGATGAAGTCACAATGGGATGTGATGGGGCACATAAGCAGTGGACATTGTAAAAGTAGCTGCAAAAGCAGCACCACAAAGTCCACCACCAGCCCTGGACACCACCCTTTCCCTGGGGATAGGGGATGCATAAAATTTCAGTCAGACGTTAATTTCATTCTCGCATCCTTCATCAAAATGAGCAGAAAGTTCATGAAAATGACATAATATGAACAAAAATGATATTGGAGTCAATCCGAAATTGATGTAACGGAATTCCAAGGTTTAAAACTTGACCTAAAGTGAAGCAGTGTGCAGAATGCCCAGTCTGCTTCAGTCCTGTATTATGGACAGCCCTAGACTGAGGCTGTATTTATATTATAACTGCAGATTATGTGAAGTAAGACCATTTTGCTCTGGTATTTATTTCTGACTGTGCCAGTAATCTGTTGAGTATGCAGATGTGAAATTTCAAGCATGACCTACCTTTGAATGTGAATGTCTCTATGCCTGATACTGACAGATCAATGCAATGAACTTGCTGTAAATTCACACAAGGCAGTGAGTGAATTGATCAATCAATGCATTGACTAGGTTTTTTTCCTCCTACAATTATTTGATGTTCACTGTTTTGTCCTCACTTGTGTTAGACTTTGCCACAGCACTGTAAAAATGGCTGTCTTGGTAAGTGTTAAAACATGGGATGTTTGTTTCACTCCTTACTGATGGATGTACCAGTAATGACAGGCAATGCAGAAGTAAGTCTCCCATTCATTCTCTTTTGAAGAGAAGTAAATTAAAAACTTCCAGCTCCAACCTTTAAAATCCGATTGTTCATGAATTTTTTTTGTGTCCTTCAAAATATAAAACTCTTTTCCACCAACTGATTTCTCTTTAACTTATGCCTGAAGTCGGTCATGCCTGAAGTTTCACTTGTTGTCAAATGATCTGAAATAACATGAAAGCCCATAAGTTTGAAAGTTTCCAGGGATTCATGGGCATACAATTGACAGATTTCATTACTGTGAACATTGTCAGTGATGCACAGTATCCTCTGATTTGTTGATCAGAGGCTGTTTACTGCAGCCCCTTAGATCATGAGGTTTCTGGTGGTAGCCAGTCCAAATGAACTAAATGTTTTCTGAAATCATTCAAAAGTGTTGTTTTGATTTTCCAATTTACAAAAGGGTGGAAGTCATGATTCTCTTTACAATGGATGATGTTGAACAATCAGTTGGAATGATTTGCTTTCTGACTCCCAATATTACAAATGCAACGTACCACGCTCGGAGTGTACTTGGATTGTCACACAATTTTGTCTGGGTTGTCCTATATGCATAGTCATAAAACTACAGTGTTGCAGCCAATTTTCAGATGTTTTAATTTGAAGTTTCTTCACAATGGGTTGGATGGGCAAACTGCCAACTCACTGCACCATAGCAACTAATACAAATACTGTTAGGAGAATGACTCTGGTCACTACATGAAGCAATGTCATAAACACACACTCTGTTTGAATGCACTGCCTCTGTCACAACACATAGCAACCATAGAGATACCTCCCCGTAATGGCTGCATTTGAAACTTCTAATTTCTAGTAATAGTGGAAAACAACATTTCTGGCTTGGTTGATTGAATGTGGAATCTTTGGGTAGCCCTCCTACCCCGACAAAGTATATTAGATTAGATTATTTACAGTGTGGAAACAGGCCCTTCTGCCCAACAAGTCCACACCGACCCGCCGAAGAGCAACCCACCCAAACTCATTCCCCTACATTTACCCCTTCACCTAACACTACGGGCAATTTAGCATGGCCAATTCACCTAACCTGCACATCTTTTGGACTATGGGAGGAAACCGGAGCACTCGGAGGAAACCCACGCAGACACGGGGAGAATGTACAAACTCCACACAGTCAGTTGCCTGAGATGGGAAATGAACCTGGGTCTCTGGCGCTGTGAGGCAGCAGTGCTAACCACTGTGCCACCGTCCCGCCCACTCCAGATTATAGTAAATGTAACTTTGTAAACTTCAATCATTGGAGGAAAAGCTACACTCTCATTTATGACATAAGAATTCTAATGATTTATTTGATAAAATAAAACACTCATTGAGCCCTTAGCTTTACTGCAAAACTTCGAAATGCTAACTGTGTTCCATTACTCAAGTTATGAGCTACTGTCACTCACATGATATGATCATTAGATTTAACTGGGGTCTTGAGGGACCATTCTCACTCAGGAAGTTGTAGAGGCCACTGTTTCCAGATATTTGTATAGTTGGATGCATGTGTTGCCTCTTAGAAGAGATATGACTTAAAACAATTGGAATTGCGTTTGTTGACTGTTTTCAAAGCATCATATTGAGTGAACAATGTTGTAAAGTGATGATCTAAAATTTAAAGATGGCTATTTCTATTTAAAAAGATAGAGGAAGATTTTGTGTAGTTTACAATTGAGACTTGATTGTAAAGTAAATTAAGTAAACTTTGTCACTGATACTAATGAAGTTGTGAGCAGCTGTCTGTGTATAAAACGAATAATTGCTTCGAGGGTAGGACTGGTTTATTAGAAAATCTTGCAGTTGATTAGTGTGTGTTTCAGAGCTCAGTTAGAAATGTTAAAAGCATTGACTGCAACGCAGATGGAATAATGTTCCCATTTTTTTTGAAATGTGAGGGCAAGTATGTCACATGGTAATACCCATCGCTTTGAAACACCTTCTGTTATGTAGCAATGAGCTCACTAAGACTTTATTGGCGAGCTTTAGGGAGTTTCTTGGGGAATCACACTGGGTGCCCTGGGTTGCCAGAAGCTCCCAGTCAATTAAAGGCACTCAGTTTCAGGATCCAAAAGTTCACTGAAGCAAGACCTACTACTCAGGGAATCCAGCAGCAGGAGGATAGGTACTTCTATACTTTTCTTGACAGGGTTCACAGGGAGATGGGGGAATCAATGGTATTGGAGTCAAGGGCAGGGGAGGTCAGTTTTTACGGGGCACCCATTTGCCCTCATTCTTGCCTCCATTTGCCCCCAGATTAAGGCAAATGGATGCTGCCCTGAGCTACCAGTTGGGAAATTAGTCACATTTCTCAGCCATTGAGAAGGCAGATGATCGTGGAAGTGAAGAGTTGATCCCATTAATTGACCACTTAATGGCCTTAATTCATAATAGTTTAAGAAGGTGAATCATCCCTCCCAGAATGTAATTAGTGAGGTGGTAGAAGGTGAGCTTCTCTTAAGGGCCAATTCACCCAATTATTTCTCCTTCTTATTAACTCCACAGAAGGAGGGGTGAGGGCTGCTAATTGTGTCCAGTGCACTGATAGATCTCAGTGACTCGAACACTTGGCTCAATAAACGTCTTTCAATCTGGTACTGTCATGTCATATGCTGCGTCTTGCCCTCCTCTAAAGCTTAAAAGGGGTTAATTAACATAAATCTCTATTGTACAATGCAATCTCTATCCGTTGGATGAGCTAACATGGACTGTTTCAACAGCCCACAGGGAAGATATTCTGTTGGGTTTTCATTGGTTATGAGTGTAACAAGAGTTATGATAATGTTTATCAAACCAAGGTCATGCTCTCCAAACAAACCTCAATGTTAAAATGCAGCAAACAGTTACTTTATGATACATAAATAATCATAAATTAATACAGACATTCCCTTCCTTTTAAGCAGGTTTGAAAAGATTCTCTATGATACTATTCAATTCATGTCTACATTTGCGATAATTGCAAATATTTTGTGCGTTAAGTTGAAAGTTAGGTTAAAAACCTACCTTGCTAAACCAAGTAAAATATTGACATTGATTTCTGTGGTTCATGGTAATTTTAAGCAGAGCTAAAATAAAGTGCAAAGTTTAAAATCAAAGCGAATGCTTTTCCTACAAATGATGAGGGCAGCAGATGGTACTGTAAAGTCTGCACAATTTGGAAGTGACTTGCAAAGACGGAGCAGAGCAGAGCTTGGCTCTTACTGTGGACCACAGCGAGTACTTTATCAGACAGAAAATCTGAGCTGGATGAGAGAAAATTAACGTGGGCTAATCTTGTTAGTCTGGTTGTGGAGGCCATGGGTTGGGCCACGAATGTAGTTAACAACGATTTTGTCAGTTGCATTCATACCTAAGGAGGATCCAAAGCGATGCCTACTAAAGACCTAGTGTGGCCTGAAAGAAAGGCTTCATTATATTCAGATTTTTAGAAGAAATCAGTACAAATGACCCAGGTTTTTAATCACACAAAGTAAGAAGTGCATACATTGGCAGCCTTCACCATGCAGAATGTTGCTAATCTACTAGATTGTCTGGAAGAACATTGAGGAACATAGTGCCAATTAGTCTGATCTTTGAGCTCAATTCCACTTTTGAATCCTACCTCTTCTGGAATCACTTTAATCCAGAAATCTATCCAACTTGCTCTTGAATTTATTCCATCATCGAGCATTCGCAGCTCTCAGGTGATGAGGATTCCAAAGATTCACAACCATCCCAAGGAAGAACTTTCTGCTAACCTGAATCTTTAAGGACCATCCCATGATTCTGTGACTGAACTCCACACACAAAGAAACACTAATTTTACATTTGATCATGACTGAGGTTCTCTGAAAGGGCTTCGTTCTCGACAGTGGCTAAACCATTTTATTAGAAAGAACCTATTTAACAGACTTAATTGTTGTTCCTCAGACAGATATGACTGGTGGAATTCATTGCCCTCTTCAAGACCATAGAGAGTAGAGTAATAAAGTTTTTTATAGCATGGGAAAAGCCCCTTTGCCCATCATATCCAGGCTGCTCATCCAGCATCTATTCTAATCCCATTTTTCAGCACTTGGACTGTGATCCTTCTATGTAATAGTGTTCATCTGAATACTGCTCAAATGTTTTGTGGGTTTCAGCCCCCAACAACCTCTTAGGCAATGAGTTCCAGACACACACCATCCACTGGGAGAATTTTTGTTTTCCTCAAATCCCCTCCAAATTTCCTGCTTCTTAACTTACAACTGTGCCGCCTGGTTATTGACCCTTTTCCTAAGAGGAAAGGTTTCCCCTTCTGTATCCCTCAGAACTTCCTGCACCTCAGTCAGGTTTTCTCTCTACTCTACTCTGCCCCCAACAAACATTCCCTGCTATAAGGGGAAAAAAAGTCTATCTAGTTTCTCTTTATAGCTGAATTGCTACAGGCCAGGCAACAACCTGACAAATGGATCCTACTAGCAGCGATCACCACCAACCCTGCAACATTACCATGAAATCTATTGGCTAGGAGCTCTCTACTCCTGGGGCCCTAGACCCAGTTGAAGGTCCCCTGCTGTCCAGTTAAGTGCCTGATTGGCAATTAAAGTGCTGGGCCTTCTTGATTATGGATGACATGGGCTTCTTATGAGATTTCCAGCTGGTGGAATAGACCTATGTGGTCTCAATTCAGGAACATGATGGAAATTAAATAAGATACGTTGCATATATATGTTAGCAATAATAAGGATTATGACAGTGAAGAGGCGTCCCAGAAGGATGGCAAAAATGGAGTTCTGAGAGATGAACTTCAATGCAAAATGGCATTATTTTTCAAATTTGGTGTGAATAGAAAAAAATTGGAGGAATACAAGAAGCCTTCAGAATAAAATATTGACAGGTCAGCAGTTCTGCTTGAATGTTATAGATGATTGTGTGGAGTTTGCACATTCTCCCCGTGTCTGCGTGGGTTTCCTCCGGGTGCTCCGGTTTCCTCCCACAGTCTAAAAGATGTGCAGATCAGGTGAATTGGCCATGCTAAATTGCCCATAGTGTTAGGTGCATTAATCAGAGGGAAATGGGTCTGGGTGGGTAACTCTTCGGAGGATCGGTGTGGACTTGTTGGGCCAAAGGGCCTGTTTCCGCACTGTTGGGAATCTAATAATTCCACAAACAAGTAAAATAATACTGAAGAGACACGTGCAATTATACATTAGTTCTATTCCATTGTGTTCAGGAAACAAAGAGTGAAATGGATTTTTTTTCCTAAAATATACAGTTGTCATCTAATTTAGTAATGGATCCATAGAATGTTAACATTTCATGAGGCCACATTAAAAAATGTCACTTCTTTATATTGTCTGCATGATTCCAGATTGACACTGACAGATAGAGGGCATTCAGGTGTTATTTCCAACATTGAAGATTCTGTCAACAAGAGAACACCAGATAAATAATCATCTTCTTCTATTCAGTTAAAACTTCCCCACAACCTTCATTGTTGGAATAATTCACTCAGGTGAAGTTTTTCTATGCCTGCACTAAATGGAGCAGCAGATTCACTTTGGGTTAGTAAGCGAATGGTTCCCTTCTGAAGAACTGAAAATTCCAAATCCAACTTTTTGCCTTTCAGCTTATGTACAGCATAATTTAATATTGTCGTGAGTGAACTTCACTGGCTTATGTGCCAATCAACAGAGGGCTTTTTAAATAGTTAAAATTATTCAGCTGCAGTTATAAGAACTAACTCTTTTAAAATTACAAATACAGAACTTCTTTGTAAAAGGCTCTTGTTTTGTGAAAATAAATTTTAGATTTGATTTTGTTTATTACTGTCACATGTACAAAGGTACAGTGAAAAGGTTTGTTTTGCGTGCAATACAGGCAGACAATACCGTACAAAGTGCATTAGGGTAATAAAACAGAGTGAAGTGTGCAATGTTATGACTGCAGAGAAGGTACACAAAAGGTGAGATCAACATTAAATGTAAAATTTGAGATGTGCATTCAAAAGTCTAATAACAGTGGGGAAGAAGCTGCTTGTTCGTGTGTTTAAGCTTTTGTATCTTCTGCCTGATGGAAGAGATTATAACTGAGGTGGGAGGGATCATTGATTATGTTGGCTGCCTTCCTGAGGCAGGGAGAAAGTGAAGACAGAGTCAAGGGATGGAAGGTTGGCTTGTGTGATGGACTACCTTCTACTGCACGCGGAAACTGCAAATTGTTTGGAGCAGTTGCTTACTACTTTTTTTTGAGCCTACTAAGTTTTGTTTTGCTCTGATTAAATCATAATTGAGTAAAGAACCTGCATTTGTATAGCAGCTGTCACGATCTCAGAGTATTACAGCACATTACAACTCACGAAGTACAGTCAGTGTTGGAATTGTGGCAGCCAATTTGTGAACAGCAAGCTCCTAGAAAGAGCAATGTGATGATATTAGGTGAACTACTTTGTTACTGTTGCTCAAGGGATGTTCTGGACAGCAATAAAGTCATAGAGATGTACAGCATGGAAATAGACCCTTCGGTCCAACCCGTCCATGCCGACCAGATATCCAACCCAATCTAGTCCCACCTGCCAGCATCTGGCCCATATCCCTCCAAATCCTTCCTATTCATATACCCATCCAAATGCCTCTTAAATATTGCAATTGTACCAGCCTCCACCACATCCTCTGGCAGCTCATTCCATACACATGTGTGAAAAAGTTGCCCCTTAGGTCTCTTTTATATCTTTCCCCTCTCACCCTAAACCTATGCCCTCTAGTTCTGGACTCCCCAGCCCAGAGAAAAGACTTTGTCTATTTATCTTATCCATGACCCTCATAATTTTGTAAACCTCTATAAGGTCACCCCTCAGCCTCCGCGCTCCAGGGAAAACAGCCCCAGCCTGTTCAGCATTTCCCTGTAGCTCAAATCCTCCAACCCTGGCAACATCCTTGTAAATCTTTTCTGAACCCTTTCAAGTTTCAACATCTTTCCGATAGGAAGGAGACCAGAATTGCATGCAATATTCCAACAGTGGCCTGACCAATGTTCTGTACAGCCGCAAAATGACCTCCCAACCCCTGTACTCAATACTCTGACCAATAAAGGAAAGCATACCAAATGCCTTCTTCACTATCCAATCTACCAGCGACTCCACTTTCAAGGAGCTGTGAACCTACACTCCAAGGTCTCTTTGTTCAGCAACACTCCCTAGGACCTCACCAGTAAGAGTATAAGTCCTGCTAAGATTTGCTTTCCAAAAATACAGCACCTCGCATTTATCTGAATTAAACTCCATCTGTCACTTCTCAGCAGGAAGAACACTCCTGTTCTTCTTCAAAATAGAGTCAGGGAATCTGTCACGTCCACCTGATTGGACAAATGGGAGGTTGATTTAATGTCTCACTTGACGGACAGGACATTCTAGAGCATAGCATGCACTCTGTGCTGCATTGAAGTGTCAGGCTGGATTGGTGGCCCTCATCATTTGTTGAAGAGCTCCCTTTTCAAGTGGATCAGCTGTCACAGAACCCCTCCCAACTAAGTTATAGCACTACCTCATGCTCATTAAATGGCAGCATTACATGAAAACATTATGCCAATAATATATTTTTAAAAAGAAGTACTTAGCTCCTATTACAACCACGTGACAACAGGTGATTGGTTCCTCTCTTCTTAATCCATTCATGATCAATCACAACATATCATTTTTTTTTAGCATATAGTTCCCACAACTTGATTAACCAGAACTAAAATGAGAGACAGTCAATCCCAAGGCTTTCTTGAGTGTAAGAGGGGAATTTCATTCCCAAGTAAATCTGAGAAAAAGAAGAAACATTACATCAAACATACAGACAAGTACAGGTAATAAGCTTACAAATAGTATGAAGAAAGTGAATGGAGGTATGGGAGTGGGAGGTTGTCAACAAAAGAGAGGAAAGTTAAGATAATCAAATTTAAACTTTTTTTTGAATTCTTGAATTTTGAGATTGAAACCTCAACAGTTTTAGTTGCTGTCCTTTATCCTCAGAAGTGCTAATAACCTTGATTCAAATTTAAATTAGAATTTCTCAATGAGTTATATATTTTCCAAATTAATTTTTCATTGGCTAATTTCTAGGTTTCACAGAGAAAGAGAGAGATGGAGACATATTGGGGTGTGGGAATGTGGGGGAACAAAAGAGAGAGCTTCCAATATTCTTGCTGCCAACTATCCATATTGCTTTCTCTCTTTGCTTTTGTCAATTTCCCATTCATTTGCAGATTCTATTGCCTGTGTCAGAGTTTCATTTCAAGCTGGGACACCTTTCATTTCTGAATATCTGCAGTTATCAGGCAAGTGTGAGTAGAATGTAAGATTGGAATTTCTTGACACCTCACTGCGTTTCATCATCTCTTGATTAAAACTGGTAATTCCAATGTAACCTGCTTCAAATATTCCATGTGGGTTGCCTCGATTTGTCAGGTGATCATGAGTGCCAGTTTGGGATGGCAGCGTCCTTTTTAAAACAATTGTTAGTCTACGAAATTCTCAGGCATTAAAGACCAATGATGAATTTTGAATATTGATAATCTATTTTCATGGAGAAAGTGAGGTCTGCAGATGCTGGAGATCAGAGCTGAAAATGTGTTGCTGGAAAAGCGCAGCAGGTCAGGCAGCATCCAAGGAACAGGAAATTCGACGTTTTGGGCATAAGCCCTTCCTGATGAAGGGCTTATGCCCGAAACGTCGAATTTCCTGTTCCTTGGATGCTGCCTGACCTGCTGCGCTTTTCCAGCAATCTATTTTCATGACTAACTTAACATTACTGAAATGAGGGAGGTGAGTCTCTCATAGTACAGTCTGTCTAACCTTAGGGTAATGTTTGACAATAACATTTGTAAATGATTGCCTATTTGCAAAGGAGACCTGTGCTTTAACCTGTGTAGCTAATGAATTCTGCAAAATCGAGTCTAAGACCCCCCGCCTTAGAAGGCTAAACATTCTTGTTTTATACGTGACCGGCCCAGCAGATGGTTTTATTACACATTAAAGTCCCGACATTCAGGAAATCAACTTGAACTCACAGTTAGTAATATATATCCAGACCAGTGCAAAGATCCTGGCCCGATTCTTTTGGCACTTGTTATTTCGAAAGGGATTTCCTCCTATCATCTCAGCAGCGCCTTAGCCAAATCTCTCTGTTTGTTTTCTTTTGCTGCTGCTCACACCCAGAGGAAGGATTTTATAGGGAAAAAAAGATCACAAAATGAAAATGCTTAACTTTTCATTGGTTGGTTGATTGAAGAGATATTGTCCAGCAATTGGATGTGGATCAGTTATTCATAGCATGCTCCTGAGCACTTGCAATACTCCTACGCAAATGCACTGATGGCTGGAAGTAAGGGAGGCAGTCCTGTGAGCAATGGGGAATTCACTCCTTTGCTCAAGATTATCAGCGTTAACCCTCGCTGTTCCAAATCTGCAACTAGTGATGATGGTAGGACCTAGATATCCTAGTTGAACTTATCCAATCCTTTTTCCTATGATAGTCTAGGCACTCTCTAAAGATTGGTGATGAAGGATGGACCACAAAGAGGTTTCAGCGGAAGTGGAACTTATCTGAAACAAAAAGATAAGGCTTGGTATACCTGAATAAATATTATGGACCAGACCAGACCCCCTCAAAATACTTGAAGAAGGTAGCCTGGACCCTAAATTTTTCTTATTTTTAAAGGCAAATGTGAAAAGTCTGTTCCAGATGCTATACAACTGGTCAAACCACTCGATGTTAAGCAAAATAGAATTTAGTTAAACACTGTAGTTAACATACAGCCAAAGAAAGAGGAATTTAGAATAACTTAACTCTATTGGAAAATTTAATAAAACATAGAAAAATAGAATGTTATAGCAGAGTGCAGGCCCTTTGGCCCTCAATGTTATGCTGACCTGTGAAATTAATGTGATGCCCATCTAACCTACACCATTCTATTATTATCCATATGTATGTCCAATGCCCATTTAAATGTCCTTAACATTAGCAAGTATACTACTGTTGCAGCCATACCATTCCATGCCCCTACTGCTCTCTGACTAAAGAAATGAGTCCGAAGTGTGTCTCCCTTCAATTTAATGTTACGTCCTCTTGTGTTAGCCTTCACCATCCAATGAGAAAGGCTCTCAACTGTCCACCCTATCTAACCCTCTGATTATCTTACACAGCTCGATTAAGTCACCTCTCAATCTTCTTCTCTCTAATGAAAACAGCCTCAGTTCCCTCAGCCTATCCTCATAAGACCTTCCTTCCATACCAGACAACATCCTAGTAACTCTCCTTTGAACCCTTTTCCAAAGCTTCCACATCCTTCCAATAATGCGGTGACCAGAACTATATGCAATACTTCAGGTGCGGCCTTACCAGTGTCTTGTACAGCTGAAGCATGACCTTGTGGCTCTGAAATTCAATCCCCCAAACAATAAACACCAACACACCATATGCCTTCTGAACAACCCTATCAACCTGGGTGGCAACTTTCAGGGATTTATGCACCTGCACACCGAGATCTTTCTGTTCATCTACACTGCCAAGAATTTTACCATTAGCCTAGTACTCTGCATTCCAGTTACTTCTTCCAAAGTGAACTACCTCACACTTTTCCACATTAAACTTCATTTGCCACTTCTCAGCCCAGGTCTACATCTTATTTATGTCCCTCTGTAACACACAACATCCTTCGGCACTATTCACAACTCTGTCATCCGCAAGTTTATGAACCCATCATTCCATGCCCACATCCAGATAATTTATAAAATGACAAAGAGCAGTAGCCCCAAAACAGCTCCTTGCGGTACGCCACTGGTAACTGAGCTCCCAGGATGAACATTTCCCATCAACCGCCATCCTCTGTCTTCTTTCAGTGGGCCAATTTCTGATCCAGACTGCTAAATTACCTTCAATCCCAAAACTCCGTATGTCATGCAATAACCCACCGTGTGGAAACTTATCAAATGCCTTACTGAAATCCATACACACTACATCAACCGCTTTACCTTCATCCACCTGTTTTGTCACCTTCTCGGAGAATTCAATTAGGTTAGTGAGACACAACCTACCCTTCACAAAACCACATTGACTATCTCTAATCAAATTATTCCTTATAAATCCTACCTCTTATAATTTTTTCCAACATCTTACCCACAACTAAAATAAGGCTCTTTGTTGTCCTGACTCCCCTTCTTAAACAAGGGAACAACATTTGTTATCCTCCAGTCTTCTGGCACTACTCCTGTTGACAATGATGTCATAAAGATTAAAGCCAAAGGCTCTGCAATCTCCTCCCTGGCTTCCCAGAGAATCCAAGGATAAATCCCATCTGGCCTATGGGTCTTATCTATTTTCAGATCTTCCAAAATTGCTAAAATCTTCTATTTGTCAACCGTAATTGCATCTAATCTTGTAGCCTGTATCTCCGTATTCTCACTAACATTGTCCTTTTCCAAAGTGAATACTAACGGAAAGTATTCATTAAGCGCTTCCCCTATGTTCTCAGATTCCGCACAAAACTTCTCACTACTAACTTTGATTGGCCCTAATCTTACTCTGGTCATTCTTTTATTCCTGATATATCTATAGAAGGTCTTAGAGGTTTCCTTGATCCTATATGCGAACAACTTCTCATTAGCCCTCTCTTTCAATCCTTTCTGGCTCACTTATAACTCTCAAGCCCCCTAACGGAGCCTTCACACCTCATCCTCCCATAAGCCACATTCTTCCACTTGACAAGAGCTTCAACCTCTTTAGTAAACCATGGCTCCCTCGCTCGATAACTACCTCCCTGCCTGATTAGGTATATACTTATCAAGGACCCGCAGTAGCTGTTCCTTGAATAAGCTCCACATTTCAAGTGTATCCATCCTCTGCAGATTCCTTCCTCATCCTATGTATCCTAAATCTTGCCTAATCACATCATAATTGCCTTCCCCCTAGTTATATCTCTTTTTCTGCGATGTATTCGTATTCCTGCTCATTGCTTTTGTAAACACAACCGAATTATGGTCACTATTGCCGAAGTGCTCACCTACCTCCAAATCTAACACCTGGCCAGGTTCATTCCCCAGTTCCAAATGCAATATGGCATCGCCCCTTGTTGGCCTGTCTACATGCTGTGTCAGAAAACCCTCCTGCACACATTGAACAAAAACTGACCCATCTAAAATACTTGAACTATAGCATTTCCTGTCTAGATTGGGGAAGTTAAGGTTCCCAATAACAACCACCCTGTTCCTCTCGCTCCTATCGAGAATCATCTTTGCTAGCCTTTCCTCTACATTCCTGGAAAAATTCAGAGGCTTATAGAAAACTCCCAACAGGGTGACCTCTCCTTTCCTGTTTCTAACCTCAGCCCAAACCACCTCATTGGATGAGTCCTCAAATGTTATCTCAGCTGCTGTAATATTACTCTTGATTAATAAGGCCACACCCCGCCCCTTCCTTTTCTGCCATTTTCTCTGTTCTTACTGAAATATCTAAATCCCAGAATTTGCAACAACCCTTCCTGTACATCTTCTAGCCATGTCTCTTAAGTGGCCACAACATCAAAATCCCAGGTACCAACCCATGCTGCAAGTTCATTCACCTTATTTCCAGATACTCCTGGCATTGAAGTATACAGATTTCAAACCAACATCCTGATTGCCAGTGCCCTCTCGTGACCTTATAAACCAATCCCTGATCTCATTACCCACAACCTCCTTTACACTGGAACTATAATTCAGATTCCCACCCCCCTGCTGCAATACATACAATAACTATTGCTAATTAACTGTTCAATATACTAACATCCCATAAACACACTCCTTAGCACAAAGGAAAATTCAGATACAGATTCTCCAATCCATGAGGGGAAGAAACATCAAGAGAGAATTCAGAGAGGAGCAGCCAGGAGACATTCACTCAAACTTCTAACTCTGTTGAGACCCCGACAGCTTCTGATGTTACTAAAAAACCAAAACCCAGAAGTCCTGATCTATGAGAGATGGTTGCACCCATTCAGACTGTTAAAGGAAATCCAAGGCTTCTCAATCTGTTTACTTGTTCAATATTTCTCTTAAGAGAAATCAAGACAAAATCACTTCTTACGTTTACAGCATCATGACAACAAATTATGCTAAATTGATTTTAAGCTAAGGAATAGAAGACATGGCTTTCTACAAACATACTGCCTTGAACTGCCCAATGCTCTGCCCAGTTGCTGTGACGGACATCAAAGTGGCCAGAGCTTCATCAGATTAATCCTTTCGCATTCATTCCTTGACACAGCAGTAGTGGCTGACATAATCTTTATCCAATCATTACACATCTCTACTGCATTTGCATATATTGTAAACCTTGTGGAAGATCCATGGGACCTGGGAATTTCTGATTGAGATTATGTATTCAGGTGGCTATAGGTGTGTTATGAACCCTAATCCTTCTGATAGATCAGAGAATGCCACCTCTGAGGAAAGATTGTTTTCAAAATAACTCTGAAACGGATGTCAAAGATCATGGACTATGCACCCAATATTTGCTGATAATATTGAAACCATTGCAATAGAATTAAGAATCCATTTCTTAAAAGAAATCTGGAACTATTCCTAGGATCAAACGGAAAATGATGTGGGAAGAAAACTGTTCTGTACCTTTATATTTGCTCCATTGTCAGCTTACTATCCCACCTGGATTATTTAGGGAAGGTGTTGAATAAGGATGCAGTGCTTTTCCTGAGGTAGACAGGAAAATAAGTTGGAGACTCTTCAACTTCAAGCCCTCATGCACACTTCCCAGCAACTGGCTGGAGCTGCTTTGGCAAGAAGCCTGGAAGGTCATCTGTACATTCTTGGTTCATGAATGAGACAGTGAGGGAGGGACGGCTGCAACATAATAAAACAGAAACAACTGGAAAGGAAAGGGAGAGTGAATAAAGAATATCACTTTTTTTGACATGAAGAATATAAAGTACTGCATGTGGTGAAACAATATATAATCGTTCAGTGTTTACCTGTAACCTTTCACACAGAATGATTATCAGGCTTGATTCAAAAGTTGAGTGATGAACTACAGCACTGCAAAGCAGCAAAGACTCTAATCTCCTAAAGTATGTGAAAGTTCCAATGGAAAGGTCAAATATAAGTCTTTAAAAATTAAGTAAATTGTATTGCCAGGACTCCTCCCAGGGCCACATCCTCAGTCTTCAGATGCATTGATGCACGTTCACATTGAGTGTGTTCATAATTACAGGAAGGTGCTTTGGTGTTGGCAGTTAAAACAGTTTCATCCACACACACGCACACACAAACAAACATATGTACACACATACGTGCGCACACACAGACATATATATACAAACACATACGTATATATATGGCACCTGCGACACATCAAACAGCACCAAATACAAAGAGCCATCTGGTTGTTGCTAAATGTCCACAGGAAATTCACTACGTCGTATTATTTCTTGTTAACCCTGAACCCAAGAAAGCTGTATGTGTGAAAACGCAGACCACTAATGAGGTTCCCAGCTTGTCTGGCTTGCAAACAGTAGTTATGCTAAATGTTGAATAATTGATTACACAGCAGTAGAGCATTCAATTAAAAAAATGACACAATGCATATAACCACAGTTTAAATTGCCCAAAAAGTGAAATGGGCAATACCAATAGCATTTATTGAAGCCCCATTACCGTATCAACCAATTACCCTATATCTTGCATTGACCACTATATTATAACTTGATGTGGGGAACCATGTAATCCTGCCTGTTTAATTAAGTTAACATCGCCACAACTTTGAACTGAATTGGACCTTCTTTCATGCTCTGATGAGTTTTTGTAACAGTCCCTCCCTTATATTTAAGATTTCATTCTATATTGCTACAGCAAGTATGTATGTATGTATTTCATGTGGATGGAATCCTTACAGTGCCAAATTACTACAGTGATTCATGACATTGAGGGATGTAGCTCATGTATAGCATGAATTAATGATAATAGAATATCATGGGCTCTGTAAATTACATACTACAGTGTAGTGCGTGAGAACCTCAGCATAATTGGATCACTGATAATGGTAATGGTGATTAACTTAATTTTGCTGGCAACCTTTTTCTAAGCCATGTTACAAAGAAGGTCTATACTGGGTTGCCAATACCAATATAACAGCTATCATTACACATTGCAATCTATAACAATTACAAGTCTATCTCTTCTCCAAATGATCAATCACCATCTTTTCCAAACCAGCAAGGATAAACTAATTTAAAAAAGGCATAAAATAGCTATTAATTTTATTCTTTTTCATGTAATGAAGTTGGTTTGAACTGATTCTGATATATTGTTAAGCTGCCTACTCCAATTATAACTGGCATTACTCCCTGTGCACCTATTGCTCCTTAAAATTATTGAATTAAAATATCTGCATTCTGTGTCATTGAGTCAAACCCATTCTATTCACTGGATTCTACATACAAAATGATTGTAATGGGATTTGAGACGGATATTAATGTGTTATCTAATGCAAGTAACATCAGCAAAAGGTTATCATTCAATGTGCAAAATGTAGAAATGGAGAGTGAGACCTTTAAAATCTATTTGTATGCTGAAATCTGTTACTAAATAAAAATGTCGGGCCTGAGGTGCAGGACCAAACGTAATAAGCAGTTGTATTCAAATATGCTATTGGGGATGCAGCAGAATTCTCAATGGTCTCTGGTCTCTGAGGCAATGTTTAGTTGATGTACAAGTCTCAAGCACAATGGAAAGGAATGTCAATGATGTCCAGCCTGGACCAATGAGCTAAATTTGGAGAGTATCTTGATTGAAATAACGTAAGAACATAAGAGTTAGAAGCAGGAGTAGGCCATCCTGCCCTTGAGCCTGCTCTGCCATTCGATAACATCATGGCTAATCTTTTCATGGACTCATCTCCACTTACCCACTGGCTCACTGTTACCCTTAATTCCTTCACTGTTCAAGAATCTACCTTTGTCTTAAAAACACCCAACGAGGTAGCCTCAACTATTTCACTGGGCAGGGAAAATGAACAAGAGAAATGTGAAATTAATGTTTTATGCAATTGCGTTTTCTGTAATGTTTCTTGTCAATCCCTTTTCTGAAAGCCTAAACATGCTGAACAATAGATCACATTATGCAGCCAACTTCAAAGCATATAAATGAAAACAAGAGGGCTCTGGATTCTTTGCTTGGTTCATTGGAATATGGGTCTATCTTGAACTCAAAGTTTTGTCTTCAATCTCACATGTCACCTTTACCATATAACCACATTTCAGTAAAACACTGATGAAGTATCATCATTTAGATAATAAACATGGACACATAAGTTGGCTCAGAAACATGTTTAAGATTAATTTCACCCTTTCTCAAACTAAATTATTCACTTAACTTATCCAAATCATAACTTATCACTGTGTGATATTCTTGAGTATAAATTGGTTACGCATTAAGATATGTGATGTATTTTGAGATGTGATGTATTAAGATCATCTTAGCACTTTCAGAAGTACTTGAAAACTACACTACTTTGACATTGAATCCCACACCAAATAGATAGAATACATTCAGAAATTTAAGGAAATGTGCAACCCATATCAAACTATGCACCTGCTAAAACCAGTAATTATTTTGTTCCCTGAGAGAACTAGGATGACTCCTGGTATGGAGGGATTGCCCTCAGAGCAGATGTTAAACAAGTTGGGACTCTATTCACTGGAGTTTAGAAGAATGGAGGTGATCTCTTGAAAAATACAGAATTTGTAAGTAGCTCGGCAGTGTCAATGCTGAGATGCTGTTTCCCCTCATGGAAGAGTCTAAGACCAGAAGGCATGGTCTCAGAATAAAGGACACCAACTTTTGACTGAGTTAAGGAGAAATTTCTTCTCTGAGATCTGTGAGTATTTGGAATTCCTTACCATAGAGAACTGTTAGGGCAAAAACCTTGTATGTATTTAAGACGATGATAGATAGATTCTTGATCAGTCGGGGGATAAAAAATTATGGGGAAAGGGCAGGAAAGTAGACATGAGGAATTTCAGACCAGCCATGATCCTATTGAATGACAGTACAGGCTTGAGGGACTGAATAGCCTACTCCTGCACTTATTTCGTACAGTCTTTTGGTCGAAAACATTCTCTTCCATTTATAATCCTTTGCATGAATATGAATGGGAGCTTATCATTAGTGTTCCACTACAGTCTGATTTGGAAACCTTTCTGTAGAAACCATTTCAAGGGCTCTATACTGAGGGCTTATCTGCTGTCATGGATTTAAGTCAATGTATCTGAGCATTGCATCAAAAGTGGAACTTAGCATACTGACTGTTCCTGATGCTTCTTGCAAGTGAAATATAAAAGCCCTTGTTGGCTGTTTATGAGAAAAAGTGACATATTCTTGCTTTGCATTTATTTGATGTAACCATTGTAACTAGTTATGGTGTTCTCTGTCATCCTGTGCCATTAATCTAATGCTACCCTGATGCGTTTGTATAGTACGACCTGCCCCATAAGCACACATGGTGGGCATGATATAGAGATGCCAGTGTTGAACTGGCAAAGTCAGAAGTCACACAACACCAGGTTTTGGTCCAACTGGCTTATTTGAAATCACAAGCTTTTGGAGCTTCATCTGACGAAGGAGCAGCGCTCAGAAAGCTTGTAATTTAAAATAAACCTGTTGGGCTATAACCTGGTGTCATGTGACTTCCAACTTTGTAAAGCACACAAGTTAATACTTTTCACTGTACCTTGGTAAACGTGACAAATCAAATCAAATTTATTGCACTCTGGCCAAGGGGGAATGCATCAGTAGATGGACATCCACTATTGATTCTTCTAGTATTTTACTACAAGGCAGGTGAAATTAATTCAATGCTATTCTGCACATCCTCTCCACAACCAGATGGTAGAGAAAGTCACTGAGATAGAGTGCGTGGCCTTCATCTGGCATTCATAGCCTCAGAATTGGGCAGTAGCTTTGATAATGGCAATGGGCTGGTTTTATTATGAAAGCTTACTGCTCATTGCCCGATGCACCCAGCTATTTCAGGGTATAGGTTCCTCTTAATACTGTATAGAAAACAGGGCCATCTCACATAATTAAGAACCCATGTCTCATTTGGGTCAGAGCCGGTGGAGTGCAAACTCTGACTAGTGCTGAAAATGTGTTGCTGGAAAAGCGCAGCAGGTCAGGCAGCATCCAAGGAGCAGCAGAATCGACGTTTCGGGCATGAGCCCTTCTTCAGGAATGGCTCATACTTGAAACATCGATTCTCCTGTTCCTTGGATGCTGCCTGACCTGCTGCACTTTTCCAGCAACACATTTTCAGCTCTGATCTCCAGCATCTGCAGTCCTCACTTTCTCCTAGAAAACTCTGACTAGTGTCATGGCCAATTAATTGAAGTGACCCATTAAAGTAAGTCTCAAATAATTAAGTTTAATTTTATTGCTCATACAACATGAGAGTCACTGGTTGGCCAGCCCCTCCCCACAACAATGTGATGGTGAATTGTCTCCTTGAACCGCCAAAGTCCATGCACTATGTGTAACCCCACAATACCGTGAGGGAGACGGCCCGGGGAATTTAACCCAGGTAAACTGAAGGAACGGCAATATATTTCCAAGTTAGGATGGTAAGTGTCTTGGAGGGGAACTTGGAGGTGGTAGTGTTCCCTTGTATCAGTTGCTTGTCCTTCTTGATGGAAGTGGTCGTGGACTTGGAAGGTGTCGCCTAAGGATCATTGGTGGTACGCTGTGGTGCATCTTGAAGTTAAATGGTAAAATGGATGAGAACAGCAAAGGCAAGAATGATCTACACCTGAGATACAAAAAAGAATATTTCAGACCCTGGAAATTCCACCAACCACAACCACAGACTCTTTGTGTTTCCCAGTTTACCCTGCAGTTGACCTTGCTTGTGGCTGTTTCACCCCAATCTTGATACCCTAAAGCAGAGTTGGTTTGAAAGGCCTATTTTAGTGTCCTTCAGCTTGCCTGAAAATTTAAAATGATGCCAGGATCTTCAAGTGTTGAATAATCTCCACAGTGCCAGCTAGTTACCTAAAAATCATTCATCCCACTATGTAGGGACCTCAAAGTAAAATATCAGTTTATACTCAAACGGATTAGACTTTAACACATCCTGCACTTGAACAAACAAAATAGGTTTTGTGATATCTTAAATATTAAGCAAATGGACAGCATTAACATTCCATTCTAGATAAGTCATTAAATGATCTCTTATGGCATTGCTCAGAAGCTTTGGAATATTTTGCCAATCCTCCAGCTTCTGCAGTAGGATCAGAACATTTAATCTCACCGGAAGCTGCGGACATGATCTTCAGCCAATTCACAAAACAAACCTCAACCCAAGAGCATAGGGAAAAGGCAAGTGCTGGACAATATAGAAGCAGACCGGCCCTCCCACTGCTTGCAAATGATTTGAAAAAGAAAATCACGCTAATGAAAAGCAGGTTTCTGTGTATCACTTCCAGTCAGCCTCTTCCAACTGCTGTTGAAACCAGGCCACAAAATGTTTGCTGTGATTTCCAAATGATGCCATTCTTGCAGAACAGAATCAAGCCAGAGACTCAACAGTTCCTGCAAGTTGAGGGCCATTTGTTTCCCAGAACCGGTGAGTGTCCAAAGTTGGGAATTCTGGTGACATTCAAAGGGACCACTTTAAAATTTAATTTTCGTGCATCCAGCCAGATGCCTTTGCTCGAATAAATTGTGCAATTGGGTATCCAATTAAAGAGCAAAAATATTCTTGTGTTTAATTCGCTCTTGGGTTACGGGCATTGCTGCCTAGACCAACATTTATTGCATAGCCTTAGTATCTCAGAGTTAGACTTTGCCATGGGTCTGGAGTCACATATAGACCAGACCTAGGGACAGCAGCTACCTTCCCTAAACGGAGTTAGTGAGCCAGATGGGTTTTACAATAATGGTTTTGTGATCGTCATTCAACTCTTGTTTCCAGATTTTTTTATTACTGAACTTCAAATTCCACCATATGTCACGATCACTGAGATTGCACGCATGGTCTTCATTTAGCATTAACAACCTCAGAATTGGGCAGAAGCTTTGATAATGGAAATGGGCTGGCTTTATTTTGAAAGCTTACTGCTGGTTGCCCGAAGTAACTAGCTGGTTCAGAATATAGACTCCTCTTCATATCGAAAACAGAGCCATCTCAGACAAGTAGACCCCAAGTATCATTTTAGTTCAGAGTCTGCAGAGTGCAAATTCCGATTAGTGACATGGCCAATTACTTTGAAGTGTCCCCAGAACATTACCTAGGTCTCTGGATTCATAATTGAAGAGTAATACCACAAGGTCATTGGCTTCCCATAAGCATGACATCAATCAACAGTTGTTATGATAACTGTAAATACAACAGTGCTTCCACTTCAAAAAGCTCTTCATTTGATGGAAAGCGCTTTGACACACATACACACGTTGGGGTTATGAGAGGCACTAGATCAGTGTAAGTCTTTCTTTCTATAGTGTGATGAGGGCTGATTTAAAAAAAAGTTCTAATTTTGCGCCTGAAATCATTTTAGCTTTCTGACTAATTTGTGATGATGTCTGATTGCCCTCTATTTCAGTCTTTGCTCCCCCTTCTTTGCCAATTCATGTTCAATAGAAGCTGACAACCAGTTGCTCAATTTAAGCAGATGGTATTGGTGACGCGGCCTAGATTTATGCTCATAATGCACTAACAGTGAGTTAGGATGAAGAACACAATGCCTGGAAAAACCAGGCCTGGAGGAAGCCAGTGAAGCTTCAGAGTGACGATTGCCAACTGGTCAGTTAATGATTATGGCTGCAGCCTCAAACTTTTGGAATGAATTTAATCTTGATACTCTGCCTGCACAGTTTTGGACATCTTTTGATTGATTGTGTATGTCTGAGAGCATCAGGATGTTTTTCGTCCACCCCAACCAGCAGCCTTCCCTATAGATCTACCTGTAAGGCCAATATCATTGTGGAAGAAAAGCAGTGAAAAGGAATATGATAACATTTATAGATGTTGACCCCACAAAATATTGGGGCTGGAAAAGGGCATGACAATTCTGCTAAGGTCATCAAAGAGATGTATATACAAAGTTCACCAAGGAAGTACGAGGGACTTCCTCGTACTGTTGCCAAGCCTATTTAACATCCCATGTAACTCCCAAATTAATTTTGTGACATTGAATGCTCACTCAAACTCAGTGCACTGTGTGTTTTCAACTATCTATGTAATGTCATCTTGGGGATAATTGGATCATATACTTAAGTAACTGGTAAACTTCATGGAGAATTGTGAGTTTATTGACCTTGGCTGAAAAATGTGTTGCTGGAAAAGTGCAGCAGGTCAGGCACCATTCAAGGAGCAGGAGAACCAACATTTCAGGCATAAGCCCTTCTTCAGAAAGGGCTTATGCCCGAAATGTCGATTCTCCTGCTCCTTGGATGCTGCCTGACCTGCTGCGCTTTCCCAGCAACACATTTTTCAGCTCTGATCTCCAGCATCTGCAATCCTCACTTTCTCCTAGTTCATTGACCTTGACTAAAAGAGCAATGCATAGCATAAAAGAGTTTCAGGATCACTCTGTGAAGTTCTGTGCAATCCTGTTTAGCTACTTCAACAGAAAGGGCCTTTCATTCCTTGTAAATGCAACTCATGTGGTGCCACACTGAAGGGGCAATGTATGTTGACTTCTGTTTTTCCCAAAGTTGCCATGATACATTCAGTCTCTGTCTTCCTTGAAGTGTCAGGAAAGGCTGAATTTCAATCAGGTCAAAGTATCAGCTTGTAAGTGACAAGGACCAGCCCTTGCCTCTGTGAATAATGGTGTTATGGAATGTTTTCTGAACAGCAACAAAGGCATCGAACAATGAGGTGCACACCTTTTGAGAGTGAAAGCTGACAGGACCAGTGACACTTTAAAGGCCTAATGTTGTTGCTTGAGGATGTACTCTGCAATACAATCCAACTCATGTGCTTCACTAAGATGTACCCATTATGCCTGATAAGTTTAGCATATAATTGGCATTCCTCAACATCTTGGAGGTTGAATATTTCTAGAGATGTGGTTTTAGATGTTTTGAAGGCAAAGGGGACATTAGTGTGATCATTGTTCAATGGATTTGATAGTGGATTGCGGTAAGTTGCATATGAACATAAAGCTTTGAAATTTTATACCAGGTACCCTTGTCACTTGAGCCCTAAACACTTACCCCATGTTCAAGTAAAGAACAAATCATTCAATCCACAGGAGAAAGCAGAAAGTTGCATTTATATAGTGCCTTCCACAACTCTAGCACATCTCAAAATACTTTACAATTAATAGCATTAATTCACTGCTGTGGTGTAGGAGACACATCAGGCAATTTCCAGCAGACAGCCACAATGTCAATGCTCCGATAATCGACTTTAACGTTGTAGGGTGGAGGGATAAATATTGAGCAATATTAGAGAGAATTGCGTTGCATTTGCTTTAAAATGCTATCATAGGATTCGCTATGCCCCAGCAAGTCCCAACATACAAACAAACAAAATAGGAGCAGAAGTCGACCATCCAGATCCTCGAACTTGCTCTGTTATTCGGTCAGTTCACAGCTGATCTGTTTGTGATTCAGTTTGCATGTTGCCATCCATCACTGATAATCTTTGATTCCTGCCTATCGAGAATCCTTCTGCTATAAAGATATGCAGTGTCACCTCACTTCTCCTGCCTTCTGAGGCAGACATTCTAAAGTTACATAACTCTCTGATAGAAACAGTTCTTCCTTACCTCTGTTTTAAGAAGCTGACTTCCAATATTATAAATTAAAATTAATACTTGAAGTTCTCCAAATGTGCAGCACTTCTTTAATTCTCTTTTTAACCATTCTTGGAATGTGGAGGTTGCAGGAGGTGCCAATACATTGCCCTTCCCTAAGTGTCCTTGTGAAGGTAGTGGTAATCTGATTGCAGCCTACGTGCTGTAGGTAGACCCACAATGCCATAAGCGAGTTCCAGGATTTTGACCCAGTGACACTGAAGGAATAGTAATATATTTCCAAGTCAGGATCGTGAGTGTCTTAGAGGAGAGCTTGCACGTGGTGATGTTCCAACGCATGTGCTGCCTTTGTCCTTCTGGATTGCTGTGGCTTAATTGACTGACAGCTAGTTTGTGATGAAGTGTAATTTCAAAAGTATGGGTTCGGTTCCTACATTTGCCAAGGTTACTATGAAAGACTATCGTTCTCAAACTCCGCTCTTGCCAGGGCTGTGGTGACCTTCAGGTTAAATCACTGCCACTCATTCCTCTCTAATGACAGAATAGCTTTAGTAATGTAGGGTAGAGGGATATCTGGTAGAAGAATTGTGACTTTATTTTATCTTCTAGATCACAGTTGTTGTGTGTTTGGAAGGTTCTGTCTAAGGAGCCTTGGTGTGTTTTTGCTTTGCATCTTGTAAATGATACACACACTGCTGCTATTGAACACCAATGGTTGAGGTGTGGATGTGGTGCCACCTTTGTCCTGGATGGTGTTGGTTTTCTTGAATGTTATTGGAACTGCTCACATCCAGGCACATTGAGAATTTTCCAACACTATGCTCCAAGTCCCTTGGGCTGCACAGGAGTGTGTTATGGACCAGGCCAGACCCCCTCAAAATATTTCAAGACGATAGCTCAGACTCTAGCTTTTCTAGTTGTTTTATGCAAGTCAATAGTGTATGTACCAGGAGGGATGCTGGAAAAGCACAGCAGGTCAGACAGCATCCGAGAAGCAGGAGAATCAACCTTGATGTAGGGCTTTTGCCCGAAACATTAAATCTGCTGCTGCTTAGATGCTGCCTGATCTGCTGTGCTTTTCCAACACCACTCTCGACTCTGATCTCCAGCATATGCAGTTCTCACTTTCGACTGGGAGTGATGCAGCTGGCCCAACCACTGAGTTTTAAACAAAACAACTTATTTATACATGAACAAAAGAGAACAGAATGTAGAATAACAACTTATCTAAAAACCCAATCGACTCTATTGCAGTTCAATTATGCTGTTCCAAATACTTGAAACATTCGCATAAGCACCCCCTTGTCAAAAAAAAAGGAAAAATCAAACACACGATGTCAAAGAGAGAGAGAGAGAGAGAGAGAGTGAGTGAGGATCAGTATGGAATTGGTTCTCTGGGTCCCCAGCTAAAACTTGACTAGCCGCTGCAAACAAAACAGCTTATTAAAACCAAACCAAACCAAACACTGAACTGGGAGAACTGGACACTCCCTTTTCATTTTACAAGTGTTTTCTTTTTAAAAACTTAAAAACTTTTCGAGTAGATAAATCCAGATATTTTGGAACCCTGCCTTTACAACCCCTCTGGAAAAAAATGAGGACAACATGCACCTTTTAAAGGAGCAGCATCGTCACAAGTGTCAAGTGCTGAAATCTCACGAGTGAATCTTTTTCAGTGGTAAGTGTCTCCAACTTAGCCTCAGTGCCCATGTACATAGAGAATAAGCATCTTAGAACTTGACAATAGACTGTGGACTGTTTGCCCTTTGCCATCCAAGAAGGATAGTCCGTGTACAGTCAATAGACTGTGAAGACAATGAACCCTCATAGCCAGAAAATGCAATGAAAGGTTGAAGATAGTGCCGACTGGACTTCTGGCCCTTATAGAAGGAAGTCTGAACCTCTGGAGCTGCTAGCCTGTTGTGTTTCATCTCTAAGATACACTGCAGCACTTCAGCATAGCTGCTGAGAGAGCATCTTCAAACCCATGACCACAACCATTTTGAAGGGTTATGTGTTGATCTAGAGCAAATGGATTGCACTGATTACAAAATGAAGCTCACCACCATTGTCTCAAGGGCAACTAGGGACAGACAATAAATGCTGGCTCAACCAGTGAGACCCACGCCCCATGAGCAAATTTAAAACAAAATTTGTTGCCAGCCAATTCAACACTCAGCAGCACCAAGAGCTCAATAGTCACTGCTAAGATTACAAATAGTGATGGCCTCACTGGGTCCCAGACAGAGATGATTCAGGAGCATTGGATAGGACGGTTCAAGCATTTTAGGAAAGGGGGGTTGATGGGGTGAACTGGTGGCTTTTGAAGTCCTGTTTCTGAGGAAACACCTTTGGATACAAGGTAGATCATTTAGGACTGAGATGAGGAGGAATGTATTCATCCAGAGAGTAGTGAGCCTGTGGAATTTTTTGCCACAGACAGTGGTTGAAGTAAAAACATTGAACGCTGTCAAGAAGGAATTAGATATAGTTCTTCAGGCTGAAGGGATCAAAGGGCATGAGGTAAAAATGGGAACAGGGTGCTGAATTGGATGAGCAACCATGATCATGTTGAATGGCAGAGAAGGCTTGAAGGGCCACATGGCCTACTCCTGTATCTATTTTTCTACGCCACTAAGCAAAGGAAGGGCTACAATTTTTACAATCATAGCTGATGATAGTACTGGGCAAGTCAAGGCTGTGAATGAAACCTGGCTTGGTGGATCATATACTTAATTTTTCCAGTTGGTTAACATGGTGGTTGGTCATTGAAACACATTCACATGAGGCTGCAGATGTTCTTTAACAGAACATCGTAATTTTATTACACCAAAGAGGAAATAATCTAACAAAGCCACATATATATATATAGAATCAGTTAGAAAGATCCTAACACAAAAGTCAAAACCAAGTTCCAAACAATTTCTAACACCATCCATTACAGAGAATTAATCCCAGAGAATAACACTCCCATTTCAGACTTGTTTAAAAATTTAACTGAATTCTCCAAGTTTCTTTTACTCAAATTGTTGACACAATTTTAAGTTGCATTTCCAGGCCAATGGGAAGCAACTTTCACGATTCTGATGGGCTAAACCTTCTCAATTCTGACAGCCTGGAGAGTTCCATCCAAGGTCTCCTGTCTTGAAAGCTCCACAGACCGTAAACCACTTGTGCTGAAATGGTTTGTTCCTTTGAACAGATTCCCCTGCAAGCAGAAATTATTTTACCTTCTGAACTAAATTCTAGATTCTTCGTAACTAAAAGCTTGAACCATCTGTTCTGAAGTCAAATCTAAACTAATTGCCTGAATATTTTTACTCTGCTCGTGTTAAACCCAATAATATAAACATTTAACCAATTTACACTAGAGGTCTCTGCTCGGCAGTTGGGTTGAGCTCCTTGAGCCTGTCTTGTCATTCAGTGAGATCATGGCTGATCTGTGGCCGAACTCTATACACCTGCTATTGCCCATATCCCCTAATACCTTCACTTATCAAAAATTTATAATGTTCTATATATCCAAAGAATTGAATTGAATAAGGTTTGTTGTCACATGTACGTACAAGTGTACAGTGAAAAGTTTACATGTCACCACTAGGTATAAAAGGTACCTAGATGCAGAATCTTAGGTACAAAACAGAAAAATAGGGAAAACAAAGTTAAAAGCAGTTAAATCTTACAGTCCTTCTTTCTAAAAAGTGGAAAAGCAAAGAAACAGTTAACAGTTAAACACCACAGTCCATAAGCATGGACTTGCAATAGAGGGAGTGCGGTGGAGTTCAAGGGTTATGATGGCTGGACTGGTTTGACTGGAACTGTATTCATTAGACTTTGGAAGATTGAGAGAAGTTCTGATTGAAACATATAAAATCGTAATAGGGCTGGACAGTTCAGATGAAGAGAGGATGTGTTCCACTTTTGGAGACTCTAGAACGAGGAGACATGATCTCAGGAGTAGACAACTTTGGACAGAGATGAGGCAAAATGCCTGAACTCAAAGTATAGTGAACCTGTGTGAATTTCTTTACAGAACGCTATGGAGGCCAAGTCACTGAATGTATTCAAGACAAGTACAGAAAGCAGGAATGTGGCATAGAGGATCAGCCAAAATCATTTTGAATAGCAACGTAGACTCGAAGGGCTGAATGGTCTACTCCTTTTCCTAGTTTCTATGTATTTTACCTTTGAAAAAGCCTCAAGGTCTTGCAAGGAGAAACCACGTTTGAAGCTCATGAAAATGACACTGCAGCTAACTAGGGTGGCATGGTGGCTCAGTGGTTAGCACTGCTGCCTCACAGCACCAGGAACCTAGGTTCAATTCTAGCCTGTCTGTGTGAAGTTTTCCCCGTGTCTGTGTGGGTTTCCTCTGGTGCTCTGGTTTCCTCCCACAATCCAAAGACATGCAGATTAGGTGAATTGGCCTTTCTAACATAATGTAGGTTATTAGTCAGGTGTAAATATAGGGTAGGGGAATGTGTCTGGGTGGGTTATTCTTCAGAGGATTGGTGTGAACTTGTTGGGCCAATTGGCCTGTTTCCACACTATAGGGATTCTAATTCTATGTTCAACTTAGCCTATCATCTTTTAGGAGGTACTCCTCAATGTGTACAGGGCACTCCCAATGAAAGGATCTTTTTCTTCCCTGGCATCTTAAATTCCCTGTTGAAAATATATGAGCTGTGTACTGAGGCTTACCTACCCAGATCAGCTGTACCATCACAAGGGGAGCATAATATTGGGGTAAATTGAGTTAGTAACAGTCTGAATTGACTGAAATATTTATTTAAATACAGCAGATGGATGTCCAATTTTGACATTTTGGCAAGTAAATCCCCACTCATTATATTTTGGGCTAGCAATTGGAGTGGTAGTTGAGAGTTTGGGTACCAGTCCTATCATGGACCTTCCCTCCTCATGCACTGAAAACACAATATGGATATTGGTTTGAAATTCCTGTCCAATTTTACTCTGTCACAATAGACAGTCTCATTGCAAAGACGTCAAACAATGAATGACAATTTCCTCTCCCTTGTGTGGCTTGAATAATAACAAAGGAAAAAATACATTTAGAATGAAAAGATGGATCCTTGAGATCAAGAAACATTATCCTGATTTTCTCTCCAAGGTTTAAGTGGCAAATTCTGAATCTCGACATTAAGTGGTGACTATCTTGTTTCCTTCTGTGCATTTGTATCTCATTTAAAGCTGCAACTCACCTTATTTATATGCCACCACCAGTCTTCATCTCGCTTCTAAGAAACCAGACACCACAAATTCCCAATGTATAAATCACAGCTCAGAGTGAGTACTTGATGGCTACAGTTCACTGAATGCTTCTCCTAACCATCATTCAAATGTTTCTTCACTACAAGTCTTTGTGTGCTCTTCGGCCACCATCGTCCTTGACTCTTCATTCACAGAGTTTGCCATTTACAAACGATCAGCCCATCACATCATCATGTCTACTCTTGGGCCAACTCACACACCATTTATGCCCTTCAAAACATTAAAGTAGACCTGAGGGGAACTTGCGTTTTTCTGCCAGTGTGGTCTGCCTGCAGGAGGAAAGATGTATCTCATGCAAGTGCGCAGGATACATTATATGGCTCTTAGTCTGCTTTCTTAGCACTCTTTCACATTGCATTTGCATGTCAAGGCTGCCAGCTCCTGTCCACTTCAGCACAGACTGCCAACCTCCCAGCCTCTGTGTGACCTCCATTTCTTTCCAAGCGCAGAGATAGGAAAGACATATCCTGAACATATTTCAGGATATATGTGAAATATATATCCTGAACATTGGTGCCAGCGGCTTATGCAGCAAATACACTGTGTGTGCCTCCAGCAAATGGCCATGTCTGAAAGTCAAAGGGGAGCAGTCCAGAAAATGCAGTCAATCAGGTTGTAAATCCAGAGATAATTGAAGGCTTCATCTGATTCCAATCCAGGGAGTTGGCCACAGTCAGCCACTTGGTCCCAACAGAGTCCAGGGATCTGTGTCCTGGCAGTCCGTGCATGGTGCCTTGGTCAGTCCTGCAGGTCAAATACAAGCAGTTCAAGGATAGCAAGTAGGTCAATTGAGGTTCTGAAGAAGGGGCACTGGACCCAAAATGTTAATCTGCTTTCTCTCTGCTGCCAGACCTGCTGAGTTGCTCCAGAATTGTCTGTTTTTGTTTCAGTTGGGGTACTGTTGAGGCATCAATTCTAGTAGCAACCAGTTTTCTTACAAAGGAAGGAGGCAGTATGATGAAAGTGGATGAAAGAGCTGTTAGTGTTGAAGCATGAGCAGGAGAGGTGCTGAATTGTCCCTGCTGAGTGATTAGGGAGCACAGATGGCAGCAAGGGTTTTAGTATTTAGAATTTTGGGAGAATATGCTGGGTGCAAGCTGTGGAGTGGACATGAAGTAGTTACAGTCTTTGAGCCTTGATGAGATGTGTGTGCAGTGGCAGAGTCAGATTGAGGAGTGTGAGTGTGAGGCAGCAGGGAGACGGTGATGGCACTTACAATTACAGTGTGCAGAATATCATTGACCTTCTTCCTGCAATGCAGGGTAGCCTTTTTCCACCCAGGACATTGACAAAGGTTGCAATTTGCATGTCTGATGATGTGACCCTTTTGTGTTGACCATCTGGGAGAAGAACTACCTTTGTGTCCACTCCAGTCCACTAACACCAGCAGCTCTCTGCCCAGGAAGTGGGCAGTGAGACTTCCTTCCCTCTGGGCCATGTGTCTCCTATAACAATTGAGCAGCAGAGTACGAGGGGCTTGCTGCATCTGCAGCGGTGTTTGGCTGGGTACTTAATATGGCATCAGAAGCTTGGAAGTGTAAAGATGCCAGCACTGGTGAGTCTTCCCACCTCTCAGCCCATGTAGTAACCTGAGAAAGCGCTGTTGCTAAATTAATAGGGTGGTGAGTGGAAGATTGTGTGAGCAAATTTGCTCCAAGCCATGGGAGACATTTTGACCAGAACTGGGAAAATTTTGCCCTCAAACCCCACCTGATCCTAAGGATTTCCTGCTTAACATTATCCCTTTTGTCTTCATATTGACAGCGTAGCTAGAATCTAAGTCATGTCTCTGAGGGTTTCAGTTGCAGCTTGCTTAAGGGAACATGTAGAGACAAATTAGAAAAATAAAAGGCCACACTGAGACTTTAACAAATCCATGAATTACAAATCCCATTAATATTAATGGCACAATTTTTGTTGCTGAGATTATTAATGTCGTTACATGCTTGTCTGAACACCCTAACAATAATAGTTGGGTTAGCTTTATGAATATTAAAAAATGTCAGTTGGTTTATGTAAAATAAATTATCTGCTCTCAAAAGCAATATTTAATAATTCTCTAATACACTATCATCAATATAACATTAAAAGTAAATAGGATGTAACAAAAAATCATTTTCACTAGAAAGTGGTCCAGTAATTTAAATTGTAGTGAAGCTCAGCAGTCTGATGTGATTTATTTTTTTTTCTACAGCAAAAGAAACTTGAAGGGATACTGGTATTATTTTACAGGGAGTATCTGGATCAGAGTAAGTGACAAGGATGACTGTTGTAGCCGGAATGCAAGAGTTCCTTTGTTTATAGGAGATGACATGAGTCCCATTTTCCTTCCATAGATCATCCAATCTGGCCATCTATTTACAGATAACAGACCGAATGTGGGACTCAGCATAGCTGTTCTTCTGAAGAGACACCACAGACTTAAGAGGTTGAATGGACTTGTTTTGTGCAGGAAGCTTCAATGACTTTTTATCCTCAGCTCTGAGTGGTAGGAGCTGAGGTTTTCTTTGTTCTGTAAAGGCCCTTTTATGTCCATGTTGGCTGGGGTTAGCTCAGTTGGCTGGATGACTGATTTTGACACAGAGAGATGCCAACAACGCCTCTGGCCAAAGTCACCATATATGTCACCGCCTTCTCAAGCCTGAAATACATTGACAATCAGGTTAAATTCACCACTAGTTATCTCTGTTTAATGAGAGAGCAATCTATGGCCCTCTGAGACAATGGTGACTTTTCCTTTTCCTCACATGCATTTTAAGGAATATGATCACTCCACATAGTTTGTGAAAGCCCAGGGGCATTTAGAGAGATATTGATTCCGTATTTAGCTCAATTTGTTCATCCACTGTCAAGTAACTAACTATTTATTGTTCATTGTAATCTCTGCGTCCTTCCTGCCAGGGACTGAGCAGTGGAGATCAAAAGTTTTGAAAGTAATAGGTGTGGTTAAGTGACAATTCAGAGATCTGCTGGTAATACATATGCAAGGAAAAGTGCTGTGCATGCAATAACCTATCAATACTTTGTATGTAAGACCACTTCATTGGACGTTGCTACGAGGATAGGTTCATTCTTTGATAGGAGGATTATAATATGGCTAACATGAAATAAAGTGCTGAGGTAAATCAGTGAAGATGTGCACGAATAGACTTAAGCCGTTACTGCTGTCAATCAAAGTGTTCATGTATTTATAAGGTGAGTTTTTTTGACTATTTAGTATGTTTGAAGCAAATTAATCCAGCAACAAGTAACAATTAACTCTAAAGAGAGCTAATAAAGAATGAAGGAGTATTAGAACAGAAAGTAATAATAATCCCAAAAAACGTACATGATGATGAAATGTTGAAGACAGCGTATATTATTTATTATTTATATTGTAATAAATAATGTTACATATGAATAATATCATGTATAAACACATGTAGTAATAATGATCTTAGTTACTACTAAAATAAACACTTAGTGTAATGATTGATATAATTTTCTATTTCAGAAAAACTTTAAAGGAATGCAGGTCTATATTGTAATGGTTTGGATTTTTTTAATGAAATAAATTTTGGCAATCATGTTTAAAGATGGTAACTTAAAACAATATGGAAGGTGACAGGAGCGACAGTGTATAATGAGTGACATTAGAAATGCTGCTAACTATACATCCCTCGTAATATGGCATTTATTGCCCATCACTAATTGACTGCAGAAGGTGATTCTGATCACCTTCTTGAACCACTAAGGTCTTTGAGGTATAGGGACAATCACAGTGCTGTTTGATAAGGGATTCCAGTATTTTGACCGAGTAACAGTGAAATATGATGTTATAGTTCCAAAGCAACAAACCTTTACTCGTCCATCACCACTGCAAAGTAGCAGGGATGTGTATCATCTACAAGATAAACTGCGGAAATTTATCAAGGCTCCTCTGACAGCACTTTCCAAACCACTGACAACTACCAGCTGGAAGGACAAAGGGAGCAGATATATGGGAACAGCACCATTCGATTTTTGACTTGGAAATATATTGCTGTTCCGCAGTGTCACTGGATAAAAATTCAGAAACAAAAAACCCCTAATGCCATTGAATGTGTGCCTACACCAAATGGACTGCAGCAATTCAAAAGAATGCAGTTCACCACCTCCTTCTCAAGGGCATCTCATGCTGTGACCCTGACTAGCAATGCCCACATACCACAAATGAATAAAATAAGTCAAAATTGTGTTTGGTCCCCTCATTCTTTTGAGGTGATACAAGCTTTGGGTTTGAAAGGTGCTGTTGGAGGAGATGCAATAAGGTTTCAGTTACTGAGATTGTGAATTAAGGTGAGTTAATTTGTTGAATAATTTGTACAGATATGCTTGCTTATTCAATGATATATGTAGGACTAATATATGGAATCAACAAGTTAAAATTTTGAGAAATTAAGTTATCTTAGACAATAATGCTGTTACTACTATTCTTTATATCCCAATATTGATCCGTGCCTAACTCAAACTGTGACAATGGAGGAGGAGCTGTGTCATTTCAGGCCTACAAAATCAGGATAGCACTCATTCATTTTTAGATCATCCTTAAACCTACACATTAGCTTTGGAGAAAAGGTGGACAGATCACTGACAGGCCCATGATTAAATTGATTGGACGATAGGTATGGCTTAGCAGATATCATTTTTGCCTCTGAGTTAGAAATGGGACTTGATTGTACAAATGTACAAACATGATCACATAATCCAGCATAACAGACCACTCCAGTGCACAACTGGTTGAAGGCTGAAAGTCAAAGGAATGTTTTGTTCAGTCAACAAGATTTGGGAAAAAAAGGTTAGACAGTCATGTAGTAACCCTCTGCAGGCACCCTGCCTCTATTCCTGATGAAGGGTTTTTGCCCGAAACATTGATTTTCCTACTAATCGGATGCTGCCTGACCTGCTGTGCTTTTCCAGCATCACTTTAATCTAGAGGAGAAAGTGAGGTCTGCAGATGCTGGAGATCAGAGCTGAAAATGCATTGCTGGAAAAGCGCAGCAGGTCAGTCAGCATCCAAGGAGCAGGAGATTCGACGTTTTGGGCATAAGCCCTTCTTCAGGAATCTTTTCCAGCAACACATTTTCAGCTCCACTCTAATCTAGACTCTGGTTTCTAGCATCTGCAGTCCTTATTTTTACCATGTAGTAACCCATCTCAAACTCAGACCAGACTTCAATCAGGAGATAAGTCAGCTAAAGTTTGCAAAGACTGTTAATAAGACCATAAGACCATAGAGCAGAAATTAGGCCATTCAGCCCATCGAGTCTGCTTTGCCATTCAATCATGGCTGATAAGTTTCTCAACGCCATTCTGCCGCTTTCTCCCCAGAACCCTTGATCCCCTTACAATCAATTACCTTACTATCTCTGTCTTAAACTCAAGCTCTCACTCAATGACCTGGCCTCCAGAGCCTTCTGTGGCAATGAATTCCATAAATTACCCATTCTCTGGCTGAAGAAGTTTCTCCTTATCTCTGTTCTAAAAGGTCTTCCCTTTACTCTAAGGCTGTGCCCTTGGGTCCTAGTCTCTCCTACCACTGGAAACATCTTCCCAATATCCACTCTGTCCAGGCCATTCAGTATTCTGTATGTTTCAAATAGATCCCCTCTCACCCTTCTAAGCTCCATGAAGTATAGACCTTGATTCCTCAAACGTTCCTTATATGATAAGCTTTTCATTCCTGGGACCATTCTTGTGAATCTCCTCTGAGCATGCTCCAGCGCCAGTACATCATTCCTGAGTCATGGGGCCCAAAACTGTGCACAATACTCCAAATGTGGCCTGACCAGAGTCTTAGACAGCCTCAGAAGTACATCCCTGTTTTTATATTCAATTCCTCTCAAAATAAATGCCATTGTTGCATTTGCCTTCCTAACTAATGTCTCAACCTGCCTTGAGAGAATCCTGGACTAGAACTCCCAAATCTCTTTGCATTTCAGACTTCTGAATTTCCTCTCCATTTAGAAAATAGTCCATGCCTCTACCCTTCCTACCAGGCTGTATGACCTCACAATTCCTCATGTTGTACTCCATCTGCCACTTTGCCCGCTCTCCTAACCTGTCCAAATCCTTCTGCAGCCTCCCCACCTCCTCAATACTACCTGTCCCTCAACCTATCTTTGTATTGTCTAGTAATACGGACTATGTGTTTTTAAATTAGTTTCTTTATATCGGAAGGCTGATGGAGCATGGAATGCTAAGCTGATCTCAAGTGACGTTGAGACAAAAAAAAGCTGTCCAGCCTGCAAGGAAACTTTGAGGAAATATTTCATGTAGAAGAAGATTGATAGCTATAGGGAGAAAGCAAGGCAGTGTGATGGATGCAGGATTGCTTTAAAACAGAACAGGCGCTGAAATGATGCATCAAATTGATCATTCTGTGCAGTCAGCTCCGATTGTTCGACAGTTTGACTGGTGAGCTATTTGAGCATTTTGAACTCTGATAGGCAATTTGACATTTGAGAGAGTTGGTATATCTGGTGGGCAATCTGTGCAACATATATAACATGGAGGAGAAGGATAGACCTACTGGTACTAGGGAAAGTGGGGAATAGTGATCAATGGTATTAACTGGTGATCCTGCTAAGGCACTCAGTTGTGTTGTCCTGGAGTGGGTGTGATGTGAACAGCATAGCTGTCATATACTTATCCATCAAACATTCATCTCAATCTCATGTCCACCATTCTAACCTGAGTAATATTGAGACTTATGCCTGTCACCAAAGTGAGACTTTGTGACAGTTTTTCAAATAGGAGTTGGTATAAATATGTTGGGAAGACAGTGGTGGGACTCGCATTCCAATGTTGGTCTGCTGACACCTTGTGATGTATTGTTAAATTGATTTAATTTTTTTTTCCTCAATATCTCAATCAGATAATTCAATGTCAAAAATAAGCAAATATTAGGTGGCATGGCATAATTTTGTACCAAAGACATTTGGAGCAATTAGAAGTCAGGGTTGAACTTTGTAATATACACACTTGATGAGTGAGACTGACTTTAGTATCTTAGAGGAAGGGATGGGCATTTTCTAACCTTGATGTTCATTTGACATTTTTGACAATGTATGAAAATTTTTGCTGCTCTCCCTCCATCTAATTGAATTACACACTGTGGGATTACTTTCTTTACTCACAATGGTTAAAAACTAAAACTTATTAACACATAAAATCGCTAAAATGAGTAGCATGCAAACATTTAAGTGGAAGCAAAATGAAAACAATGGGAAATATAAAGCAAGATTTAAACATACCAATGGCCCAAAGATCATGTAGAAGGGATTCTTCATATTGCTGATATCAAAACTTTATCGCCTTGATGGGAAACTAAGGTTAGACTTGCGAAAGAATATTAACGGAGAATTAACATGCTTGAGCATACCTGCTTAATGCCAACCCTGACTGTCACCGCCTGTTACTGAAGGGCCTATTACAGGAGAAAGGATAAAAACATGTATTATTGGACTGATAAAGAGGGGATAGAAGGATGCTCGTGTGGCACATAAGCACATGCATTCACTTGTTGAACTGAATATCTTGTTAATGCATTGTAAATATTTCAGAATACTTTGTAAATGTTTTGTAATGTTTTATACAGGTATTTTAATATTCTAAACTTCCAAAAAGTAATGAAAATCAATTATTTGCTCTCCTTATTTGTCATTTGTGGCTCTTTAATGTGCATCCTTTGGCTGTATTATCTTTGCCTAGACAATTACAGTAGCTGCTTTTGGAGTTTACTTCATGGGACATTCCAATAGGAGAAACAAAATAAGTGCATGCATTTATTTAGCCCCTTTCACAACTTCAGAACATCTGAAAGTAATTTACAGACTATAAAAAAACCTTTGCTTTGGTTATATAGGAGTTGAGACAATCAATTTATATGCGGTAAGCTCCCATGTACCATTTGTGAGCCCTCTATTGTTCTTGGAATATCATGATCTAATCATTTATATCTGTTGATGGAAGTTCTCCTCCCAAGAGGTGGTGAGAGAAGTGATAAGAGCTGGAAACAACTAGGTGGGTTTGCCGTGGAGAGCAACATCAACCCCATTCACTTCTCTCCAACTCTACATTTAAGTGGTGGGTGAGAAGATCCACTTCTCCAAGTACCTGCCTCCAAAGTGGGCTAGAAAAGTGACCACTTCCCAGAGTGGAAAACTGATGTGCCCAGCCCACTGAATTCAAGCAGATCCTCCAATTGCATGGGCAACAGAAGATGCAGATTTCAAGGGGATGGCCTCAAAAAGCCAGTTTGGATCTCCCATGACCATCTGCCCTCTGTTCCCCACCAACCTCCAACCTGCTGGCCCGTCTCAATATTGGCCGCTATATCCTGAAGTTGCAAGAGAAGATCTCAAATCCAGCACCTTATCATTCATGTGAAAGAATCTTACAACATACAATGAAATATGCACACAATTTCTGTTCTTTTACAAATCAGGATTTAAGATGGTGCCAGAGGATGGCAACATTTTGTCTACAGCAGATCTTTTTCTTACATATATTTAGAATCATTCTGCATTTCTAATCCTCAAATCAAAGTCAATCAGAATTACTAACAATGTTCTACATATATAACGGTTGGCACGGTGGCTCAGTGGTTAGCACTGCTGCTTCACAGCATCAGGGATCCAGATTTGATTCTGCTATCAGGCAACTGTCTGTGTGGAGTTTGCACATTCTCCCCGTGTCTGCGAGGGTTTCCTCTGGGTTCTCCGGTTTCTACCCACAGTCCAAAGATTAGAGTCATCGAGTCATAGAGATGAACAGCATGGAAATAGACCCTTCAGTCCAACCCGTCCATGCCAACCAGATATCCCAACCCAATCTAGTCCCACCTGCCAGCACCCGACCCATATCCCTCCAAACCCTTCCTATTCATATACCCATCCAAATGCCTCTTAAATGTTGCAATTGTCCCAGCCTCCAACACATCCTCTGGCAGCTCATTCTATACATGTAGCACCCTCTGCATGAAAACGTTGCCCCTTAGGTCTTTTTTATATCTTTCCCCTCTCATCCTAAACCTATGCCCTCTAGTTCTGGACTCCCCGACCCCAGGGAAAAGATTTTGTCTATTTATCCTATCCATGCCCCTCATAATTTTGTAAACCTCTATAAGGTCACCCCTCAGCCTCCAACGCTCCAGCCTGTTCAGCCTCTCCCTGTAGCTCAGATCCTCCAACCCTGGCAACATCCTTGTAAATCTTTTCTGAACCCTTTAAAGTTTCACAACACCTTTCTGATAAGAAGGAGACCAGAATTGCATGCAATATTCCAACACTGGCCTAACCAATGTCCTGTACAGCCGTAACATGACCTCCCAACTCCTGTACTCAATACTCTGACCAATAAAGGAAAGCATACCAAATGACTTCTTCACTATCATATCTACCTGTGACTCCACTTTCAAGGAGCTATGAACCTGCACTCCAAGGTCTCTTTGTTCAACAACACTCCCTAGGACTTTACCATTAAGTGTATAAGTCCTGCTAAGATTTACTTTCCCAAAATGCAGCACCTCGCATTTATCTGAATTAAACTCCATCTGCCACTTCTCAGCCCATTGGCCCACCTGGTCCAGATCCTGTTGTAATCTGAGGTAACCCTCTTCGCTGTCCACTACACCTCCAATTTTGGTGTCATCTGCAAACTTACTAACTGTACCTCTTATGCTCACATCCAAATCATTTATGTAAATGACAAAATGTAGATGACCCAGCACCGATCCTTGTGGCACTCCACTGGTCACAGGCCTCCAGTCTGAAAAACAACCCTCCACCACCACCCTCTGTCTTCTACCTTTGAGACTGACCATTCTAAACTGCCCATAATGTTCAGGGATGTGCAGGCTAGGTAGGTTAGCCATGGGAAATGCAGGGGTAAGGGGATGGGTCTGGTTAGGATGTTGATTGGTGTGAACCTGTTGTGCCTGATGGCCTGCTTCCATACTGTACAGATTCCATGATATATGAATAGATTCAAGAATAGCTTCTTCCCTGCTATTTTCTGACTTTTGAACAGACCTCTCAAATGTTATTTCTGATCTCTCTCTCTCTGCACCTTCCCTGTGGCTGTAACATTGCACTTTGTTCTGCTACCTTGATGCACTTTGTATGGTACGATCTGCCCATATAGCACACAAAACAACACTTTCATTCTATCTCAGTACATGTGGCAACAAATGTGTATTATTCACTCATGGGATGTGGGCACCATTGGCTGACGAGCATTTATAGCCTGTCCTGAGTTGCTGTGGTGATGAGCTGTCTTCTTGAACCGCTGCAGTCTCTGCACGTAGGTAGACCCACTCTGCCATTGGGGAGAATTCCAGGATTTTTACGGAGTGACAGTGAAGGACTTCAATGCTAGTTATATTTGCACACAGGACACAATCCAAGTAGAGTGAGACCTGGTGAATGTTGAAATTTTAACTCTGTTTCTCTCCACAGATGTTTTCTGACCTCCTGGGTTTTCCCATTTTTCTTTGTTCTTATTTCAGATCTTCAGCATCTTTGGCAGCGTTTTGCTTTTATGGAAGGGATTTCATATTTGCCAGTGCATTTTATAATGGTTTTAACTGATGTCCACAAGGTTAAACCAGTTTCACAATGGCAGCCACACAGAGAAAAATGGCTTATCTTCTGGAATAGCTTCACTGGGATACAGCCAGCGGCACCTTCTTTAATTGCAATAACATTTGCTGAACCAAGTTAGTCATTGTAAACTCTGTTTGATTAATGTCACCTCTTAGGACCAGACTAGCATCTTCATCAGACATCTTGGTCCAAAGCATGAGATCAATCTGTTTCTCTCTCTCCCTGTTGGAAGAATTACGACAGTTTGTTCCCAGCTGCAATAGTCAAATCTGTCAATTACCAAGGGACTGAATTTCTTCTGCAATTAGCTGAGTGAATGCAGCATAGAATTAAAGAAATTATTTAAAAATAAACAAAGCATAAACAGAATCTTTCAAGTACAGTACGTTAATTCTGTTTCACTGTCCGCAAATGCTGCCTGGCCTGCTGAGTAGTTCTAGCATTTTCTGTTTTTATTGCAGGTTTCCAACATTCACAATATTTACCAACTGGGACAGAGAGGAAGTAGACATTTCCCTCAGCATATTTAGTCCATGTAAACCTTTTGCTGCCATGGACTGCAACCATTTGATGCAATTCCTGCAAATAATCACAAGCGTAAATTACATATTAGCTCAACCTGCGCTTCAAGAAATGGATATGTTGACACTTCTTTTTCTTACATTAAAGAAAACCCCAGCTCGAGGTGGCTCCAAAATATTCTCCTTTTCTCATCATATCAACTCAAAACTTTCAAAGTACTGTAATGGTATCAAAGAATCCACCTTGAACATTGCAAACAGCTATCGTCCACAATGCCTAAAATAAAGACAGCATCTAGTTGTCTGAACCAGGGTCTTCTCCTGTGTGATCACAATTAGATGAATTATTTTCAAAATGGAATCACGCAAAGAGAAAGGGACAAGGGTCCGACTCTGATAAGAACCACTTTACATTCATTTTCAAAGGTACCATTGGAAATATGTGGCAAGTTTTTCTTCAATATCACTGCCAATTTGGTGTGTGGTCCCAATGAAACTGATAAGTTAAGATACAATCTAGTTAGGGACCAGTAATTTTTTTCTGATTAAATTAGCCCAGATGTGAAATTGCAGCAGCTTACTCAGAGAATAAATTGCCAAGGTTCCATATTTTTAAACAGGCAAAATAAAATTTATCATGCAAATTAGTAAAGCTAATCTATCTACACACATGCACAATTTATAATTTAGAATTTAAATGAGGTTCAGAAAATGTGGTCAAACAGCCCACAGAACATATTGAATAAAAGAATTAGTAAGACAGGTCTTGTAAATTTCTCAGCAACCCACCCAGACATTACTGACACTGTGATTCACTAAATCATAGTCTCCTTTAGGAGGATGATCAAATCGTCAGTTTTGAAGGTCTAATCTCTGATATTTAGAATCATAGGGTCATAGAGATGTACAGCATGAAAACAGACCCATCGGTCCAACTCGTCCATGCCGCACAGATATCCCAACCCAATCTATTCCCACCTGCAGCACCCGGCCCATATCCCTCCAACCCTTCCTATTCGTATACCCATCCAGATGCCTTTTAAATGTTGCAATTGTACCAACCTCCACCACTTCCTCTGGCAGCTCATTCCATACACGTACCACCCTCTGTGTGAAAAGTTGCCCTTTCAGTCTCTTTTATATCTTCCCCCTCTCACGCTAAACCTATGACCTCTAATTCTGGACTCCCCCACCCCAGGAAAAGACTTTGTCTGTTTATTCTACACATGCCCCTCATGATTTTATAAACCTCTATCAGGTCAACCCTCAGCTTCCGATACTCCAGGGAAAATAGCCCTAGCCTATTCAACCTCAACTTTTTGAAGGCCATTTCAACATGAGCTGTCGCAACAACTGTTCACCTCTCGGTGGCTCAATCTCTTCTCCTAAGATTGCATTCCACTGGAGGGTGCACTCCAGCATCTAAAAATGGGCACATTCCAGCTCTTTAGCAATGAACTAGCTTCACAAAGAATTTTCCAAATTGCAATCTCCGGCACCACGCAAATATTGCTTGTGGCTTCCTTTAATTTAACTCTTAATGGCAATGAATCGTCCACAGGGCTCTTATGAACTCTAACCCTTTCATCAGTAAAGAGCTCCCAGAACTTGTCCTTGCCCTCAACTGCGGAAGGCTAGTTGATAGTTCCTGAGGCTTCAATTACTTCAGAGATAATAGCTGTTTCTCACTGATTAAAACTGACTGACTGACCTTCAAACTGATCTGTCTGACCCGTTAACATTTTCTCAACAGGCTACCACCTAATTAGTGGGTAAAATCAAATGTGAAACATCCTATGCTTAAACTTTACAATCTGTTATCTTACAAAGCACAAATATACACAAAATTGGATTTTTTTTTCACAGTGCATGATTGAACATAACATATGAAACAGGAGTAGGAGCAGGACATTTCTCATGCCAAATCTGCCCCACGACCATTCTGACCCAGGCCTGTCAAAAAAAGCATCAGAACTCAGAGCACAAGGTTGGTCAGCAAACATTATCTGGTCATCCACATCCTATCCTCAAAAGGAAGGTAGAAGCTGTAAAGGTGAATGAAGAAAAACCTGCATTTATGTAGCAACTTTTATATCACAGGCAACAAATGACATTTTTGTGAAGTGCAGTCACTGTTGTAATGTGGGAAAGTGGTGCCAATTTTATGTACTGCAAGCTTCCACAAATGGCAAAAAAACCCAGGTAATCTGTATTAAATGTTGTTCAGCAAGATATCCTCACCAGGACATTTGGAGAACTCTGTTTCTTTGAATAATGCAATGAGATCTTTTAGTTTAGGAGCAGACCCTGGTTTAATTCCTTATCCAAGAGACAGCACCTTTATTCATGCAACATTCCCCAAAATGGCATTGTTATGCTCTACGATTATGTGCTTAAGTATCTAGTGGGACTTGAACCTAAAATCTCTTAATCACAAGGCAAGAGCACTGAGCCATAGCTAACAACCCCAACTGAACTGTTTTGATCAAGCCAACATGTTTGTTATTGTAACTTCTGAAACCAATGTTCTGTTCTCATTTTGGCTGGATGATTTTCTTCTATGTTCAATTTATTAAAAACAATAAATTACTATGAATAAAAGGCATACTAACTGTGAGCCAAAACAAAACTCCTGGCTCGCTGAAGGAAAAGCAGGAAATCCAGTATTCTCCTGTTTTTACTTCCTACTCACTTCAATTGCAAATATAGAATGAAGCAGTCTTGTATTTCTACGTGAAACCGCTGTCCCAGAATTACTGTAATTCCTGAGATGTACACGCAAACTCCAGTGGGCTGTGATGAGCAATCGGAAACATCTGGTTTTCCAATGATACCGGCGAGGCTCCCTGCTTAGTTCTGGGATCCATGTGGTTTGAGGCACTCGGAGTAAACTTGGGAGCTGAATCAGAAAACTCGGATCCAACTGATCTGGGGCAAGGTTGATCACTTTGCATTGAAGTTGTGAAAAACAGGTGGTCCATCAAGTACCAATTTCATGATTCTCGTTCAAGTTTTAAACCAAGTCGTAACATAACACCAAAGGCACCCCAGACCGGTGGTTAATTTCCCCCGTGTGTCGTTTGTAGCTCTTTAAAATAAGTAAGTTAATAGTTGTGTTGAAATAGGACAAAAGGAATACTTTATGTTCAAATAAAGGACAAATTTCCAGTCCAAAGAAACCTTGCAGGACCTGTGCACATTCTATAGGACAAATGATCTAAAATGCAAAGTAGAAAATGCAGCAGACAATTTACATACAACAAATTGATACAAACAGCTATGTGATAATGTTTAAATGAGAATTTAGATAGAAGATAAATAGAACTCTGAGGAGAGCTTCCTTGCCATAATGTTTTGGATTCCCCTAAGACGGTTGACTTGGCCTCATCTCTGAATGATGAACAATATCGGAAGAGTGTGAATTTAGCCCACGATCTTCTGGCTCAGAGGAAAGGATGCAGGATACAAACAGCAGGCACTAAATAGCATGGAGAGTGCTGGCTACATGCCTGAATGTGGGTCTCTGGGCCCTTGTGTATGGTCACATGCAATGTGCAGCCCTCCTGCTGTGTGTCAGTCCTCAGTCACGAATCAGTCTCTTGGGAAGCAGTCATGTGTCACCCTTCTCCAGCCTGTTATCCTGGAAACAATAACTGCAAGCTTTGTAATAATAGAGGCTGCAGCTACACAGCAGCCTTTTAAAATTCTCATTGACTGTACATGATTTAAAGGGACAGCTACCAGACCCAAGAGCAAGACAGAACTGTTTCTGATTTGTCAAAATGTAATTGAGGCGAATCAGTTTCAGGAGCCAACAAGATGTGTTTTAGGAGCGCTAAATGTTACTGAAGGACGAGTCAAAAGGAGGACCAGGTTTTCTCATACTTTCACAGGAATTTGAGCATTGCTGACAAGGCCAGTATTTATTCCCCAAACCTAATTTCCCATGAAAAGGAGATGAGGGGAGCTACCTTTTTGAATTGTTGTTGCCTGCGTGGGGTAGACACCCACAGTGCTGAGAGGAACTGAGTTCCAGATTTTTGACAGCAACAATGAAAGTTCGGTGATATCTTTCCAAGTCAAGATGGTATGTAAGTTAGGGAGAGGTTTGCAGGTAGTGGTCTTCCTATCTGCTGCCCGTGTCCTTCTAGGCACTGGATTTTGCAAAGTTGAGAGGTGCTGTTAAAGGAGGCTTGGTCAGTTCCTGTAGTGCATCTTATAGAAGGGAAACACTGCTATCACTTTGTGTGGGGAGTGGAGGTAGTGAATGGATAAGTAGGTGGATGGGGCACTAATCCAGCAGTCTGTATTGTCTTGGATGGTGTTCAGTGTTTTGTGTGTTGTTGAAGCTGTGCTCATCCAGGCAAATAGACAGTATTTTCTCATACTCCTAACTTGTGACTTGTAGATGGTACAGAGGCTTTGTAGAGTCATAAGTGAGTTACTGGGAAGTGATGAAAAAGGTAGGAGCTTATTGAGTCAAAAGGCAGGATTTATGTTTGATTGAACTTAAAATGCTTGACCTTCTTTGCAGATCTTTCTATCACTTAGCATGGCTTGCCTTCACAAACTCTTTGAGCCAAGCAGTGAAGTGTGTACTATTCAGAACAGTCATACATTGTCCCTTCCCTTTTCTGATAACAGAGTCATTCACTGTCGCATCTCCATTTTCTCTCCCTTTTTTCTCTCTCTTTAAAATGATTTCTCCTGCTACCTTATTTCTCACACTCAAAATCTAGCCTGTGAAACTGAATGCCACCATGATTATTTTCCAGGAATTGTACTGATTGGCATGATTTACAAGAGTCGGCAGTTTAGAAGCACTTATTCACTCCAAATGGGATGTGCCCCAGGTGCCAAATTGTTCCAGGCAAGGCAGGTCTGAAAGGGTTATTATTGAGATTTGCCATCAGTGCCATCCATTATGATAATGTCATGTGGACTGTGGCAGACCAGTTTGGGATCTGTAAAAAGTGTGAGCCAATGGGGAGGTGATGGCTCAGCGGTATTATTGCTGGACTGTTAATTCAGACACCCAGATGACATTCTGGGGAGCTGGGTTCAAATCCTGCCATGGCAGATGGTATAATTTGAATTCAATAAATATCTGGAATTAAGAATCCAATGATGACATAAATCCATTATTGATTATTGGAAAACCCATCTGGTTCATTAATGTCCCAGCTGCCATCCTTACCTAGTCTGGCCTGCTGATGGGGCTGTATCTGAAGATCTTATGCTGCTGATCACCACTTTGGATAAGTAATCAAATCAAATCAGTCTCACTGCCTGTCATGTCGAGTGGGTTCCAGCTCACTCCACTGTATGGGCTGCTGCTAATTGTGCAACCGTCCTCCTTAAATGCAAGAAACTACAGGGTGTAATGTAGTTGAAGAAGACCACTTCTTTATCCAATGAGTAGTATATCTAGTGGTCAATCAAATATACTTTATTGCATGGTAGCAGCCAGTTATAAACTATATTAATATGATAGATATTGTTAGAGACACTATGGGGAGGACCAGATTTTTAAAAATTCATTCACAGGATGAGAACATCACTGGCTAGGCAGCATTTATGGCCCATCCTGAATTGTCCATTTGGCAGTTAAGGGTCAACCACATCAACGGCATAAGATCTTCAGACTCAGCTTTCCATTTCCTGTTCATACAGCCCCATCAGCAGCAGGGAAGAGTGAAAGATTTTGGAGCCCTACAGAAGAAACCCTTGTAGAAACCCTCAACACTGGTACATTGAAATGGGAGGCTTGCCAACTCCATATACAAGGATATTAGTAACTCAAAAAGCAGATGCAGGCTACATCTTGAGACAGTAGTCTGTGAGAGGTATCCTGCCTTAGAGTTTAGCAGTAAGTGAACAAACATCAGAAGCTCCATGGGTGAAGTTTATGGCTCAGGGGAAACTAAAGCAGTGCAGTAACCCAGGTTGGAAAGGTGAGCAGTAAATTACACAGAGCTCAGATTGAGCATTGTCATTGGAGTAAGTGAGCATCATGAAGGTGATAGACCCAGGGACGTAACAAAACCGTAATGAGGGTGATAACGTTGTGCAGGTTAAAAGCCTGCTCAAAGGTGGAAATGAAGTTAGGAGACTTTATTCAAAAGAACAATGATAAAGATGTGAATCATTTATTTGAACCATGAGGAGTGCAATTCATGATTAAAGCAGGAGTCAATTCTTCGAGCCACAGAGAATGAAACTCATAAATGAAGTTGCAAAAAAGGTGGGAACTTTTCAGTTTATCCTCATTCCCAATTATCACCATATCCTTTCCATTACCCTATTTCCCAAACCTGATCACATTCTTCCAGATGACTCTATTCCCAATCACCACTCAATCTCCTTTCAGGCTGTATTGAAGGATCACATCAATGAAGAAGCAGTGAAATGATCTTTTGGCACTTCGCTGGTGTGCTAGGTGGAGGTGTATGTTCAGTCAGTTCAATTATATTGAAATCTAAGGCTCCATGTGAGGTGTACCTCAAGCCAGCAAAGCCTTTGCCTCTGAAACTATATCTTGGGGACTTGTCTGAACTTTCCCACATATACATGACACTCATTGACTTTATTTTTTTGTAACATCTTTTAAAAAGTTTATTGTGTTAAAGACTTTTAAAATGTCAAGTTGTTTCCAAAATCCTCATGAGCTTAAATTAAACAACTGCAACAAACTGGCTGGTCTGCTTATGTTAAGTTTGTCATCAGCTATTTTTTCTAAGAATTCTAACCTCAGGGTAAAATACATTCTCTTTACATAGATGTTTATTCCAGCAACTGAAGACAGTCTTGTAGTTTTACAAGGCATAAACCATGATGGATTACCACAGAATAATTGTTCCAAAATGCATGGAATTAAATGACATTAGCTAAAAGGGCTACAATCCAATTTTGATAACGAAGCTTCAAGTTGAGGCTACTGCATTGTTAAAGGGAACTCTTCATTGTCTGACATTCAGCTCTAGTGGTTAAGTTAGTGAATTAAGAATACTCTTTCCTATTACCAGCCAGCAAACAGTGAATCTATCATTATATCTTCATTAAAGCTTTAATACTTTTTCTCTTGCAAGGAGTTCAGTGCTAAACGAATTTTATATTGGCTCGAAAATTTGTCTTGATTTTTATATTCTACAACTGTTTTCTTACCAATCTCAACCTTTGCCCCAAATACCTTCTATAATTTAACACTATCATGATTTAATAATCAATATTCATTAGGGATTGACTAACTCTGTGGGTTTTTTTGAACACAGGAAAAAACATTTACAGTTATGAAGCAGACATCGCAGCAAACCAACTGATAACTGTGTGTGCAATTTGCGAACCCATAACAATCTAGTTGTTAGGCAGAATTGCAGTGTCGTATTCTATACACACAATGCATGGAGCCTTTAAAGATGAACTCTTGTAAAGGTTTCCTTCCCAAAAGAAACTTTAAGTGACTTTATGAATCTCTATTACATTTAAATAATTTGTTGGTATATCTGAATTTCTGATGATGATTTTATCAAGGAGAAGCCATTGATTTCCATAATTGATCATTTGTGCTAATGTCTGTCATTCTCGTTTGTGTTGTCATTTTTCTTTTGTGAATATAAAGTTGCTGTTCCAGAATTTGCTAATCCTGATACAATCAGATTAACCATGCACTGATCTCAATTCTCGAGCTGTTTTGAGTGGTTCAAATCTTTTTGGCATTTGCTGGTTTGTTCCTGAAGAGATTCCAGTACATTTTGAAACTACTGGCTTTATGTTCTGGATTCTTTTAATTCTATCGAAGTTTTAGACATCTGTTAATCCTTTCTTTCCCTTTATAACCTGCAGTATAAGAGTCAGAGTCTTCGGTCCAACTCGTCCATGCTGACTAGATATCCTAAATAAATCTACTCTCCCATTTGCCAGCATTTGGACAATATCCCTTCCTATTCACATACCTATCCAGATGCCTTTTAAAGTTGTAATTTTACCAGCCTCCACCATTTCCTCTGGCAGCTCATTCCATACACACACCACCCTCTGCATGGAAATTTTCCCCCTTTTATATATTTCCCCTCTCAACCTAAACCTATGCCCTCTAGTTCTGGACTCCCCCACCCCAGGGAAAAGACGTTGTCTATTCATTCTATTCATGCCCCTCATGATTTTATAAACCTCTACAAGGTCACCCCTCAACCTTCAATGCTCCAGGGAAAATAGCCCTGGCCTATTCAGCCTCTCTCTATAGCTCAAACTCTCCAAATGTGGCAATATTATTTTAATTTTTTTCTGAACCCTTTCAAGTTTCAACTTGACCTCTCAACTCCTATACTCAAAGCATTGACCAATAAAGGCAAGCATACCAACCCCCACTTCACTATCAGGTCTATCTATGACTTCACTTTCAAGGAACCTGCACTTTAAGGTCTCTTTGTTCAGCAACACTTCCCAGGTCCTTACCACTTTCTTGAAAGTCTGAACCTCTTCCATTTGCAGTTCTTGTGGTTGTTTGGTTTCCTTTTGGTCCTGCTTGACCTTTTTTCAGTAGAGCATCATTGATTTCAGAAAGGAATAATTTGCAGTTCCTTGTTTTGTGACTGAAGTACCTTCACCTGTTTTTTGCAGGTCTTTTGAGCTTTGACCGTTGCTCTGAACTCATGCCAATGTTTTTGAAATTGCTCCTGTTGCCCCCGATCTGTTTTACATGTGTGTTTCTCCATATAAAGGTTCTACCGCACAGAGAAAGGCCCATTGGACTATCATGTCTATGCTAGTCACCAAACATCCATCTATTTGTATCCCATTTTCCTATACTTGGTGTGTAGCTTCCATGCTATGGCATTTCAAGCGCTGGTCAAAATAGTTTGTAAATGCCTCAGGGATTCCTGCCTTCATCAACCTCTTCGGCATGAGTAGCAGATACTCAGAAACCTTTGGGTGAAAGATTCCTCAACTCCCCTCTCAGCCTTCTGTTCCCTATCTTAAAACTGCCCCCCTGGTTATTGAGTAAAAAGTGAGGTCTGCAGATGCTGGAGATCAGAGCTGAAAATGTGTTGCTGGTTAAAGCGCAGCAGGTCAGGCAGCATCCAAGGAACAGGAAATTCAACGTTTCGGGCACAAGCCCTTCATCAGGAATGAAGGGCTTGTGCCCAAAACATCGAATTTCCTGTTCCTTGGATGCTGCCTGACCTGCTGCGCTTTAACCAGCAACACATTTTCACCCCTGGTTATTGACCCCTCTACTAAAGGGAAAATTTCTCTTTATCCTCACTGTCTGTCCTCTTGGAACTTTGTGCATCTCAATTTGACTGCTCCTCAGACTTCAGCTCTAAGGAAAACAATCCCAGCCTACCTGGTTTTTCTTTATCACTGAATCATGCCAGACCGGGTAGTGAATAACCTCTCCACCCGCTCTCTTGTGAAATCACATCATTCCTATAATGTAGGAACCAGAACTACCCACTGCACTTAAGCTGTGACCTAAATAATATTATATACAGCTCCAGCATAATTTGCTTGCTCTTGTATTCAATGCCTTGAATAATAATGCCAAGTGTCCTATACACCTTCTTAACTATCTCATATACTTGTCACATTGCCTTCAAGGATCTGTGGACACAAACATTAAGGTTCCTCTGATCCTGTGTACTTCCTACAGTCCAAACCTTCAAAGTGCACTCCCTTATACTGTTAGTCCTCTCAAAGTGTATCACCTTACACTTATCAGGATTAAACTCCACTTGCCAGTGTTCAGTCTGTCTGACCAGTCCATCTATATTATCCCATGGTCTAAGACATTCCCCCTTGCTATTTACCACACTGCTAATTCTTGCATTATCTGCAAACTTACTGATCACATCTTATGCAATTGTGTCTAGATCATTAATGTATATTACAAACAGCCAAGGACCCAACACTGAACCCTGTGATATGCAGTTGGACACAGGCTTCCAGTCACAGAAACACCCTTCAACCTTCACACTCTGCTTCCTGCCACTAGACAAAGTTTGGATCCAATTTGCCAATTTGCCCTGGATGTCATGGGCCTTTAGCATTTTAAGCAGTTTGTCATACAAGACCATGTCAAAAGCCTTACTAAAGTCCATTAGATGACATCAAGTACACTACCCTCATCTATATCCCAAATCACCTTCACAAAATATTCAATCAAATTGTTGGGCATGATCTCCTCTTTACAAACCATATGGAGATTAATTATATCCCTCAAATTTTTCCAATAGTTTCCTTACCACAGATGTTAGGCTCACTAGCTTATAGATTCCTAGCTTCTATGTAGGACCATTATTTCTGGAATAATGCCTTCGCTGTCCTCCAGTTCTCTGGCACCTTTCTCTGTGGTCAGAGAGAATTTGAAAATTAGTGTCTAAGTCCATGAAATCTCCTCTCTTGCCTTCTTTCAGCAGCCTGGGATACATCTCCTGGAAATGGACCTTGGGATTTATCCACTTTCAAATCTATTAAAACCATTAGTACTTTCCCTCTCCCAATGTTATTTTTGTTATGAAATCGCAGTGTCCCCTCCCTGATATTTCTACCTGCATCATCCTTCTCTACAGTGAATACAACTGCAAAGTTACGGGATGCAGTATTGAGTTTCAGACTCAACACATGATTTGAAGCAATCAACAGATGTAGCTACATTTAACTCCACGTCTATTGGGAAGGCAGCCACCCCCTTTGGCTAACTGGACAAAAAAGAATCATTGAGAAAGATTGTATCCTCAACACATTGCTTTATAACAGAGAGGGACCTGGACCATTTACCAAGGAGGATGGCTCAATGAGAATCCCCCACCCCTCTCTGCCACTCCCCTCCCTGGTTTCTATAATACATCCTCGGCATCACATGGAACTGCCAGTCAAATTGTCCTTTCTGAGGTAAACATGCCAAATGTGTTGGCACTAACCCAGCAGAGAAGGTGTCATTGGCTTGCTGAGTGTGTGACCAGGATGGCTCATGGCCATTTCCCCAAGGAATTGCGATGTGGGGAGGTTGTCTGTGCCGAAAGATTGGGAGGATACTGAAAGTTCCAATTCAAGAACAATGTATAAACAGCAACATAAAACATGATACAAACAAATAAACAAGGAACAGGAATAGGCCACTTGGCGCTTTGAGCCTGCTCTGCTATTCAATAAAATTAAGGCTGATCTGATTTTAAACTCAACTCTACATTCTTGCATACCCTGGATATCTTTCATCCCTTTAGTAATTAAGAACCTATCGCCTTCTGTTTTAAAAATATTTAAAGACACAGCATCCATTACCTTTAGAGTAAGAGAATTCCACGGACTCACAATCCCCAGAGAAAAATGTTTCCTCATCTCTGCTTTAAAAAGAATGCCACCTTATTTTTAAACAATGACCCCTGATTCCAGATTCTTCCACAAGAGGAAACATCCTTTCAATATCTACCCAGTCAAGTCCCCTCAGGATCTTATATGTTTTGCTTATGACTCTTCTAAACTCCAGAAGGTACAATCCTGGCCTGTCTAGCCTTTCCTGATAAAGACAATCTGCTCATTCCAGGTATTAGGCACAGAGTCATACAGCAAAAAAACAGACCCTTTGGTCCAAACAGTCTATGCTGACCATAATCCCAAAAATAAACAAGTCTCACCTCCCTGCACTTGATCTATATCCCTCTGAACATTTCTTATTCATGCAATTATCCAAATGTCTTTTAAACATTGTAACTGTACTCATATCCATCACTTCCTCTGGAAGTTCATTTCGTACAAGATCCAGTCTCTGTGTAAAAAAAGTTACCCCTCATGTCTTCTTTAAATCTTTCCCCTCTCACTTAAGAACTTGCCCCCTAGTTTTGAAATCTCCCATCCAAGAGAAAAGACCTTATATATACCCCTCATGATTTTATTAACCTCTATCAACCACCGATGCTCTAGTGAAAAAGTCCTAACCTACCCAGCCTCTCTGTATTACGCAAGACTTCCATTCTTGGTAACATCCTGGTCGCTTTTTTCTGAACTCTCTCCAGTAACTGGACACAATACTCCTCAAGAGGCTCTCTAAATCCTGTACAACCTTAATATAAAATCCCAATTCCTATCCACAATGGTGTGAGCAAGGAAGGCAAGCATGACACATGCCTTCTTAACCACCCTGTCTATATGTGAAGCAAACGTCAAAGAGTTATGTACCTGAAAACAGCTAGGTTTCTACAACACTATCCAAGACCCTACTTCTAACTGTATAACTCCTGCCCTTGTTTGTTTTACCAAAATGCTATACCTCACATTTATCCAAATTAAACTCCATCTGCCATTCTTCAGCCAACTGATTCAATTGATCCAGTTTTTGTAATCTTAGATAACCTTCTTCACTATCCACTCTACCACCAATTTTGGAGTCTTCTACAAACTTACTTATGAAGCCTGGTAAACCTTCCCTGAACTGCTTTAATCCTGACCAATGGGAAACTAGCTGATGATTGACAGAAATGGCAGAACCAATGTGGTCAGAAGTTCACCACAACAATGACAAGTGGTTTCTCCAGTTCCAAAGCAGACACCAGTCTGCAGGCAGACGTCAGCAGAGAATATCCAACACCAACATCAAGGGGCTATGTGTGTGGCACTTGTGGCCAACACTGCCTCACCGGAACCTGCTTCTTTAGGTTTCAAAGTAATGCAGCAGATGATGTCATCTGACCTCAGCAAAATTTTGAAGCTCCATTTCCACCATCACTCACAGATGGAAGGATGCCAATCGATCATCATGCTCACTGACTGTGAGTGGCCGAACTGTGGAAATTCCAGAGGCTGCATCCACAAACTGAACATGAATATGGAGAAACAAATGTGGGAGAGTTGTCTAGCCAGGATTGTACCTTTGGTACATCCAGGGAGTGACAATTCTTGTTCCTCATGGCTCCATTGAGTTCCTCCCACAGATACTCTGGGCTGTTTTCAGAGCAGCTTTTTGCTGCTTGAAAACTTGCTTGTTTAAGCTGCCCTGGAATAAACAAGCCGAGCTGATATCACATACGCTGCTCCCTCTGCTCGTAACTCTATCATTTTACATTCATTCACTTTAAATCTTTGTGTTTTATGAGACTTGTTTTTCAAAGTATTTTGTACATTTTATAACTTCAGGCCCAAATTTCATTCCAATTCCCATTGTTTCAAACTCGCAATACACAACCTCAGTTTGACCCTAATGCCAAATTCCATCAGTGGCCTCTTTCTGCAATCAATTAATTCATTTTTCTTCATCCTCACAGACCTCCAATTCATCTACAGCTCCACTACCCTTACCCTATGTTTCTAAGTCCTTCTTACTAAACATCCACAGGTTTGCATATATCCATTGGCTCCCTATATTCTAGCGTACTGATTTCAAGATTCAGTTTGTTAGAACCTTCCAGAGCATTTTTCAGCTTATCTTTGAAACTTCTCCCAATCAGTATTTCCCCTGTGTAGACACTTCTGTTTTCTTCCAGCTATCACATGTGATAGAGTTTGAAAGCTTTGACATACTGCACCTTCTCCCAACCTGGTAGGCTGTATACTTCTTTCACTTTTCCATGATTTCCTACAATCTTCCACCCAAACTCTTGTTCCATGTCTGATTTCCCCTTCAGACTATCACAATAAAGCACCTCGGACCATTTCATTATACAGGGGAGCTGTGACAAGACCATATCAGGAATATTATGTAGAGTCTACCAAAAAAAAATGTACTTGGCTGGGAGGAGATCCATCAAAGGCTCACCAGATGAAGCGTAGTTGGCAGGGTAGTTCTGTGAGAAAGAATGAGTACAGTAGGCGTATATTCTCTGGAATTTAGGAGAATGGGAAGTGGTTTCATTAAAATATCAAATTCTTTGGGGGATTGGCAAAGTAAATGTTCAAGTGTAGTTCTTCCAGGCTGGCAAGCTAAGTGCTAAGTTGGCACAGTCTCAAAATAAAGCACCTGATATTTCAGACTGAGATGAGGAGAAAACTCTTGGAGAATTTTGAATCTTTGATATTCTCCAACCCCCAGGGCAGTGGAGGGTATGGTTGAGTATATTCAAGACTGAGTCCAATAGATGTTTTGGCACCAAGGGGATTTGAGGAATCAAGGTGAAGATGCTGGGGAAGGAAAGTACAATTGATGTTGAAATTCATCAATGATTTGATTGAATGACAGAGAAGGCTCCTGAGGCCATGTAGTCTACTCCTGCTCCAATTTCATATGTTCTTGAGTCATTGATATTGTCTGCTTACATACTCGGGTCTGTATCCAACAAAGTATCAATAGAAAATGCTGCAAATGTGCAGCAGATCAGGTAAATCTGTGGAGAGAGAAAAGCAGAGTTAAAGCTCCTTGATGAAGTTTAATCAGAGCTGTATCTGTATCCAGTCTCTATTCGGTGAAGTGTCATCTGTGGCTGACCATCACTCCCCACTGGCCTCCTCCACTGGTGAATGAATCAGCACTCCTGTTAGTTGGGCATCACTTGAGGAAGCATTAGGGGTTGCAAGGAACCAGAATATACTCTGAATGGGAACTTCAATATCATGGAGTCATAGAGATGGACAGAACAGAAAAAGCCCAATGAGTCTGCACTTGTAAAAACAAAACCCAACTGTTCAAGTTCCATTTTCCAACACTATTGTCAAGAATGGCTCAGCAGCACCTCTACTGACCAAGCTGGTCATACCAAAGCACATAGTTGCAAGACTGGGTCTCTGTGCGACACATGGTGAAGAAACCAACAAAAAGAAAAATCATACTTGACCTCATTCTCACCAATGTGCCTGCCATAGATGCATCTGTCCATGACAGCACTGGTAAAAGTTACCCACTGCTCAATCCTTGTGGAACCTAAGTATCATCTTCACGCATAGGAGCAGGCCCATCATGTAGTGTGGCACTGCCACTTTGCTAAATGGGGTGGATTTTAAAAAGATTAAGTCACTCAACACCAAAACCCATGAGCTGATGTAGGTCACCAGCAGCTGCAGAGTTGTACTCCAACACATTCTGCATCATCATGGCTTCTCACTCAAACATTACCATCAAGTTATTGTTCAAAACCAGTGCTGCAGGGCATGCCTGGAATACCTCTAAGCAGGCCCCAAAGTTGGGTATCAACCTGGTGAAGCTATAAAACACGTCTACTTGCATGACAAACATATAAGCAGCCAGCAATTGACACCTAAGTGATTCCACACCTATTAGTTCAGATCTAAACAGTGCAGACCTGCTGCATTGAGTCACGAGTGGACAACTAAATAGCTCACTGGAGGAGGAGGGTCTACTAATATCTCCATCCTCAATGATGAGCAGATCAATGCAGCAACATTTGTGATTCCTCAGAAACTGAAGCAGTCCATGTCCAACCACAGCACAACCTGGACAATATCCAGATTTGTGCAGAAAATTAAAACAAAGACAACTTCCGACATCAGCCTAGGCAGTCATTTAGCCGCTAGGAACAGTTAGAGTCAGGTTCTCTCCTAATAAGAAGAGCTTGAGGACCTAAACCTCAGCAAGCCTGTTATCTGTGTGGGCTTTTTCTGCCTAATTGTGGTTCTTTTCTCCTGGAATGAGAGAAAGGAGGGGGATTGTGTGAGATGAAAATGGACAGCAGTGCTGTTCGTTCTGGTGCAGGTAGGATAACGCTGTTGAGGTTATTCCAACTGAGATGGTATGCAATGCAGACAGCATGCAGTATTAGGAGTTTGCAGGAAATCTCAAACAGGTAAAAGTGAGTGAAGGAAGATGCCTATAGAATCGTGAGAATGGTAGAACAGGAAGCTTGGTGGGAAGTGGATGTAGTAGTAGAAATGGGGCGAGTGTGAGGCAGCAGAAAGAAGATGATTATGTATACCCTGGTGGATAAAGAGGATGACCCTACTGTGCTCCATCCTGTCCACCAGGAAATTCAGGTGCCTGTCTGCAAAGCGAGACACCAATTCACCCCGATCTATGAGGTCCAGCTCAAATTTCACAACCAGCTTCAGACTGACATTAGTTGGTCAGGTATACAATGGTGTTTTAAATGTGCCATTGGTATCAGGGATCTCAGGATATCTTGGGATATCTAAGCAATGGTGAGTACTTCTGGTGGGAGAATCAGACTACCATTGGATGAGAGAGGGGTGTGATAGTTTAAGGTTAGGACTCAGAAAACATGCTCAGCCCCGAGAAGATACATCCTCCTTGAAATTTAATAATAACGACAAGGTTCCAAACTGTGGTAAGTTACAGCTCATGTTTTAAAAATATTGAATTGGGGAAGTACTTTGAGATATTCTGAGATAATGAAAGATGTGATGTCACTACAAATCTTTTTTTCTTTAGCATTCAGAAGACGTTGAAGCTGTGAACATTTTGTTTCGATCAATAACGGGGCAATTTGTTGCCAGTTTCATCTGTTTATAATAACATGTATCATTACTTAATGAGACAGGAGGAAAGTGTCAAATATATATATCAGAATAGTAACAAGTCAGTGCCATAAGATCAAAGTGCACTTCATTGTATTGAAAGGTTTTTCAAAGGTCCCTATATAATTTACCAGAAATCATTTTCCTAAAGTATTAACATTAACAGCATGGGTTTGTTTCAACGTGTTCTGTTTTTTCAAGCACAAGGTGTATCTATTGGCTCAGTAATTTAAGACATCTGTTGACTAAATTGCATAAAATAGAATTCGGATTAGTGGTTTCACAAAGCTCTGGTTTCTTTGAAATGCTATGCCCTGATGAGGACTTCAATTTAATGTTTCTTTGCGGTAATTTACTCTTTTAACCTCCAAACTATTGAGTAACATTATAAGTGGAGCTTAAAGCTCCCAGATTTCTGACTGTATTCCAGGAGCTCACTCCCACAATTACTCTGGCATATTCTATGCTTCGGTGCACATTGACTCATAGGGTTCTGCAATTTCTCTTTCAAATTCCTCCCAAACTCATCCAAAGGTGCTGGCTCTGACTACTGAATGTTAACCTGATACTGGCTCCTTTCCAATTGCCAGTCTAATCTTCACGTGACTAAAGTGTCTTACCTTGGGAGCATCAATGCCATGCCCAGTCCCTGCTTCATTAGATGGGCGTGGTTGCATTTTCCAAGCGAAGGCATCAGGATTCTGTTTTCCTCCTGAAGTTTGTCATTTACAGAAGGAATATTGACTGATTTTTGCCTTCCCTCGCCAATTGAAACGTGATTGGAATGAGGTCAAATTGGTTGACAGTTGTCAGTGTGTGTAAAAGTAGAGAAAAAAAAAGTCTTCAGACTTCAAAGTGAGTGTCATGGTAAAGGGAGATGGTGGTGTCATAATGTCATTGGATTTGTATATGAAACCCAAGGACTTAAATCTCACCATGACAGCTAGTGGAATTTAATCAAAAGATTAAATCTGGAATTGAGGTGCTGTTGTTGCAGTGTTCTTACCTATGAACCACTTGGGTCTGGGTTTAAATGTTCCCTGTTCCAAAGATGTGCCATAAAAACAGGTTTTTTTTTTAATCTGTAATTGAAAGCTAGTCTCAATGCCAGTGACCATAAAATGGTCAGCAATTTTTAAAGGAAAAGCTTCTAACTCACTCATACAGTTAAGGGAAAGAAATCTGCATTTCTTACCTAATGGTCATGTGAATTTAGACCCAAGTAATGTGGTTGACTCCCAACTGCCAACTGAAATGGCCAAGTAAGTCTTTCAGTTCAAAGGCAATTGCAGATGGGTTATATATGCTGAACTTGCCAATTAAGCCCACATCTATCAAAGGGTAAGTGGAAAAACATACATTCTTGAGAATGATGGTAACAGAGTAAATAGTGAAAAGGTATTGATGTTGTTGTGTTCCAGTAATGAGTAATGTTTAAGTTGGGTTTGGGGTCAAAATGGGGTCTGCCAATCTGATCCACTAACCAACATTGCACTCAAGCTTATACCTGAACATGCAGAGTCTGCATTTTTTTAACAATCTCAGTCCTGTCGGCGGAATGTATGAGATTATTACCTTATTGATAAATCATTGCTTCATTAGCATATTTCAGACACATTCCAAATGACCAAGGAGAAGGGGCAATAACATTCCCCCCAGAAAAATTAATGCATTTTTGTGTTTTTAATACAATATTTATAGATTAAATAAAGATATTGAAAATTCCAACATTCTAATATCTTATTATGATACATTGTGGCTTTAATTTCCTTTTGAAAAGGCTGTGGTTTCTGTCTACTGCTGAATTTGTCCCATAGAAAATAGACAGACATTCAATTTTTCCATAGACATTTACAAATTTTTTGCAGTTAACTCTGATTTTGAGATCCATTTTAAGCAAACTGTCAGATCTGCAGTAGATTAATGATGCCTCCATTAATAATGTCCTATTATTTTTCCAACAGTGTTTCATGAAAGCAAAGTCTTCTGGTTCTGCCACCTATTTTCCCTACACTTTATTTCCTACCCGACCACTAACATTCTAATATCTCTGCCCTCTGAGGCTAGAAAATGATGTTGTGATATTGTTTCAGAATAGTGACATCTCTCCGTATCACATTCAAATGGGTATTCTTTGCTAGTTTGCAGAGTTGCTTGGCAAATTTTCATGTGTACATCAGAATTTGGTCTGAAATGCACAGTTTAGGGATTTCCAATGGATAATTAAAATTAGATTGTAATCCAATGCATGATTTCTTGACAGAAGTTGTTCAGCCAGGATGAGATAGTTAGTTCAATTCTGACCAGGTGTTAAACCCAGTATGGCAAAAGTGAGGATTGCAGATGCTGGAGATCAGAGTCAAGGTTAGAGTGGCGCTGGAAAAGCACAGCAGGTCAGGCAGCATCCCGGGAACAGGAAAATCGACGTTTCGGGCAAAAGCCCTTCATCATTCCTGACGTTAAACCCAGCATGCAGATCAGCAAGTAGGATAATTACCCAATGAAGAGTAGGGCCAGAGCAAAACTGATGTCAATTGTTAATAACGACTTCAAGTAAATGTATCCCCAGAACTTTTCCTTTAAAGAAATCATCTCTACTCTCAAAAAACAGATTCCAAAACCATGTAGCATTTCCATTCAAAGACATTTCTATTTCCTATCATTCTATCAGGATTGCTATGACTGAATCAAGTCATACAAATGGGTCACTCTTAGTTCTGCAGATTCATCTACGCAGCTGCCTGGTTCGTTGCTTCAAATAGTAATCAGATTCTGCATCCAACCACAAAGAGAAAACTTCCAATTTTCCTTGACATCAGATTCAAACCTATAGGAATGAATCCTTTGCTTGCACTGAATTCAACTATACATTTTTCAAAGCCAATGCTACGGTTGTCATCACAAGACAAGGGATGAGAGAACGCTCCACCAGTGCCTTCCAGTGCACTATTCTGTATGCAGTGAGTGTTGATAGGGCAGATCACAAAACCTAATCTGGTACCTTTCAAACAATGTAACTCCAAAGGGCAGGGTGTGCATATATTGATGCTAAATGGAACTCGCTGTTCATCACGTCATGTCTTCTTCAAATGACCCAAGAAAATATGTGGCTGACCCCCTGTGAAACGTCTCATAGATGGCTGTTCTACCACACTCTTGGAGTCAATAGCAGAGTCTGACTATGATAAGAGGTGTCCGTGTATAATGAATTGTGGGTTGCGGTGGTAACATGCTGTGAATCAATATCTTAAATAAAATGGTTGAAATGCAATTGGTGATGATACATTGCTTCTGTGTAAAAGACTACAAAGGAAAGACATTGCTCACATTTTACCTTGCCCTCTCTGCAAAAAAAAAGTAATAGATTTCATTTCTAATGTATTTTGTGTTAGACTAATGGTCTCACTATTACTTTAACACCCAGTGTGTCGGAATTGGCATGCATGCGTGATCAAGCTCCAGGTTCTAACTTTCCAATCAATCTAACCTCTTTTCCCCAGTCATTTACTTTCTGCATGCATTAAATGGACTGCCAAACAGTGATCCACTTATAAACTGACATATTTAAAATTACTTGTGGCTAAAAGTGCTCCATTAAAAATAGGAGAAGCAGAACAATAAATAATTCATTGAGGGGAAAAAAAAAGAAGCTCCATTTCTCAGAATGGGATTAAAACTTGGAAGAGCTGCTACAGCACATCCTTGATTAAAAATGAACATTCACTGAGAGAACCTTTTTTTTCCATAATCATGAGGCAGGCAAACAACATGAAAGAATGCATTTATACTTAATTAAACTGACAAGCACTCTGAACAAAAGAGAGCAGAACCCCCTACAGGAAAGTTGTCTGCACACACTGGGACTGAAGGTAGGAAGTTTCATTTTCTTCTGTCTCCACATCGGGATGGTAGCTGTAACGGAGACGGGAGGGAAATTATATCATGATGCATTCACTTGCTCTGGGCTAATTAATGCATATTTTTGTGAAAAATAGCCTTGTCAAAAGTTATATTACTAAACCTCAGTTACCTGACAATAGCATTTCTCCAGTGGGACAAGTGGTGCGTCTCCAAAAATGGAATGCATAGTAAAAAACTAATAAAGTTTGTGTCATGAGCCTCCAATCTCTCAAATCTCCTACTGAGTGACCTCTGATCCCAATTTATCAAACAAACCAAGGGAAGCAGAGAATTTGACGATGTTGTACCACGTTCTCGCAGTAAAGAAATGTAGTGACAACTGCACATGGAGCAGAAACCGCAGGAAATGAGAAAAAAAACATGGCCCAGAGGCTAGGCTTTAGTCGAAGGGGGTAGTTGAAACTTCTTTTAATGTCTGCACTCCAGAGGCTGCCTACTCAATTGGCTGTAGCTTCGACATGTTTCTTAGGTTTTGAACAGCAATCTGTCAACACTTCAAGGACAAAAAAAAACACAAATAAATAAATGAGTTATTTTTTTTTTAAAAATTCCCCTGTTAAGTTTGAAGGTTAGCTCTCAAGCACTGATGGGTCTAAAACATTTACATATCCCAACTCCCTTTCTCACTCTATGGCATCCACACTGAACATAGCCGATATTTAGACTGCAGTCTCATCACTAATTATGAAAGAACAAACCCACATATTTTATCTATTCTGCAGAACAAACACTAAAGGGGTAGAAGTGTCTCTTTAAATATGTTTACATCTTTCTTGACAAAATGGAATAAGTCAAATGCAGCAAATACTTTAAATAAAGCAAAGAACTGCAGATGTTGGAAATCTGAAATGAACAAAAACCAGAGATGGTTAGATTCCCTACAGTGTGAAAACAGGCCCTTCGGTCCAACAAGTCCACACAACCCTCCGAACAGCAACTCACCCAGACCCATTTCCCTCTGACTAATGCACTTAACACTATGGGCAATTTAGCGTGGCCAATTCACCTAACCTGCACATCTTTGGACTGTGGAAGGAAATTCACGCACACACGGGGAGAATGTGCAAACTCCACACAGACAGTTACCTGAGGCAGGAATTGAACCTGGGTCCCTGGTGCTGTGAGGCAGCAGTGCTAACCACTAAGCCCCAAATTCAAATCATTGACTCTGTTTCCTCTTCATAGTCCAGTGGTCCTTCTTCAGACCTGCTGAGTTTCTCCAGCAATCTGTTTTTGTTTGTGTTAAGTATGTATGCAATTTTACCAGCAACTGTTAATTATAACTATGGTTGAAAGATTTGGTACAGTGGATAGAGATAAATGATTTCCTCTGGCCGTGGTGCAGCATGGGGATGTGCAACCTTAACATTCGCACAAGGTCGGGGTGATGCCAGAAGGTTATTGCTTCACGCAAAATACAAGGAAAATATGGAATAATCTTCCCGATAACATGCTGTTGAAACTCAGGCTTAACTGCAAACTTCAAAGTTGAAAGTGATAAATTTTTGTTTGGAAAGCGTATTAAAGGATGGGTGGCTATGTTATGTTTGGAGTTAAGATACAAATCAACCATGACTTAACTAAACAGTAAATAGCCTACTCTTTGCTTCTAAATTCCTGTGGTTAGATTTTCAACAAATTTGAAATAATTGCTGGGGGCAAAGAATTGATCATCTATTCAAATATAGGTCTTCTGACTGAATGCCTGTATTTATCATTACAGTATTTAACATCAGCATTCTATCTCATTTGCAAATTTAGAGTCTCTTAGATAAAGATCTGGCAGGCGGTGATGATGGAGCAGATAATCTGTTTCTGTGCTTATACTGTCCAGTACTGCACTAACACTGGGAGGCTTTGATTCCACAGTTTTGTTTTGGAAGGGTTTTACATTTTTGTACTCAACCATGTGACAAATTTCTAGAGAAGGAAAGAGACTTCTATTTCATGGTCTTCGGTCAATTGATAAGTATTTAGACTCTGAGACTGAAAGGTGTAATGGCTGTACAGGTTGAAATGCCATCTTGCAAATAAGGTGAAGTGTGACCCTGTATCATCTCTTGCAGTGGTACAGGTTATCACAGAACCTCTCCAGTGTGGAAACAGTCCATTTGGCCCATCGAGTCAACGACCCTTCGAAGAGCATCTCACATGGACTCATACCCTTACCCTATCCCAGTCATCCTGCATTCTGCATGGCTAATCCACCTAGCCTGAATATCCCTGGGCATTATGGGCAATTTAGTGTGGTCAATCCACCTCACCTGCACATCTTTGGACTGTGGGAGGAAACCGGAGCACCCGGTGAAAACCTATGCAGGCATAGGGAGAATTTGCAAACTCCACACACAGTCGTCCAAGGGTGAAATTGAATCCAGGTCCCTGGCGCTGTGAGGCAGCAGTGCTGACCACTGGGGCCACCGTGCCACCCTTTAGGAGATGCTATGGGATGTAGAATGGAATGTTAATTTCTGCCTTGGTCAAACTTCCTCCCTCAAAATGCAATATAATTGCTACTGATGATCCCTTTTGCTGTTCATGGGATCTCACAGTACACGAGTGTTAACTCTGGATGATAAAATTAACTGGATGATATTGATATGGGTGCTATGTGATTTAGTGGAAATAGGTCATCTGGACCAGAGGGTGCAGATTCAAGTGCTACTTGACCCTGAGGTGTGTCAAAACAGATAAAATAAGTTGATTACAAAAAGATCTCAAATGGGTGATACCGGATTAATCATTACATATTGCTCCTGATTTTCATCTCTATTAACTTTAACATAGTTGAAAATAAAGAAAGCTGTAACACTGGTAACTGATTCGATATCACCCAATTCCACCCAACCCAATTCCAGCCACACATCCTTTAATACGCTTTCCAAACAAATATTCATCACTTTCAGCTTTGAAGTTTGCAGTTAAGACTGAGTTTCAACGCGTCTTGTTGGGAAGATTATTCCAGATTTTCCCTGTATTTTGGGTGAAACAATAGCCTTCTGGCATCACCTCTGAGTGACCTTGTGCTAATGCTAAAATTGTACACCCCCATTCTGCACTACAGCCAGAGGAAATCATTTATCTCTATCCACTGTATCAAATCTTACAATTATAGTTTAAATTAACAGTTGCTGGTAAAATTGCATACATACTTAACACAAACAAAAACAGATTGCTGGAGAAACTCAGCAGGTCTGAAGAAAGACCACTGGCCTCGAAGTGTTAAGTCTGTTTCCTCTATATTCACACACCCTTTCTTGTTGTGTTTACCTGTCACCAACTGTGACTGCAAAAAGATTGGGCGGCACAGTGGCTCAATGTCCAGAGATAGGGCACAGACTCTCAACTGTTAGATTCCAGCCCTGCATGATTTTGGTGTAAAATGGGACAAAGCAAGAATAATGCTTTTCCTTGTTATGTTCACTCATTTGTCCGTAAGTAACTTTCTCTGCCAAGGCCCATCCTAAGTTCACTAAACGGTCCCTAATCTTTCAGGTATATAAACCAACTGAGGTGGCACAGTGGCTCAGTGGTTAGCACTGTTGCCTCATAGCGCCAGGGACTCTAGTTCAATTCCACCTTGGGTGACTGTCTGTGTAGAGTTTGCACATCCTCCCCGTGTCTGTGTGGGTTTCCTCCGGGTGCTCCGGTTTCCTCCCACAGACCAGAGATGTGCAGGTCAGGTGAATTGACTATGATAAATTGCCCATAGTGTTAGGTGCATTAGTCAGAAGGGAATGGGACTGGGTGGGTTACTCTTTGGAGGGTTGGTGTGGACTTGTTGGGCCGAAGGGCCTGTTTCTGCACTGTAGGTAATCTAATCATAATTCATTTCTTGAGAAGCACTTTGCCTTAATCTCTGAGCTCATTCCAAGACAGGCCGCAACCCCTCAGAGCCAGCTGTATTTTGAAATTCCTTCATCTCAGCAATCATAGCATTGGGTGAAATGACCACCTTCTAAGGTGTAAAACCACAAGAGGTAGTGCGTGGATTTTACGCAGAGATTCTGCTGCATAGCCACTGTGGGCTCTTCAGAAAATAATGCAACAGCAAGAGTTCTATCACCACTGGGCAGTAAGGAGAGCACCCCATGGAAAGTGGCATGGGGTGGAAAAGTGGCAATGGAGCATGTTTTCCATTCAAAGACAGATTGAATATTACTTCAGAAAATTGGCTCTGCAGAGTTACACTGGTGGATTCATCTATGGGGAGAGTGCTTTTGCTTCCTGATGCAGCATCAATGTCACCATTAGGTTTTTATTGTGATTCAAGTGACGTGTAGCTGCCCAATCTCAGGAGAAAGTAGTTTAGTATTCTCATCACACGTTCCCCCTTTGTCATCTACCTTGCTTAAACGTATATTGTCATTTTCTAAATTGTCTTTACACACAAAGGAATGAGCAACAGTGTGTTCAGCAACTGCTTTGTTTTTAATATGAAATATTTATAAAAGGGAAAATGGAAAGCTCTCTTGATACTTCAGAAATGATCCAGTGAAGAGCTGAGCCACACCAAACCGTCGATAGCACTTGCATTTAAATTGCATCTTATTAGGTCTCTCTGAAATCTCTCAAAGCACTTCGCTCATAATGAGTCACTTTGAAATGTAGAGCCTGTTATTATGGCTAACATGACAACCATTTTGCACACAGTAAGTTCACACAAACAATAAGATGAATGACAGTTCAATTTCTTTATGGCGGCATTGGTTGAGGGATGATTAATCCGCGCGTACAGGGATAAATTTCTGGCCGGCTTTGAAGAGTGCAGTGGGATCTTTGAACAATCTCCTGAATCAATTGAAGGGTGTTTCATTCAAAATTCAGAACCTCTGGCCACAGGACAATTTCTCATTTCTTTATGAGAATTTCAACTTGAAACCTAGAACATTTTGACTCAGAGGCAAGGATATGTGAGTGGGAGGAATTGTAAATGAATCTGAATACAGGTATGGGCCATGTCACAGATCACGGAACTCCAACAATGTTGGCCTTTCGCAATGCCGGGAACATTAACTCCATCTTTTCAGCAAGTCCTGGGCATTGAGGTGAGATTCTTGCCAGGCAGCAATGAGTTACTTACTAAGGGAGATTATTGCTTGCCATCAGCCTTGTTAGTTTCAGATCGCGCCTCATTAATACATCAGAATTCTCAACAAGCGACATAGAGCAGATACCAAAGGACCTCCATATTGGATATTGGGCAGCAACATCTCAGGGCATGCTCCCTCAGCACCAACCACATGTGCCCAACATCCATGCACATTGGCATCCAACAATTCCAGCCTCTAAGAACTTCCATGACACAGCTCTGATCCATTTATTTGGTGCTTTTGGATCTAAAATCTCGAGGTGAAATGGCAACTCTCATTGTAATGCTGCAGTGAGGACACTGTGTGCTCAGGGATCTGCACACAGCTCATGGACTAAAACAAGGGGATGCACCTCTGGGTAGTTTGCTGGCCCTCTTGGTCGCTCACACACTCTGAGCCGACCTGGATGCTCACAGCAACCCTGCCTTGCCTTGCCTTTGTGCACTTTGCCCCCTCAGCCAAAGATACAAAGGTCACAGAACTGTTGTGTTGCCTTATTGTTTAGCACAGTCACAAAGCCAGGAAGCTTGTCATGGCTGTCAGCAGACCTCTGACAGGTCAAGAGAGATAGCCTTCATTCAGGGCTCTGGCACTCTACGTTGAGGGTGGCCTCCAATATCAGTCCAGGGGCTTGGACACTGCCAGTCAGCCATTCGGGGGCAGAGTCACTATGCTCTCCAAATAAGGAATACAGAGCCAATGTTGTGCAGCCCATATCTGTCTTGACACTTTCAGCTCTACTGGGGGCTATTTGTCTCCTAGAATGAAACAAGCCAGGTATTACGAGAGATGGAAGTTGGTGGTACATAGTTTTCGTGCAGAAAGGAAAAGTAGCCCAAGTACAGAAGGCATGCAGGGTTTGTGATGCCAGATTTTGGGATGGGTAACAACAAGTGAGGGAAGATACTGCAAGTAGTAGTGAGAGTGGCAGAGCATATTGGTGGTAGGTGGGCACAGTAGCAGAGAAGGACTGAGTGTGAAGAATCAGAGAGAAGGTGGTAGAACAAACATTAGCCGGCTATAGACTTCCTTCCTACATTACTATGTATCCCTTGAGATTGCTGAGACTGCATGGACCCACTGGGCAACCTTGGACCACAGTTTGTTGTTGTGGCGTCCACTTTTGGCCCTCAGGGAGGAGGACATATTGCCTCTACACCACCCATCAGCAGGAGCTCCAGGCCCCCTCCGCAATGTGGGGCACCAAGTTTCCCTTATCTGCCATGTCAAGGGCAAATGTCAGAAACTGTGCAGGACTGTTCTGGACTGTCAATGGTAACCACAATGTAGCCAGTTCTGGACTGACAGTACTTATCCATGCATAAGAAGGCATTTTCAAAATGGAATCTGCATCAGAGATACCTGTCAATTCTGAGATGTCCAGGCAGTGGTGGTAAGATAAGGCTAGATTCGGGCAAAAAGGCTCGATGGGGCAGAGCCGGTAGTTAGTGAGGTGTTTTTGATAAAATATGTGAGAGATCTCAACAATTCTCATAGTCAGAAGCCCTTCATGAAACTTGATAAAACAGACACTAAGCAAAAAAAAGGTAAGATCTAGCCCAGTGAGTCTGGCAGACTCAGATGAGGAAAATCAGAGGGTTGAACCAGATTCTGGGCTGAATTAACTGTTTGCAGTGGTACATTTCCTTCAGTGTCTCCAAATTAGAGAGATGAAACACAGCAGGGGTTCCATTCTTGATTAATTGGAAGTGCCTATGTATTGATTTTTGTTGAAAATAAGACTATCTCAAAGTATTATGCAAATAAATTTGAAGATATCTGACCATAGACTAGATGATAAACTCAATGTTGAATTCTCCAATTTCAAATAGCCACCCTCCTCATCCCTGACACCCCTCCCAGCCCCTATCCTTCCCTCCCACTCCTCCCTGCCACCGACCAGATTCATTCCTCCCATTGATCATACGTTTGTGGGGTGAATTTGTACTTGCAAAGTTACATTGTACTTTACTCAAAAACTGCATAAGTTCATGTAAAACTCTGTTAGCTCGTTTTTTAGGTTAGAATCAGTCTAAACATTATGGCACAGACAGAGAAAACAGGGGGCTAATACCTTCAACGTATTGTCTGGCTAACACCAGTTGTTACAGTTAACCTGAGAATGTAACTTTTAAAAAAGGTCTGTGATTTACACATGAAAGAAATGAAACTATCATGGTATTCGAACAGGTGAAAGACTCAACAAACAATCAAGGTATTTTTCAATGTATAATTTCAGTTACATCACACTGTAAACTTTTGCTATAAATTCTGTGCCTTACGATTTTGTCCTCCACAACCACCTGATGAAGGAGCGATGCTCCGAAAGCTAGTGCTTCCCTTCCAATTAAACCTGTTGGACTGAAACCTGATGTTGTGTGATTTTTAACATTCCAACTCAGGTTATTAATTAAGCATAGAAACTAAAACATCCTTTGCTCATGTCAGACCCAAGTCTCATTACCCTCTATTGGCCATCCGAAATGCAGCTTACTCATCAGAAATCAAGAATGGAACTTTCATGATCCTACAGCTTGCTACCATATGAATGTGTACATTTCCCACCAGATTGTCTGGAGACCTTTTCATTCACCTCTACAGATCTACGGTCCAGTTAAATGTATGCTGTTTATCTTAGGAGCTAAGGACATCTCAGAGATTTTTTTGTGCCCTTGGACACTCTTCTCATAGTCAGTTGATCAACATTTATTAGACGACAGTAAAATAAAAGACTACAATGATTAGAACTTCATTTTAAAGATAAGCTTCCCTTTTGCTTTGATTGTTGGAGATGCCTCAATATTCTCTTGTGCTGATTAAAAGGCATTCTGGTGTTTTTGTAGATTACTCTACATAACCCCCTCACTGCACAAGCTTATATTTACGTTTGAACAGTATACATAGTTGATGGCTTTAAATAGGATATATTTTTGAGTTGTTAACTTTCACTTCTGCTTAAACAGTGCAAAAAGGATTGATGTGAATACAAGACAAAATAGGACAATTGTCCACCTCATTCACCTTCTGTCATGCTCATTATTGCAAGATGCACTGATAATGGAGTTTATTCACAAGTCAAGGCAATCAGTTTCTGCTGGAGTTTTCACGCTCAAGCTGGATTGACAGGTTAGAGATTCTTTGGTGGAAGCTGATGCCTACAAGGGCAGATAAATGTATTGGCAGAGTGAGAGATTTCACAGGATTTCATTGTTCTCTGAGTGCATCCCAATCTCCGCAGGTACCAAAGCCCCACATAGACTGCCTAGACTGAGGGGCACCTTGCTCTCTGCCAAGAATGAACTGAAAAATGCCTTGCTGGAAAAGCGCAGCAGGTCAGGCAGCATCCAAGGAGCAGGACAATCGACGTTTCGGGCATAATCCCTTCTTTAGAAAGGGCTTATGCCCGAAACATCGATTCTACTGCTCCTTGGATGCTGCCTGACCTGCTGCACTTTTTCAGCAACACATTTTCCAGCTCTGATCTCCAGCATCTGCAGTCCTCACTTTCTCCTCTCTGCCAAGAATGCACGCCACTCTGGAAACCAAGACACTGGACGTTGTCACATACTCTAGCAGAAGAACGGAACTTCCTAATACAATTATTACCTGATTGCTACTACTGGACAACTGATTGTTTTCCATTGAGTACCATCCAATTCATGTTATCTTGTAATTCACATGGCACTACTATAACCCTATAAAAAACAGTCTGTATCTGCAACTCTTGACTTCACTGAGCAGAGTGTCTGTTCTGCACCAGTCCTAGTCAATTTCTCTTATGGTGTGAAATAAACCAGACTTTTAAATTTCACTAGATCCATGTTTTGCCTCTCTTTATAATTGGACTTTTCTCCGACAGTGGACAGTGGGGGATTGGGGTCCAATGATATTTGGAATGAATACATGACACCAAATGGGAAAGGTTTCGGTGAGCAGATGTTTCAGAAAGGATGTGATAGTGGGGGAAGGAGACAGTTTTGGGGAAAGGATTACTAGGTCACTGTTGTGCTTGAGCAAGATTCTCATGCTTCTCCTCACCTACAGCAGTCCAATTAAACTATTTATTTCATGGATTCACTCCTCTCATCTCCTCCTAACTGCTGAGTTATCCAAGGTGCTGTACATTTAGCTACTTTAGTTAAATGTAGAAAGTGACTCTTAAAATGAAGACACATGATCTCATTGTTATAGATAAATAGAACATTGAACAGTACAGCACAGAACAGGCCCTTCAGCCAACGATGTTGTGCCAACCATGATCCTCATATATGCACCCTCAAATTTCTGTGATCATATGCAAGTCCAGCAGTCTCTTAAATGTCCCCAATGACTTTGCTTCCACAACTGCTGTTGGCAACGCATTCCATGCTCTCACAACTCTCTGTGTAAAGAACCTGCCTCTGACATCCCCTCTATACTTTCCTCCAACCAGCTTAAAACTATGACCCCTCGTGTTAGCCATTTCTGCCTTGGGAAATAGTCTCTGGCTATTGACTCTATCTATGCCTCTCATTATCTTGTATATGATAAACAGAAGTTCAGTTAAACCCCTCAGCCTGTCATCATTAACATGAAAAGTGGATCAGTTCAAAATCAGTTTGGTTGCTGTCCAAATTGGATATTTTAATCTGTTCAAATTTAGCCCAACAGCGATAAAGTCACAAATCCCCTCCAAACATGTTACTTCACTTGTGACTTTTCTTTTCTCAAACTATTAATTTATTATGTTCCGACATGTTACTTATTTGATGACCCAAGGAGTGATACCAGTTGTTCTTGATGGGTATGTTGGACCTGTTGCAACTCAGCTTTTAAGCATACATTCATTTTGTTGATTCTGTTTTTGCTTTTCTTACTTTTTAAAAATTATTGAGTCGGAGAGTCATGGAGATGTACAGCACGGAAACAGACCCTTTGGTCCAACTCGTCCATGCTGACCAGATAGCCTAACCTAATCTAGTCCCACTTACCAGCACCTGGCCCATATCCCTCCAAACCCTTCCAGGTCATCTACCTATCCAGATGCCTTTAAAGTGCTATAATTGTACCAGCCTCCACCACTTCCTCTGGCAGCTCATTCCACACAAGCACCACTCACTGTATGAAGAAGTTACTCCTTAGATCCCTTTATATCTTTCCCCTCTCATCCTACAACTGCCCCCTCTCAGCCCACCAGTTCTGGACTCCCCCACCCCAGGGAAATGACTTTGCCTATTTACCCTATCCATGCTCCTCATAATTTTGTAAATCTCTATAAGGTCGCCCCTCAGCCTCCGGCGCTCCAGGGAAAACAGCCCCAGCCTGTTCAGCCTCTCCCTATAGCTCAAACCCTCCAACCCTGGCAACATCCTTGTAATTTTTTTTCTGAACCCTTTCAAGTTTCATAATATCCTTCCTATAGAAAGGAGACCAGAATTGCACGTAATATTCAAAAAGTGACCTAACCAATGTTCTGTACAGCCACAACATGACCTCCCAACTCCGATACTCAATATACTCTGACCATTGTTTTACTTTGTTCAATAAAGTAGTATTGCCAGAAATACAACTGAGAAATGTGTTGTATCATTAAACCTGTTCCTCCAATGAATTTTACCTTTCCTATTTTATCTCCCTTACAAATACTATAGTGCTCCCCCCACCTTTCCACCATCCCTGTCTCCCAAGGTATATCTTCATGCAACATTAATATTCCATATCAGACATTCCAATTGGAACATAGGAACAGGAGTAAACCATTCAGCCCTTTGTTCTGTCAATCTAGATCATGGTTTATCACCTACCTCAATGTCATATTCCCTGGTTATCACCATATCCTATTCCCTTAATGTCATTGTTACAACACGGGGTAAACCCTCCTGCTTAATTTAAACCAGCAACACAGAAAAGATTTATCCTGTGCAGCAATCTGTGAAAATTCGAGAGTCCAAGAACTATTTAAAGTAAAAATTAACAACTTTATTTGTTAAAGTATAACAGAGAATAACTAACAACTATTTACAACTTCTTCCTCGAACCTATCTTTTACCTTCCCTTCTATAATACTACTCCGATAAATCCTCCTGATTAAGATTTACCAAAATTTAACTTTTCAAAAACCAGCCCGACATTGAATCTTGTTTTCTTCTTCTTATGGATTGATAAAGATACCTATAAGAGAATTATTCTCCAGGTAGTTTGCAGGTATCATTGGCTTGGCAGTTCCCCTCCCAACTGTTCAATTTTCCCTGGTCTTAAACCCTCAAAGCATCGGATTGTGTCATTGGCTTTTAAGATTGTAAATCTACTCAATTCAAACTTGATTGGAATTTAGTATTTTTTGGGGTATAATTTAAACTGATTGGCCTAATTTGAATTGTTTTTGTCTCCGGGCAACCAGCTATCCGAACTACCCCAGTAGCTGGACCACATGTTACATTGTATCTCATTCAGAACACTTGGTGGTGTCAAGTAGTTTTGCTAGCTTTTAATTCGCTTAAAAGGTACAGAACACCCACATCTTTATAACCTTATAATTAACTAGAAATCTATCAACCTTGTTATGAACTCACTTAGTGACTGAACTTCCACTGCCCTCTTGGTAGAGAATTCCAAAGATTTACCACCTTCATCATCTCAACCCTAAATGATTTGCCTTCTATTCTGAGACTGTATCTGGCTGTGGACTCCATAGTCAATGGAAATATCTTTCCTGCATCATCTCCGTAGAGCTCTTCAAAAAGTTAGCAAATTTCTCCAAAATTGTCTCTCATTCATCTAAATTCCTGAGAATACAGACCCAGTCTTCTCACTGTTGCACCTGTATACCAATCCGCTTGTAATAAAAGCTAACAGACCATTTGCTTTCCAAACTGCGTGTTGCACCAGAATGCTAGCTTTCAGTGACTTATGAACAAGGACATCTAGTTCTTTTTGGACAGCTGCACTTTGCAACCTTTCACCCATCAAGAAATACTTTGCACCTCCATTCCTCTTGTCAAAATGTTATATTCCATCTACTGTCATCTTACTCCACAATCAGTCTAACTCCCTCTAAATCTACTTTGCACCTTACCCACAACTCAACATTTCTGTCACATTTTGTATCATCTGCAAACTGTGAAGTATTATAATTATGATTATAATTGATCAGAGTACAATGGAATCTTGATCAATTGGGCAAATAGGCCGAAGAGTGGCAGATGAAGTTTAATTTAGATCACTGTGAGGTGCTACATTTTGGAAGAGCAAATCAGGGCAGGGCTTATATACTTAATGGTAATGGTCTGGGGAATGTTGCCAAACAAAGAGACCTTGGGCTATAGGTTCATAGCTCCTTGAAAGTGGAGTTGCAGATAGACAGGATAGTGAAGAAGGCATTTGGTACGCTTGTCTTTATTAGTCAGTGCATTGAGTATAGGAGTTGAGAAGTCATGTTGCAGCTGTACAGGACATTGGTTAGGCCACTTTCAGAATACTGCATTCAGTTTTGGTCTCCCTGTTATAGGAAGGATGTTGTGGAACTTGCAAGTGTTCAGGAAAGATTTTGAGGAGAAAGTGAGGACTGCAGATGCTGGAGATCAGAGCTGAAAATGTGTTGCTGGAAAAGCGCAGCAGGTCAGACAGCATCCAAGAAGCAGGAGAATCGACGTTTCGGGCATGAGTCCTTCCTGAAGAGGAGCTCATGCCCGGAATGTCGATTCTCCTGCTCTTTGCATGCTGCCTGACCTGCTGCGCTTTTCCAGCAACACATTTTCTGTTCAGAAAAGATTTACAAGGATGTTGCCAAGGTCAGAGAGCTTGACCAAGAGGGAGAGGCTGAATATGCTGGGGCTATTTTCCCTGGAGCATCAGAGGCTGTGGGGTGGTGTTATGTTTCTAAAATCATGAGGGGCATGGTTAGGGTGAATAGTTAATACCTTTTCCCCAGGTTGGAGAGTCCAACACTAGAGGGCATAGTTTTAAGGTGACAGCGGGTAGATTTAAAAGGGACTTAAGGGGCAACTTCTTCATGAGGAGGGTGGTACACCTGTGGAATGATCTGCCGGAGGAGATGGTGGAGGCTGGTACCATTACAACATTTAAAAGGCATCCAAATGGATAGCAAAGGTTTAGAGGGATATGAGCCAGATGCTGGCAAATGGGAGAAAATAATTTAGGATATCTGTCAATATAGATGAGTTGGACCATATAGCCTGCTTCCATGCTGTGCATCCACATGACTCTATGACTACGTTCCCCACATCGAAGTCATTGATATAGATGGTGAACATTGTGGTCCATGTATTAATTCTTATGGTATCCCATTAGTCACAACTTAGAATAGCCCCTTTATTCGTCCTTGATGTGAGATCTCCATCATCTCACAATGATGTGATTATCTTCTTTGCTATCATTCTAATGCCAAAACTAATCCTAACTCGATATTCAGCGAGTTTGTATTAACAAGCAGCACAGGAAAAAGACCATTTGGCCCATTGCGCTTGTACTGGCTTTTTGAAAGAGCTATATTCTTTCCACACAGACTCACAATTTTCGCTTGTTCAGTTCTTCTGTTAAGTATAGTAATTCACACAGCATTAACTACTTTGTCCAGGTATCTATCTCACATGCACACAGCTGTAACTCTTGTCAGAGAGATCCTGAAATGTCAAGAATGACTCCAGGCTTGTTAATTTTATCCATAGGTCTGCAGTTACAGTACAAGTTAAATACATTGCACCTACACTATTTTAAACAATCTGAATCATACCCCCAGCGTAATTCTTTCCTCTAGGAAACCATAAACTTCACATTCAACATTGTCCAATTTCTCTGCAGCCTTTACAATGAATAAATCCTGTTTGGAAGTGACACACTCAGACTCAGATTGACTAAATGATGCTTTCTTAATTTTTTTTCATTCACAGAATGAGCTAGCATTTATTGCCCATCCCTAATTGCCCTAAGAGGGCAGTTAAAAGCCAACACATTGTTGTGGGTCTGGAGTTACATGTCAGTCAGACCAGATAAGGAGAGCAGTTACTTCCCTTAAAGCACATGTATGACTCAGATGGATTTTTCCTGACACTCAGCAATAGTTTCACAGTCATCATCAGACTTTTAATTCCAGATTTTTATTAAATTCGAATTCCACCATCTGCCATGGTGTGATTTGACACCAGGTCCCCAGAACATCACTGGTATCTCTAGATTAATAGTCTAGTTATAATACGACTAGGCCATTGCTCCCCTATTATGTTGCCAAAAGCCATAACAAAAATAGCTTTCGTACATATTATTATCACAATTAGAATGTAGACAGTTGATCACACAAGTTGATGAAAGGGTTAGTTACAACATTAGGGACTGGTTTACGATGTAAATGAGTCTAAGGGGAGTCCCTACCATGATTCTACCCAAAAGAAATCGAGCAGAGAATGTTTCTGGTGAAGAAGGCTTGCACTACCTCATTGCCAGACCAAGATTCTTGTAACCTCAATCCCCACACAAATTGATGCTGCCTCTTCTTCAAGTGGTTAAACATATAGCAATGGTCGTGAAATGTAAGGTTGTTGGGGTTGGAAGGGAGATGAGAGGATGGAAGGCCGAATGAGAACATAGGGTCCTATGAGATTTCCTGTACACTGCCACACTTACAAATCTGTTCGAATGCTACAAAGTGGTGGTTATAAACACAAAGGATGTGCTGATAAGTAGCCAAGGAAGGGAAGGTACTTTGTCTGTGCTTTTTCTTCCTCCAGGTGTTATCAAAGATTACCTAAACTTTGAAGTTTGAAGATGAAGTTTTTTAAACTTGGCTGAGACTTTTGGTGGGAACCTTTAGTCCAATCATTGGGACACAACTGCTTCTTGAAATTTTTCCTATTTTTTCGTAGTCAACACTGTGGGGACACATCCAGAATGTCATTGCTGATATCACTGTGTTTTCATTTGATGGTATGTATTCTGCTGGGACTCTCACACATCTGCAGTGTTTCAAGACTCAAATCTGCCAACCCTACATCAACAAAGAAAAATCTACTTTTTTTTTCCTTAACTGGCTTAACATTGAATCTAATTAATTAATAGAACCTCCTGTCCCTGAATGGGAAAATCCTGATCAATTAGCTTGACAAGAAGGATCACTCATCAATGAAGACAGCTCTCCTGCTTCATACATTCAATCAGTGGGGAGAGTATTTCTATTAAACCTGCAATACCCCTATCCATTTTAGTCAGGTGATGACGATAGTTCTTCTGATCTAACTTCTGCATTCCAGATAATGGTTATTTAAAGATATCTCTAATTGTAGTTCGCAATTATTCTATTAAATGGAGTCCTGAGAGCCATAAGCATTGCAAATACACATATAAGAAAAAAGCAATAAGACCGGGTTTGAAGAAAACATTTACAAGATAAATGCTGTGGCTTGACAAATACATGCAGAGTAAACAGAGAAGCAAAAGTTGAGATTTTTGACGGGCATGGTCAGGAAGTCTTCCTAAACATTAAGGAAATTGGTTTTCTTGGTATAAGTATTCATGGAAGAAAGTACTCTTCTTGCTGATCTGAATCTTGGTTTTTCTTACAGTGTCTTAAGACAGTCTTGAGAAGTTAGATTTGCAGCAAATGATTGAACAGAACATAATGACTCTTTCCAAAAGGAACACTGAGCAAGTTACAGACTGTGATATCTGTAATATGTAAAATATTAAGATTACCATGAAATAACAAAAGAGGGTCTATGTTAGCATAATTTTACCTGTAAAGTTGTGTCTGCTTAGAATTCTTTGAAGAGACATTAGACTTTGTGGAGAAACCAATTTCCAGAAATATTGATGGAGCATTCATTTGCTCCCTTCCATTCTTACAAATATGTATCCCAGTTCCAATCTTCTTTTCTTAAGTTCTTGAATGTATTTCACCTCCCAATTCTCTCACAACACTCTTCGACATGCATTCATTTAGGATTCTGTCTTTTTCATAGCATTGAAACAAATGACATCCCCTCTAATGATGATGAGATGTTGTTCATTTTCATCTTCCATGAGTTCTCTAAAGCCTTTAAGAAGAAAAATAGACTATTTTCCTCCAATATTTCTCTGATATTTTCTAATTTGATGTGATTCTCCATGCTTCACTGTGCCCTCTCCGCAGGTATAGCCAGTGCCTCTATAATACCAATGTATCTTCCAATGGCCACACAATGCTTCAAAATAAATTTATCTTTGATCTTCTCATCATCCTCCACTACATGCTCTTCTTTTATAACATCATCTGAATACTTAGGATCAATTTCTACATTATTTAATTATATACAGCTTTCTCTCTGCCTCGTAAAATTTCAACTGTCCTCCATGCCTGTTCATACTGACTCTCAACTAAATGAAACACATTATCCTCTGGATATGTGGAGAATATGTTTCTATTAGTGGGAGACACTAGGACCTCAGAGATGAGGGGATAACCCTTTAGAACTGAGATGGGGAGGAGTATTTTCAGAGTGTGATAGATTTGTGTAACTCATTGCAATAGAAAACTATGGAGACCAAATCATTGAGTGCCCTTAAGACAGAGGCAATTGGGTTGTTGATTAGTAAGGAGATCAAGGGTTATGGGAAGAAGGCAGGAGGGTGGAGTTGAGAAATATATTGACCATGACTGAATGGCAGAGCAGACTCAATTGATCAAATAGCCTAATTCTGTCACTATGTCTTATGATTTTATGGAAAATCAAGGTTATTGTCCTTGATTCGCACCTGAATCTCCCATGGCAGATCAGGTGGTGCGTGTGTGTGTGTGTGTGTGTGTGTGTGTGTGTATAATATACACATTCTTGCTTTCACCCTCATTATATCCATGGCGACCTTCTGACTGTGACACTGACTGAGTTCCTTAAGAAGTCATTTAATACCTCCTTAAGGTCGTTATCCTGCTGCCTGTGGTGTTCACACAGCAATGGGCAGGGCTGACACAATGCTGGGTACCAGAGGGGAAAACCTGCCTGTGTTGCTCGTGTTCCTAGGGATGGCCCTTGTTCAAAGAGACTCACCGAGGATTGGGAATTGGGGATCCCACTGAAAGCCACACCTCCGTCACTACAACCCGAACACAGAATCCCACCCTGTCATCATGCATCTGCTGCCTAATGATCCTTGGCTTCAGATGGATGCTTTAATGATAGCAAGCTCTATGGTGGCATTGCTGTGTAATGTACCTGCCAGCCTCTGATTAGCCAAGATCTTTTGAACACTGGGACTTTGGGATCTTGGCATGAATGAGTTGGCATAGGGTCTGTAAAGTACCATGGAAATTAGATGAGGGCATTAACTGGCGTGGAGGATATGAAGAGTGATGAGGGCATGGTGTGACATGATTAAAGCCTGGGTGTTTGTCGGAGGTGAGGTGGTGTGAGAGTTGGACAACTGTTTCTGTTTTGTGATTGGAGACTGCATGGAGACTGACACTTCTGCCCGGCCTGGCTCCATCCATAACATCTTCCACTTTTGGTCTGGAGTCCACCTCACCTACTTACCCACCACATTCTCCACAAACCTCCCCCCATCCCCGCTCCCCCAATCTGCCAGCTTCTAATATTGTTCCCCCTCCACTCTCTGACATTTCAATGGCCTTTATTTAAAAGCAGTTTCACAAAGCTGGGAATTCATCCAACTGTGCACTATTGACTGATGGATAAAAATACAGACAATAAAGTCTTTACAACATCGGAGGAAACTGTTCAGTTCATACTGGCTTACCAAATTGCAATCCAATCAGTCCCATGGATCGCTTTAGTCCTTCAAGTTTATTTTCCTCAAGTACTAATCCAATTTCCATTTAAAATCATTGATTGTCTTCATTTCCAACCAGTACTATAGGTCGTGAGTTCCAGGTCATTACCATTCACTGCATAACAAGATCTTTCACACCCCTGCCACTGTGTCTTTGTCTAAATCCCTTAAACCTGTCACCACTAGTGGGAACAGCAATTTTTTTGTCATCCCTTATCCAAACCTGTTATGATCTTGCACATCCTCTTTTCAAATCTCACCTCTACCTCCTGACATTAAAATCCTTCATCCCCGGAGCCTTCTGATAAATCTCCTCTGTACCCTCTCAAGGACTCACATGTCCCTCCTAAAATGGTTAGAACCAGAACTGAATATAATAAGAATCCTGTATGAATGTTTAAAAGCCGAACTGGCTATTACTGCCAACTTAAAAGATGTATGTATGTATGTAAATCCCTGTTCTCTTTAATGAGCTGCTTCCATTACATTAATTCTGTTCATTCCCCTTCTGAAAATGTACCTGCTCTTTGCAAACATATAACGTTATTGGTGCTCTTATGATGACATTGCTTAACCTGGGCTTTCTGTGCAGAAGTAATTGCAAAACTGATTTTGCACTGCCTTCTCCAAAGATAAATTGACTGAAGTGATGCCAACATGTTACCTGAACAATTAGACTGACAGAGATTCAAGTGTCAGATGAATCCATTCGTTATTAAATCCATATGATGAACTAAGCAGAAAGATGCAGACATCAGCCAGATGCTGCCAATGAATATCTATCACAACTTATGATGCTGTAGTGCTATATGAATTTTACACATCATTGATTGTAATGTATATCGTCCCTTATAACACAGAACATATTATAACAGACCAAAGTTTATTATATACCATGCATACACTAACAGCAACTGCTTAAATGCACCATCTACGGTTGTCAATTAACCAATGCTCAAATATAAAAATGTCACTATACCAACATGCAGTCCACTAAAGGTGGTTTTCCCAGATTAGATTAGATTAATTACAGGCCCTTCGGCCCAACAAGTCCACACCGATGCGCAACCCACCCAGACCCATTCCTCTACACCTAACACTATGGGCAATTTAGCATGGCCAATTCACCTAACCTGCACATTTTTGGATTGTGGGAGGAAACCGGAGCACCCAGAGGAAACTCACACAGACACAGGGAGAATGTGCAAACTCCACACAGTCAGTCATCTGAGGCGGGAATTGAACTCATGTCTCTGGCGCTGTGAGGCAGCAGTGCTTACCACTGTGCCACCATGCTAGTATCCATGGACATGTCCCGCTGGTTTTCCAGCCGTTATGAAGTTTCATATTGTTCTCAACTGCTTTGAGGTCACACTTTTGTCCATCATTACCAGCTGAGAAAAACTGAATCATGAATTTGTACATATCAGAGCTGTTGCTCCCTTCAGGAGCATCACAAATCTGACCTGCAGACAATGATCGGGAGTTCTTGCTTTGTATTTTATTTTTCCCTCCAAATCCATCATGCTTTATACATGGCATAAATAAGAATGACTTAGAAAGGAGTTCAACACCCTGATGCAGATTTAAGGTGTAGATAGCATTCCATAAAGTGCCTGAGCTGCACTCGGTTTTATTATTCTTTAACAATCATTAGTTTACATTACAAGCTTGTCACAGGTACCCAGTTATAAGCAATCTTGTTAAATACTGAAATAGAGATGGCCATCTTCATGGTTACTGAGTACTGTTTTTTCTTCATTGTACAATTTCCTCTTTGCCTATTCATTTCAAATTTTGCATAATGATATTCTGGATAATAATCTGTCATCAAAATTGCTCCAGAAGTTGGTAAGTTCCAACATCTTATAAACCATGCTTAGATTTCAAAGTGATATAAATTTTCACAGGGATGGTGTATACTCCTGGAAAAGATCACCCAGCTGATTAGTAAGGACTAACAGTACTTTGATTGTCTGGAGAGATGAGCAGGACTCTGTGCCTGTCCATGCAAAGGCAATACATAATGATAAACGTACAGTGACATCTGTGTTTCTTCATCTCTCTCTCTCTCTCTCAATTTGATCTATTGTAGTCACATGTACCCAAGTACAGTGAAAAGTTTTGTTTTGCGAGCAGTACAGGCAGATCATAGCAAACAAGGACAAACAAATCATAGGGTACTTAGATAGAACGAGGCACACAAGGTTATGGCTGCACAGAAGTTGCACAAAGCAGGATCAACATTATTTGAAGTTAGAAAGCTCCATTCATCAGTCTAATAATAGCTGGGAAGAAGCTGTTCCTGAACCTGTTTGTGCGTGTGTTCAAGCTTCTGTATCTTCTACCTGACGGACGAGGTTGGAAGAGAGTATTACCAGGTTGGGGGAGGTCTCTGATGAATTTGGATCCTTTCCACAGCAATGAGAAATGTAAATGGAGTCCATGGATGGGAGGTTGGCTTCTGTGTCGGAATGGGCTGTGTATTCCTTACAGGCCAGGGTAGAGCAGTTACTGTACCAAGCCATGACGAACCCAGACATCTTGCTTTTTATGGTGCATCTGTAAAAGTTAGTGAGGGTCCTTATGGACTCTTTCCTGTAAATTACTCCTTAAAACCTACCTTTCTGAACAAGCCTCTGGTCAACTGTTTTATTGTCACCTAGCCCTTGTGAGGAACCTTGAAACAATTTATTACATTTCATCCAATTTTTTATTTGTCCTGCTGACCCCAAATAATGGCACATATTGCACTGAAGGCTAACACTTTTACCTGTGTTGTCCATCATTTGAAAGATGCCAATATGTAATATGATCATAAATCATAGACAAACTTCAAAATACAGTTGCACAATCTGCTTTACATCCCACTGTTTCATCCATATTTGCATATTCAGAAAGATCGCTGAACAAATACAGATCTTACACATGCTGCCTCTGTTGTACTTTAGCGTACATTTCATTTACAACTCAATAGATGGCCTTTGGAATTTGCAATCTGTACTCACAAAAAAATTCCATATCTTAAGTGAGGAGCAATTGGAGGTGGGGACTTGAAGGAAAAGCCGTTTTACAACACACCATAAATATTTATGATGTTTTGTGTAATTGGTAAATGTACTAATATATTTCTTAAGAAAGAGTCAATTTGCTTCCTGATAAGCAGCAGAAGAATAGGTTAGTGGGTAACATAAACTGTTGAGGTCAATGTATGCTAGAAATGGCACAGGAATAACATCCACAATAGGGCAGCTGCCTCACAGTGCCAGGGACCCATCTTCAATTCCACCCTTGGGTAACTGGGTGTGGAGTTTGCAGGTTCTCCCTTTGTCCACATGGGTTTCCTCCCACTGTCTAAAGATGTGCAGGTTAGCTGAATTGGACATGCTAAATTGCCCATAGTGTCCAGGGAAGTGCAGGCTGAGTGGATTAGCCATGGTAAATACAGAATTATGCGGATAGGGTGGGTTTGGGCAGGATGCTCTTCAGAGGGTCAGTGCAGACTCAATCGGCTGAAAATCTTCTATCTGCATGATAGGGTTTCTATGATTTGAATATACCCAACAATGAGGTACCAGTCCTTCAAAACTCTCTGGGACATGTTCATGTGTCTCACAGCAAAATTCAGCAGCAAAAATTCGACTTCAAACTCAAACATGGCAGGGGACTCTGAGGAGAACAGTGGAGTTTTTCTGAATCTGAAGTCCTTAGAACATCCCTGAGGTAATCAAACAATCCCACTGAATCAGGGGAATTTCTGGCTTGTGACTCACCAAAGTGGAGATGGTTAATTTGGGAAGTCCTGGACACATCGCTGGACTATGGCAGGAGAATGCAGAGATGAAGTTGAGACACCAGGGCAAGAACTGTCATATACTTCCTATAACCATCCCTTCAAGTGCGACTTGTCCCACATGTGGCAGAGATTGCAGATCACACATTGCACCTATTGGCCTTCTGATAGCCAATGGAACCTGAGCAGAAGCAAGTCATCCTCAATCCAGTGGGACAGCCTCAGGAGAGACAGTTGTGCTGTGGAGGACAAGAAATGGAGGTGCCAATGTTGGTCTGAGATAAACAAAGTTAAAAATCACATGACACCAGGTTATATTCCAACAGGTTTATTTGGAAGCACAAGCTTGCGGAGCACTGTTCCTTCGTTAGGTAGCTAGTAGACAAGACATAGCCACTCGTTGTGCACAATGTGAGACATAATGCAGATATATTAATATTATTATGGAAAGCAATAACTGGTTGAAGGGTAGTTGCATCCACCAAATAGAGTAGCTGCTAAATGCTTAGAATGAATGTCTGTGTTGAGTATGGGTTTTGACAAGTATATAGAACATAGAACAATACAGCACAGAACAGGCCCTTCGGCCCTCAACATTGTGCGACCTGTGAACTATTCTCAGCTCGTCCCCTTACATTATCCCATCATCATCCATATGCTTATTCAAGGATTGTTTAAATCTCCCTAATATAGCTGAATTAACTACATTGGCAGGTAGGGCCATGGCAATAATTTGACACATTATAGTATGGAGGTCATAACAAAAGAATAATGGAGTATCACATGAAACAAATATTTTAAACCATTTGTTGTATTTAGAAACTTCCATGAAGTGTTGCTTTCTACATTCTCTGATGAGGTTATCAGAGACATAGTGAGAACAATTATCAACTGCTGCTCAAAACAAGTCTGAGGCTCATAGTATTACAGGCTTGGACACTCCTCTTCCTCATGGCTCACTGCCAGCGTAAGATTTGTATGTTTAAGTAGCTGTCTGGCCAAAACAGAATTACCTATCCCTCGCACAACCAGTCCCGAGAAAGGGTCACCAGAACTGAAAGAGTAACATTGAGTTTTCTTCACAGATGCTGCCCGACCTGCTGAGCTTTCCAAGCAACTTCTGTTTTGTTTCTCATTTACAACATCTGCAGTTCTTTTGGTTTTTGCATATCCTTTGCTTATTTACAAGACCTCTTGATTATTGCATCATTAGGAATTAGGAATTAAGAATTAATGGGGTAGCCAATTTATTCTCCTTCTCTGCAATCTCTTTTCTGATTTAGAACTGTTTCCCCATTTTCATGTGAGAATCTGAGAGGTAAGAATATGCCTCAAGGATCACATATTCTTTCTATTCCCAGGTTCCAAGACAATGAATGAATCACATGCCGAGTCTTTTTATATTTAACGATAGCTGCATTTGAGTTCAAACCATCACATCTAGCCTGTCCCCTCCTGGAGACTGGGGAAAAGAAGGACCATTTAGACTCCATCTTTCATGCTATCAGATATCCCAAAGTGCCAATTACCAATGAAACACTTTTTGAAGTATAGTCACAGTAGTGGTGTTGGAATCACGGCAACCAATTCTTAAACAGCCAGGGCTGACAAAAAGCAAATTAAAGAAGCCTTAATTGATAAGTAAAAAGCAAAGTCACCATGGTTCGACGCTCTCACTAGAGAGATGTTTGGTGGTGGTTTAACCTGAGGGTCATCACACAACTAGGTGAGGGGAGAGTTTGAGAAGGAAAGTTTTTCATGGTAGCCTCAGCTGATCCATGAATTCAACCATCACTGTTGATATTAGTCAGCTTCACTCATCAACTATCTGAGTTGACCAAGTCCCGAACTGATAAGTGCAAACAGGTAAAGTGACAAACTCATTGCTTCAGAAACTGGAAAATGAAGCTGACAGGGTAGATGCATTTCCTGAATTCATCCTACCTTCTAATGACACTATTGGGGAGCACCTCTCTCATGAAGGCCATTGGAGCCTCAGTCACTTTTTTATCTGTCTTATTCAGCTCAGAGATTCCTTCCCATCTCCTATCTCTGAATCAAATTGTGGCTCAATGGTTAGCACGGCTGTCCACAGTGCCAGGGATCCGGGTTTGATTCCACCTTGACTGCCTGTGTAGAGTATGCATGTCCTCCTCATGTCTGTGTGGGTTTCCTCCCACACTCCAAAGATGTGCAGATTAGGTGGAATGGCCACACTAAATGCAGGGTTACAGAGATGGGATGGGTCTGGGTGGGATGCTCTTTGATGAGTCGATGTGGACTCAATGTGCCGAATGTCCTGCTTCCACGCTGTAAGGATTGTGTGATTTTTATTTTACATTCAGTAAGAGTATCAAAGGTTATGGAGCAAAGGAAGGGAAATGGAGTTGGGAAGTAGATTAGCCAAGAATCAAATAATGTACGACGCCTGAGTGACTGAAAAACCTACTCCTGTTCCTAATGTAGCCATTGTTGCTACCATTGACCTTTGACCTCCATGGTCAGGCTGAAGAGAGTAGCCTACGTGTGAAGGCATTAAAACAAAACTGAACCTAACAGTCTGGACTTGCCACAGTTTTACAAAATCGTCTCATTTATTACAAAATGACACAAAGCCATGAAATTTAGTGTGTCACTGTTGAATCTTGTTGGGAAGTTTTGTTAAATAGCCTGACTCAGAGGGAAGTGAAACAAGGTCTGCCACACTATTTCATGACATTGATGTCCTAATTTTAAGAATTCAAAAAGCAATAACAGGAACAGGACGCTTCTGATAATAACTTGCACACAGGAAAAGGAGGGAGTTCAATGTTGGGGTTGGTGAAGAAAGCAGTGGGGGTGGGGGGGTCTAACCCAATTTAAAAATACCTTTACATTTCCAATTACACCAGATTCCCGCATATTGCATGGTGACTAGAAGTAGTTACAGTAGTCAATACCAGTTCTGGTATGCAAATACCCACAAGTAAAACACAACCAAGCTGGGTGTTCTTTCAGTTTCATCTGAGGGATCATTCCCTGTTTTAAAAAAAAGGGCAGATATTTGTTCCATTTGATATCAATCACTGCTCTTTTGATTGGACACGATACATGTTCTGGTGGAGATAACATTATATGGTGTTCTGCTCTCACTTATCTTGAAAGAAGCATTATCTTATTTAGTTTAAGTAAACATTTACAAGCTAATATAATTAAAAATCATTTAAAAGCTCTAGTCCATTATAGCAACGACCTTTCACTTTGGGCAGTGTTCCAATCCAGTTCAGTCCAAAGATAAGGGTCTCTTTTTTTGCTGTTAGACTGTCAACAGGGCTGCACCAAGACGTAGGCCTCTGTTTTCTTTTTCAGATCCTGATGGGTCACTGCACATTTTCTGGCTTTGTTCTCCGTTTTCCAGAACTCTCAGTTGTTCATTTTCTTTGCTGCCTCCGTTGTGTTTGAGCAGTCTCCCGGGAGAATGCATGTCCACAGCAGAAAATTCCTCATATTTTCACACTAGTATTGCAGCCAGGAGGCCCCAGAATTGTCTGCATCAGAAATTAAATGTGGTACTGGCACATCGGGGAGTGCCCTGTGAGGTTGAGGTTAGGACACATTATGGGGTTAGAGAACCAGTAGCTTTGCTTTGCATCTAATCCTTGTTTGATACCAACCTGGGAGCACTTAATGCTGACACTGAATGTGAAAGGTGAAAAAATGTTTCATTCCCGGCATTAATAATATTCTCATGCTCACTAACTTTATCCTCAGAGTCATGGAGTTAGATATAAATGGGTTTATTTGTTCCTGTTGAGTCAGGAATTTCAAATCTTAAAAGTTAAATCTTCTCTGAGTGTTAAGAGTGTACACAGTTTAAATTTTTCCTTCATTTCACAAGGAACACAGCTGAGCAAATGGTTCAGCCTCTCCTATCTAGGCCCAAAATCCTTGACAGAGTGACCTTCATGTGGTCTATCCTCTCTTTTTAAATAAGATGGATGCCCACAATGTACTATGGTTCATCTGCATCTCTGCCCTATGACAGTGACCAGAAGTAAAAAGTAATTATAGCATTTCTTTTTTTAACTGATCTAGAACTTAATAACCCTACCCACAAACTTGAATGTTAGGGGTGTGCCCACTTCCGCACTTCTTTAAGCTCTGTTTGAGTTCAAAGTGTGGCAGGAAATTAGTGACCTGAAGCCCCCAGGAGGTAGGATGTCATATCTGGAAATGAAATGGATGGCAACTTTTCAGCCCCGGCATTGACTGGAAATGGTTACCGTGCATAGCTGAAACTGTAATCCATTCCCAAACTGGATCAGTGATGAAGGCTGGAGAAGCTTTCCAGTGAGAAAAGAAAGATTTAAAAGGGACATAAGGGGGAACTTTTTCACATAAAGGGTGGTGCGTATATAGATTGAGATGCCGGACGAAGTGGTGGAGGCTGGTACAATTACATTTAAAAGGCATCTGGATGGGGATATGAATAGGAAGGGTTTAGAGGGGTAATGGACCAAGTGCTGGCAAATGGGACTAGATCAATTTAGGATATCTGGTTGGCATGGTTGAGTTGAACCGAAGCGTCTGTTTCCATGCTGTACATCTGTAGGACTCTATGACTCTAACCACGTAAGTGGGGTGTGATGAGGACTTTTGCCTCTGTTCTGTTGTGTGAGTTTCTCTGTGCTAATGCTCACTTTTATGGTAAGGATTTACAGACCCTGTTTGGGGCAGTTTGGTAGAGGAAAGCTCTTCCTGAAATAAAGAGGCTCTTGTCTGAAGATGTCACCTCTTGCATAATAGGAACTAGACACAAGTTTACACTGATGTGATAACATTATTGCAGAGGCTATGACAAAGACTCAGAAGGAGGTATTACTGCTTTAAGACTGTAAAATTTTCCAACATCATCAGAGTGTATTATGCATAAGGCACTCCTCCATATTAGAATCAGAATTTCTACAGTGTGGAGATAGGCCCTTCAGCCCAGCAAGTCTACACCGACCCTCCTCCGAGTAACCCAGATGGACTCATTCCCTTACCCTATTACTCTACATTTCCCCCTAATCTACATATCCCTGAACATCATGGGCAGTTTAGCATAGCCAATTCACCTAACCTGCACATCTTTGGATTGTGGGAGGAAACCAGAGGAAACCCACACAGACACGGGGAGAATGTGCAAACTCCACGCAGACCATCACCCGAGGCTGGAATCAAACCCAGTCCCCTGGTGCTGTGAGGCAGCAGTGCTAACCACTGAGCCACCCTGGCACCCTTTAGTGCCCTTACACAGTAATAGAACAATAGTCAATCAGTCAGGCCCTAGCAAAAGGGATGGGGTAGGTGCAAGCAGAGGGCCAAAAGGAATCATTCAAAAGGGATAGTCCTTGCGACTGGAGTTTAAATAACTGCTTGGACATTTAGTGTGGAACTGATGGAAGCTGTTTCTGTAACTTCCTCTAACTCAGCACCCATTCCCCCTCACCTCTTTCTTCCTCTGATGCTAGCCAATTTGTGCACTCTCCCTCTTTACACACCAACATTGGTGTTTGTGAGTCATTTGTCAATGACTGATCGTATGGCTTTGGTTGCCTTCTTGTTCTTCTTTGTTTGATTGTGCCTGGACTCCTGCCCTTCCTTCAAAGGATCATCACAGTCATGTCTCTGTTGCCACCTGAACCTCCCCACTGGGCAAGTGACTGTTCAGTTGTCCTCGGCAGCCATGTACCCCGCTGTTTTACATCAACAATACCAGGGGATGCTGATCCCACTCAAAGCCTGGATGCTGAATACTGAATCTCACCTACCTGCTTCTGCAAGTCCAAAAGTGTTTGTAGACATTTGGTGAAGCTACAAACCTGAGTCAGTCATAGAGTCATAGAGTCATAGAGATGTACAGCATGGAAACAGACCCTTTGGTCCAACTCATCCACGCCAACCAGATATCCTAAATTAATCTCGTCCCATTTGCCAGCACTTGGTTCATATCCCTCTTAACCCTTCCTATTCATATACCCATCCAGATGCCTTTTAAAAGTTATAATTGTACCAGTCTCTATCACTTCCTCTGGCAGCTCATTCCATACACACACCACCCTTTACATAAAAAAGTAGCCCCTAACTTCCTATTAAATCTTTTCCCTCTCACATCAAACCTATGCCCTCTATTTCTAGACTCCCCCAACCCAGGGAAAAGACCTTGTCTATTAACCTACGACCCTCATGATTTTATAAATCTCGATAAGGTCATATCACCTCACACAGTGCACATTCTGTGTCAGTGAGAGTCTGTTATTTTAACTCAAGTAACTGTAAAATTATTATCCTCCACCTTTATAGACCTAAACTCAATGAACAAAGGTGCCCCCTTTCCATGTGCCCAGTTACTCCTGCTCTGCGGGCTTTCTCAGAGAGATGACATGATGCACCCTGGATAGTACCCACCTCATCTCAGTCATCCTGAAACTAACATCCGCATGAGTGCCCTTAAATATCTCACCATCCCACCCTAACAAGTTCTAACTCAATTTTTTAACAAGTTAATTATGAGGTGAGGTTCCTCTCCCTTCCTCCTCCTGACCTAATAGTAGCTGTTGGAACTGAGACTGGCACCTTGAAATTGATAAGTTACCGGACACCAACACTTAGGGATTCCCCTCCTGTGCACCCATCTCCAGTCATGGCATCAGACGTGGAGGAGTGCCCCAGAAAATGCAACCCGAACAACAAGATGGTTCTATATCATGCATCTTGGGCACTGCTCATAGATAGAAAAACTGGGTGCAGCTAAGGAACAATCTCAGAATCAGGAAGTGGTTATGAGCAGGCATCTAAGTGGCTCCATTGAGGTGACACAGCATGAGCCACATGAACTGGAAATGTTCAATCGAATAGATATTCTATTTTGTTTCAATGTAAGTGACATTGTTACTATAAGCTTATTGTCAGAGCAAGCCCATTATTCCACATCACACTGTAGCAAGTTTAAGCTTTTGTGCGGATGGAGATGCCAATGTAAAAGAATGGATGAGAAAAACCTAAACAAGAGCGTCATACGCCTGCAACAGTTCAGCACAGAAACAATTGTTCCAGCAGCAGACAATCAATAGGACTGATTGTATTGTGGTAATGTGTGTTGATTGGGCCAAAGTAATAGGTCAAGTGTTTTATGCTGCACAATAAGTTCACAACCTCAGCTGCACTGTCAAGTGAATTCCCACTGGTAAGGAGTTAAAATTGGAGAGAAAATCCATCACAATCCATCTCCGACATTTCCTAATGTGGTTGGATACAGATGTGGCAGTACAAAGGATTGAGAACAGGCTTGCCTGCTTCATGATTGGGAATGATACATCGGAAGAAAATAACTAATAATTGGATGGAAAGGAGCAATTGTCAAAATATGAAATAAGCACTTAAAAGGAAAATAAAAATTCGTTAATTAATGGAAAATCTGAAAACTCTTTGTTTTGCCGCAGATAGACTGAAAATAAGAGATCAGGAAAAGGGATACTGCAATTTTCAGGAGCATTTATGAGAAAACATTTCCCTGAGTTAGTCCTCTATCAAATATCTGAGAGAATACTGTATTCATTTTTTTCAGAATCCTATAATTTTAGAATTATGGATATTTTTAAAATAGTTAAAGAGAGTATTGGTAGAAACCACATTATTATTAAAACCTACAATCAGAAACATATTCAGAAATGGCATTTCCAGTACTGGCAATGAGAGAGAAGTAGTCAGAAAATTACAGCCCAGACAACAAAATTGATGGCTTAATAATTTATCTGAAAATATTTGTATGATTCACCTTGGTCGAATACCTTCACAAAGACCTTAACCAATATCCAGTCAATAGTTGAGCACTGTATGATGGGGAGATAAGGATAAAATGTCAAACAAAAAGGTGGAGTTGAAATAGAGAGGCAAAAAAATCAAATGTTCAGTGTTTTGGTATGATGAAGCCCAATCAACCACCTTTATTCAAAATAGACTGTGAGAAGGAAATTCCAAAGCTGTGCAGGGTTTTGTCTTGAAAAGTGTGGAGCACTGTAAAAAAATTAAATTAGGTGGGATAGCTTGAAGACTGATGCTTTGACTTCATTCTTTGTGCTCAGACTTGGGAGAAATCCTGTCTCTCAAACCCAACCTTTAAAAACAACCATTCACATTTCCCATTTTGGTGCTGCAGGTGGAAGACAGGCTGGATTAGGAGTCAGTTCCCAGCCAGTTCCCAGCTAGATGGAAATAAAAACCGTGGGGAACAGTGTAGAGAAGGCTGAACATCAAACGTTGTGACTGGGGAGGAATACTACTACCAACCCTCCTTCCTTGCTTGCTGAGAAGCTTCCCAGTAGTCAACAATAAAGGATGAACCATTAGTAAGTCTCAGCAAAACAGACTTCAATAAGAGGGTACTGTTTAGTATACAGGTTACATTAATTCTTAGACATTATAATTATTACTAGCAAGTGATAGGAAAGACACGTGATTCTATCAGGGAACCAGACCAGGCTCCGAATGCTATCCCCCACCAAATTGCCTTGAATTGTCCTGAGTTGCTTGACGCTCCTGCTGGTGTCTATATCAGATATAATAATGGATGGAGCTGCACCTTAGCTCAGATTGACTCAAACTTATCCATTACCTTAAAGAACAATGACCTTTTAAGGAAGGCAAACTGACACCTTAATGGTTTGACCCATGCATCTCTAGACCTGCAGCAATGTGGTTGACTCTTAACTGTCCTCTGAAATGACCAAACAGGCCACACTGTTTAAAAGCATTTGTGGGTGGGCCGCAAGTGCTGACCTTACTAGCAGCACCTACACCCCTAAGAGACTAAGGAAAGAAAGACCAAAATGACTGCTCCAGTCATGTCACTATTGTATGTGCAATACATTCCAGCTTTGCTGACAGGCATGTTAAGATATTATCTATATCCCAGTGTTTTTTTTCTCTCTCTCTCTTTTCTTTATGGTGCATCAGAGGCTGTACTTTCAGCAGCTGAGACATAAACCATGGTTTCACTCTGTGGCATCAAGGGATATGCAAATTTTGCCAGAAGACGATATTCCAGGAGGGTGCCATTTGGAAGTGGGCATTGTTAGGCGGTTTGTTGGACAATAGCAGATTTTCCAAGATGTAAAAATATCCATCTTTTTACACCCGAAACTTCAACTATTTTTTTATAGGTCAGGATCTGCAGCTTCTTAAATCTCGAGAAACAGGCAAGAGTTTCATGCGAGGCAATTTTATGAAACGACACCCCTGACACATTGACTCGCTCACTAAGATTACATATCGGTGATTTAAGTCTATGGTTCGACTATTTTTCATTCACTTAAACAGAAAATTGGGACGACACGCAGTCAAATTCCCAGTGTGCAGTTTTGGCAGGCATTTGCCTGGAGAGACATTCCCTACATTTATCCCGACAATCTTAAACTTTGCTAAATCTAAAAAGCTAAGAAGTAATATCCTTTAAATATGTTTTAGCCCTTATATTTGGCCTTTAGTAGCACACTAATGCAAATTCTGGAGTTGAAATTGTGCCTTGAAATATTAGTTATGATCCCATTGACCCGCACATGTGAAATTCCTTTCTCTGCTATTTTAACCAAGCCATTTATTATAATAGAGGAATGTCATGCAAGTACAGTAAGATCTAGATTTCTAATGCGGCACATCATTTCAATCCTCATGTTTCTTGTCAATGAATTGGACTGCACTCAAAAAATATCAACAACAGCTTATCCAGTTGGAAAAACCTGGAGCATCAAATTGCACTGAAAGAAAAGAAAAGAAAGTTGCAAAATATTCCAAGTCACTTCTCAGAGATAGAAATTGGTGAAGAACAATATAAAATCAAGAATTTGGGAAGGTAACCAAGGGCAAAGTAGAAGTTGTAGGATTAGGAATGTTTTAGAACAAAGGAAATGTAATTGTGGTGCTGAAGGAAAATGATCGAGCATGCAAAGCTAAGATACCCAAAGGGCTCAGTTGTTACACAATGACTTAAAGAACTAAGACTTAAAGATGCAAGAGATGAAGGTGTTTGCAGACCAACAGAGGGGGGACACTGTAAAAGGACCTACACAGTTAATGGTAGGTACCTGGGGGGAGGGGGGTCTTGTCAAACAGAGAGAACAAGGGGTTCAGGTACATAGTCCTTTGAAAGTTGCAGCACTGGTGGATAGAGCTGTTAAGAACACTTGCCTTCATTGCTCAGACCATTGAGTATAGGAGTTGATTTGTCATGCTGTGGTTGTACATGACATTGGTGAAGCCACTTTTGGACTATTGTGTACAGTTCTGATTTCCCAGCTATAAGAAGGATATTATTAAATTGGAGCGGGTTCAGAAAAGATTTACTATTATGTTACTGAGACTGGAGGGTTTAAGTATATGGAGATAGGTTATGAGTTTTTCACATGAGCAAAGGTGGTTGAGGGGTGACCTTACAGAGTTTTATAAAATCATGAGGGGAATAGATAAGGTGAATAACAAAAGGTTAGGGTAGAAAAGTTCAAGACTAAAAGGCATAATTTTAAGGTGGGAGGAGAAAGATTTAAAAGGGACTTGAGAGGAACTTCTTCTCATCGAGGGTGGTTCGTATGTGGAATGAAATGCCAGAGGAGGTGATAGCTGCAGGTACAGTTACAACATTTAACAAACTTTTGGACAGATACATGAAAAGGAAAGGTTTAGAGGGATATGCACCAAATGCAGGAAAATGGGATTAGTTTAATTTGGGAAAATTGGACGACATGGACAAGTTAGAACAAAAGGTCTCCTTCCATGCTATATGACTCTACAACTTGTAGAGAAAAATATAAATATCAAATTCATCACCTTAAAGAATTGGAAATCAAAGGAGTTCACAAGTATGGCAGTTGAAGAGGGGGCAGTTTAGAGTGGCTTTGGATAATGTTCTGAAGAGGCATGATCAAATTTTTTTATCAGATCATGTGGACTCTAAACGTGCAAAATTTTGATTAATTTTAAAGTGTCATCAGCTAGGGTGCCAAAGCATACTGAAACAGTGATGCAGAATAATTCAGTGAAGAAACAGGAGACACAAACATTTTCAGAAGGTAACCTAATTAGGAAATGGGGAAGGCCACCGTTCACCCTGTAAACCTTTTATATAGAATACATACACTGTTTACTGTCTCTGAATGGACAGTACTGAGTCATTGCAATGAAATTACTCTACAGGAACACAATTATCAGCCATTGTTCTAAGGCCTTTGACTACTAAATAACCATTAAATTGTGACTGATAATGTAAACATATATAAACTGTGCTCATTTGAACAACATTGGCTCCCCTCATGTATAACAAAAAACTCAACTTGAATATTGCAAGTCAATTCCGAGTGTTGTCATTTCACGTACTTTTATACAGATATGTGTCATGAACTTTTAAACAAAGGACTTCTGGGTAAGGAAAGGAGCTGGTAACAAAGCAACAAAGTTACACCTGCAGGGAGCAGGGACCTTGGATGGAATCATACAGTCCGCAGATCTTACTAAGAGTGTTCACGTGGCCCAGGTTATGGGCAGAAGAAGAGCATTAGATTTTTTTTAACTCAGTCAGAGAGAATTTGAGGCCTGGCTATTCAGAAATAGTCCATTGCTATCTCCACCTTTCCTCACAACTGCTTTCAGCAAGGTTTGTGAGCCAGAGGCCTACCATAAGTTGTCGTTAACACACTTGGAGAATTCTTGGAGAAGATTTGTTGGAGTCTACCCTGCCACCTCCGCCAGAGAGAAGTTTATCCAGCTGCAACTTTTCTAGGATGACACCGCAGTGCAGCCATGAGGATTGATTAGGTGAATTATTTTTCTAATATCCCAAATTGCAGAAAGAAAAGAGGAACATCAACTTGCTGAAACAATACCACAATGAGGCGGAATACATGGCCTGTCAGTTGGTAAGGATAGTGAAGGATGACAAAGATAACGAGGGTGAGGGAGAGTGCCAATTTCCGGCTCCTACTGTCCTGTTACCTAACATCAAATAAACAGGGAAATTAGGCACAATGCTCTCATATTTAGGTACAGAACAGTTAAACTTAAAGAATGAATGAGTTGAAATGTGATTCTTATCTTATTTTCCTTGTGTTTTGACACATTGTAATGAAATGCATCTATCAGCTACATTTCTTTTCTTTCAATGGTGGAGGAATAATGAAGAGATACAATCCAAATATTATTTTTTCAAGGACTATTTGAATGAATATATACATATGTGACAGTGAAGACCAATGAATAGGGATTGTGGGATACTTGGCATAACACCAAACCTACTAAATCTTGATAGAAACTTGTCTCTGAGACAGTGAGTCCTCAGTCAGGTTTTGTCAAGAGGTGATGAGAATCACATTAAAGATTTAAATATCATGAGATGTGTTTGGTGGTGGGGCGAAGAACAGACAGAGAGATACTTAATAAAGTAATGAAATCAGGGCAAAGTTGTGGAAGATCAGTGCATTAAATGCAAGGATTAGGATTTTGGAATTCATGGGTATGATTTAAGGTGCGGTAGGTAATAACTGTGAAGATAAAAATAGTTTGTTGCAATGGTCACTACTAAATATAGTTTGAGGTTGGCTTGAAGTCAAACAGAATGCCAAATTCAGGATCCCTCTGGATGAGCTACTAGGAAATGTAGGCAGGATTACTTTTATGGAACATCATTTTGCGTTCATAATAATCAAGATATTGTTGTGAGAACATTACAATGTTAGTCTCCATCATGTCTGAGGGAACCCATGAAGGATGTATGGAATAAAATGTGAGCTTTATGTATGTGTTCATGATTAGATTCTCTACAGTGTGGAAACAGGCCCTTCGGCCCAACAAGTCCACACCAACCCTCTGAAGAGTAACCCACCCAGACTCACTTTCCGTAACTAATGCACCTAACACGATGGGCAATTTAGAACAGCCGATTCACCTGACCGGCACATCTTTGGACTGTGGGAGGAAATCGGAGCACCCGGAGGAAACCCACGTGGATATGGGGAGAATGTGCAAACTCTACACAGACAGTCGCCCAAGGCTGGAATTGAACCTGGGTCCCCGGCACTGTGAGGCAGCAGGGCTAACCACTGAGCCACTGTGCCGCCCCAGTTGGTTTATATACCTGCAAGATTAGGGACCATTTAGTAAACTTAGGATGGGCCTTGGAAGAGAAAGTTACTTATGGTCAAATGAGTGAACATAACAAAGAAAAGCATTATTCTTGCTTTGTCCCATTTTACACCAAAATCATGCTGGGCTGGAATCTAACAGTTGAGAGTCTGTGCCCTATCTCTGGACATTTGGAAGCCTGTGGAAATTGTATGGAAGTAATAATGGAAATCTTGTATTCTCAAACAATTAAATTGGAGTATATTTGCAGAAGACTTGCTTTGAAATTCCTAATCTTGCATTAAAATTCTCCCATGGATTCGCCACACATTACCTATGTAACATAGCTTCCTTTGATCTTACAACTCTGTATTCCCTCCTCCAATTTTGGCCATTGACATTTTAAATTCCCTTTGCCTTATGAATTGTGGTCTTGGCTCATTTGTCCGGGCCCTAAGGTGTAGCATTCCCACCAAACTTCTCCACTCCTCTCTTTTTCTTCCTTGAAGACACTTCTTAAAATATATCTCTTTGACCAGTCTTGTGGTCATTCTCCTGGTATCTATTTACATGGTTCAGTGGTATATATAGTTTGATAATGCTCCTGTGAAGCTTCTTGGGGTACTTTATTATATTTAGGATGCTAATAGATACAGCATGTTATTGAAATGGTTGTGTAATTAACCGGGGATTCCTCTGCAACAATGAGATGGGTAACAAATGGTGGCCTTACCAAAGTACTCAAATCCCATATAAAAAGATTAAAAATGAGCAATTAGAAGCCTAAATTACAAAGGATGATAAAAGCTATTAATTGTTTTCTTTTGATGGCACTTTGATGAAAAGAATCGAAGACAGTTTTGCTGTAAAATGGGAAAGAGCAGCTGCATTGTCAAAACATCAGAACCAAAAGAATTAAGAAATATGAGCTTGGGTACTTCCTGTGTTGCAACAGCTACCAAAGCAAGGACAGAAATTGCACCAAATTAAACCTCAAGGCAAGTTCCCAGCCCTTTGTTTGCTTGTTTGGTTTTGCTCAGGTCTGGGAAGTATTTGAAACAGCAGTTATGACAGGAGAATGATGAAGTGTCCAGTATAATGGTGCACAGCTCCGGGTCACTGCATAGAAATGTGAGGGAAATGTGCTTTTGCTAATTACTTTCAGGTGCATACTGGAGCTGTCAGTGTTGGTATGAATAACGGCTTGGGCACTGCCAGCTAATATCAGCCTGTCAGGCCCCATATGAACCTATGCAGTTGTAAATAAAGTTTATCGTTCCCTCTGTTTTTGGAGCAGAATCATTTCATACCTTAACATCTTGCAGAACATCGCACCTTAACTCAAAAGGGAATATTTAGATATCGTGCAAAAAATATTCTAAGCAAACATGGATGTGCAAGTTTGATTTTGTTTTGCCACTTTGCCAGAGTGGGGAACCCAAAATCAGTTTTGTATTTTCCAGAGATTTAATGCTTCATGGGACTGAAATTCAGAACCATTTTAATCTGCCACTTCTTTACTCCCAATTAAGTCACTGCTGAATTATTTAAAACTTAGCTCTACTAGCATTAATCAAATACACAATTCAAAGACAGTCAATTAAAAAAAAGTGCCAAATGCAAAAAGCTCCTCAGAAATGGTGGCAACATGGACTATTGAAATGCTGCTGTGTCTCCTGTATTTATTCAGATTGTCTTTTTTTTAACCTCACATTCAATCTGCCTTGGAATCTGACTGGCATGTGGGTTCAGACAGTTCGGGTGTGTGGGGATGGTGGGGGCTGAAGGGATGAGGGGTTTAGCAATGGACATGCTTTATCTTTGAAATGAGGAATACAAGTGAAGAAATTGGCTTGCCAGTAAAGTCAGTGATTTATTGAAGTATTATTACTCTGAGCAGTAGTATACCATGTCAGACTTTTACTTAATAAAATAAACAAACAGCAAAACAATCCGAGTATGTGGTTTTACTGCTCATTTGTGTGAAGCCACATAAGTCTATGAAATGAAATATGTTCCCCCCGCCTTGTCCTCAGGAATAATGCAAAACCATAGTAATGCACTCAATCATGACCTCAGAAGGCTCACCCCCCCCCCCCCCTCCATTGAAGCCGATATGACATTTATTTCCAACACTCATCTCTCTTTGATAAACTGAGGGCGATAAATTAAGTTGCATATTTACAAATTCAGGTCAGTTTACAAGTGCTGAGCTCTGTCCATTAGGATTTGAATTGAGTTGCTGAGTATCACTTCACAGTGAATATGTGGCCTTCAGGAATGGGACTCACTGTTGGGAGCTGTCACTAACTCTGTTTGTTCATCAGAGAAATATACTGGAGTCACAGAGCTACGCCTCACTGAGGGATCATGTTTCCCCACTCATCTCTTACAGATTGAGAAAGATGCTTGGGACTGACAGAAATCAGTTTCACTGTAAGACTGACTCTTGATTACTAAAGTATTAAGGACCATCAGCATCTATTTGTTATGCTGCTTTTAAATGGATACTGTTAACATTAGTGTCAAGTTAAGCAATGGTGCCTCACTTGTGATAAAATGATTGGAACTGCCCAACAATAAAGCTGGCACAATTTCTAGCTTTTTTCAAATCCAATGGATCCATAGGTTCATTGGAGCACCAATAACTTACAATTTATTAACAAATTAAACATGCCAAGCCACATTACAGAGTAATAATAAGAGGAATAGATATAAACTGAAGCAATAGATGTTGGAGAAAGTGACTGAAGGTCAAATCATAAAGGTGGGTTTTGGAGAGATTTTTAAATGATCACATTGAGTTAGAGAGTTGGAAGAGATTAAGATAGTGGCAGATGAGGACTGCACTCCAATGTATTAAAGTTAATTTTGATGTGGAATATCATCAAGACAGCGCATACACAAGGCTAGATCTTATCAAGGATTCTAATCTATGTGCCTTGATGTTAAATAGGCATGGTTGTGGTGGTATTTAATTCACCAGTACTTTCAAAATGCCTTCTAATCCAAGTTGACAGTGGATGCGAGCCCCATTTAGGACATATTTTAGGTGCCCTTTGTCCTGTACCAGCAGAAGCTATTATTTGTCCTGAGCAAAGAATGGACAAGAAGTTCTCCCTGAAGTACCATCCAACATTTATCCTTTGTCAATATTTACCTTACTGCTGTTCATGGGAGATAACTGTGTGCAAATTGGTTTTACTACATAACAACTGCAGTTTATTCCAAATTAGTCAATTAGCTATAAAATGCTTCAGAGCACCCTGAGCTTGGAAAATGGATTAAATTAACATAAAAACAAGCTGCAGCTTTCTTTAGTTTTGTTGATGATCAATTTAGGTGCGTTGCTACAACTGAGCAGCAAGCATGTGAACACACACAGAACCATTTTTTAAGTTGCTACCTCAATGTTAATAGATACAGTCATAAGTCGCATGACACCAGGTTATAGTTAGTGAGTTTTGAGAAGATACGTGGCTCAGATTGAGGTTCTGGATGTAGGTTTGCTCGCTGAGCTGTAAGGTTCATTTTCAGATGTTTCGTCACCATACTAGATGATATCTTCAGTGACCCTCTGGATAAAGAACTGGTGGTGTAGCCTGCTTTCTATTTATATGTTTGGGTTTCCTTGGGTTGGTGATGTCATTTCCTGTGGTAACATAATTTCCTATGGTTATGTCTTTGCCTGTTCTTTTTTCCAGGGGGTGGTAAGTGGGATCCAAGTTAATTGTTTGTTAATAGAGTTCCGGTTGGAATGCCATTCTTCTAGGAATTCTCATGTGGGCTCTGTTTGGCTTGTCCAGGGATGAATGTATTGTCCCAGTTGAAGTGGTATCCTTCCTTATCCTTATGTAAGGATACTAGTGAGCATGGGTCAATGTCTTTTTGTGGCTAGTTGATGTTCATGTATCCTGGTGGCTAGTTTTCTGCCTGTTTGTACAATGTAGTGTTTGTTACAGTTCTTGCAAGGTATTTTGTAAATGATATTAGTTTTGCTTGTTGTCTGTATAAGTTCTTTCAAGTTTATTTACTGCTGCTTTTATGTGTTGGTGGGTTTGTGGGCTACCATGATGCCAAGGGGTCTGAGTAGTCTGGCAACCATTTCTGAGATGTCTTTGATGTAGGGGAGAGTGGCTAGAGTTTCACAAAAGAAGAGGAAAGCAGCAACAAACTGCCATTCCTAGATGTCACAGTACAGCAAACAGCCTATGGGGAACTTCAAACCAGCATCTATAAGAAACCAGCACATACTGACCAAACACTGAACTACAGAAGCAATCATCTCAGCACCTACAAACAAAGTTGCATCAGAACATTATTTCAATGAGCCACCACACACTACAACACAGAGGAACTACGCAGAGCAGAGGAAAATCATCTATACAGTATATTCAAAAAGAACGGGCACCCAATGAACACAGCCCACCTATTTCACAGCAACAAACCCAAACAAGCAGACAAAACGTGTCAGGTAATCCTAGCTGAGAATTCCTAGAAGCATGACCTTCCAATCAGAATTCCATCAACAAACACATTAACTTGGATCCCATTTACCACCCTCTGAGAAAAAGAACAGGAAATGACATCACCACAGGAAATCACCAATCCAAGGAAATCCAACCATATAAATGGAAAGTGGGCTACACCATCAGTGCATCATCTGGAGGCTCACTGAAGATGCTACCTAGTATGGTGATGAAACAACTGAAAACGAGTTTCCAGCTCAGCGAGCAAACCTACATCCAGAATCAGGATATAGTCCAACGGATTTAGTTGAAATCACAAGCTTTTGGAGTACTGCTCCTTGCCATATCCTGATAAAGGAGCAGTGGTCTGAAAGCTTGTGATATCAAATAAACCTGTCAGACGATAACCCGGTGTCGTATGACTTCTGACTTTGTCCACATGAGTCCAACACTAGCATCTCCACTTTATGAATCCAAACTTAGAAAAGATGACTGATGGGTGACAAACCAGCAGCCCAAAATAATACTCCAAGGACATGGGTTCAAATTCCACCACCACTGATGCTGACGTTTAAAATTAATTAAGAAAGATGTGGAAATAAAAGCTGGTCTAATGATAATCATGAAACATTGTTTTTATTGTTTGGATCATTAACATCCTTGCAGGAAGAGAATTTGAATTTGAATTGAATTTGAATTTATCGTCACATGTGCCGAGGCCCAGTGAAAAGCTTTGTCTTGTGAGTAATACAGGCAGATCACAGAGTTAAATAGCATAGATAAGTAAATAGTAGGTAAACAACGGCAAAAACAAAAGGCAAATGCTAAGAGTTTGTGAGTCCATTCAGTAGGGTAGAAACTGTTACAAAACTGGCTGGTGCATGTGTTCAGACTTCAGTACCTTCTTCCTGATGGTAGAGGTTGTAGAAAAGCATTGCCATGTTGGGATAGATCTTTTAGAATGTGGGCGGCCTTTCCTTGACAGTGGGCCTGATAGATGGATTCTATAGAAGGGAGGTTGGCCTTTGTGATTGTCTGGGCCAAGTTCACCACTCTCTGTAACTGTCAGCCTTACATGTGACCCCACATCTACAGCAATATTAACTGATTGCACCAATTCTCAGCATCATTTGTAATTCTTCATTTGGTCTGTGTCCATATGCAGCAAGACCCTAATAGCATTCAGGCATGAACTGAGAAGTAGCAAGTAATATACACGCCACACAACTGCCAGACAATGACCATCACTAACAAGGGCAAATCTATCCTAGTCCATGACAATCAATAGCATTATCATCGATGAATTCCCCCCCATTATCAGCATCCTGGGGGTTACCATTGACAAGAAACTAAACTGGAACCAACCATATACTTATGGATAGGAGCAAAGTACTGCAGATGCTGGAATCTGCACTGAATACAAAACACACTGGAGATCACAGTGGGTCAGGCAACATCCACGGAGAGAAAAAAAGCTGAAGTTTGAGTCTAGATGACTCTTCATCAGAACTCCATGAAGAGTTATCTAGACGCAAACTTTAGCTTTTTTTCTCTCCGTGGATGTTGCCTGACCCACTATGATCTCCAGTGTGTTTTGTATTCAGTGCAGATTCCAGCATCTGCAGTACTCTGCTCCTATCCATAAGTATAGATGACTCTTCATCAGAACTCCATGAAGAGTTATCTAGACTTGAAATATTGGTTTGCTTTCTCTCCATGGATGCTGCCTGACCCACTGTGATCTCCCGCATTTTTTGTTTTTAGTTTGTGCATTTACTGAGGCTGCAAATACATGTCAGAGGTTAAAGCTTCTATGGTGAATAACTGTCTCTTGACTCATTAAGGTTAATCCACCATCTTCAAGACACAAGAGAGGAATGTGATGGAATACTCTCCAGTGGCCTGGGTGAGTGCAGCTCAAAGAGCACACAAGGAACTCATTATTATACATCACAAAGTCGCCTGTTTGATTGTCACCCCATCCATCACCTTCAACACTAACTTCAGCAGTTGTGGACAAGGCAGCAGCACATACCACATAAAGATACACAAATAACAACTGATCAAGCCTCCTTTAACAGCACCTTCCAAACCCAGGACCTCTGTCACCTCAGAGAACAAGGGCAGCAGAAGCATGGGAACAATGCTACCTGGAAGTTCTCCTCCTAACAATACAATATCCTGACTTGGAAATATATCATCATTCAAATATGGTAGCTAGCTTAACATCATAGAACTACCTCCATGGCAGCAGCAGGGGTGTTCCTAAACCACATAAGAATGTAAGATCAGAAGAAATTGGAAAAGGAGTAGGCTGTTTGGCCCCTCAAGTCTGCTCTACCATTCAATAGGATCATGGTGGATCCAATACCTCTGACATGGACTGGAGGATTGAAAGAAGGCAGCTCACTACCATCTTCTGAAGGGCATTTAAAAATTGGCAATGAATACTGGACGATGGAATAACATTTTAAAATTGGGTTGCTCTTTAAAGAGATGGACACAGACATGCTGCACTCAATGAGTTCTTCCTGTGCTGTGGAGCAAGTGAAGACTGCAGATGCTGGAGATCAGAGTAGAGACAGTGGTGCTGGAAAAGCACAGCAGGTCAGGCAGCATCCGAGGAGCAGGAGAGTCAACATTTTGGTAAGAGCCTGCTGTGTCATTCCCGGATGTTAAGGCAATAAAAGTGATAGCAGTCAGAGGACCCTGAATGAGCTCCTGATCATAATGCCAAAAATTCTGCTTATTGCCTCAAGATGGGGTTCTTGTAAATACTTAAACACAGGTCCTGGAGTAAGGTCCTAGGGGGTGTTGCTGAACAAAGAAACCTTGGAGTGCAGGTTCATAGCTTCTTGAAAGTGGAGTCACAGGTAGATAAGATAGTGAAGAAGTTGTATTGTATGCTTTCCTTTATTGGTCAGAGTATTGAGTACAGGAGATGGGAGGTCATGTTGTGGCTGGACAGAACATTGGTTGGAATATTTTGAGCAATTCTGGTCTCCTTCCTATCGGAAAGATGTTGTGAAACTTGAAGGGGTTCAGAAAAGATTTACAAGGATGTTGCCAGGGTTGGAGGATTTGAGCTATAGGCAGAGGTTGAAGTGTTGGAGGCTGAGGGGTGACCTTATCGAGGTTTATAAAATCATGAAGAGCATGGATAGGATAAATAGACAAAGTCTTTTTCCTAGGGTGGGAGAGTCCAGAACTTGAGGTCATAGGTTTAGAATAAGAAGGGAAAGATATAAAAGAGACCTAAGGGGCAACCTTTTCACATTTATGAAATGAGCTGCCAGAGGAAGTGGTGAAGGCTGTACAATTGCAACATTTAAAAGGCATCTGGATGATACCTTTTAATATGAATAGGAAGGGTTTGGAGGGATATGGGCCAGCTATTGGCAGGTGGGACTAGATTTGATTGAGATATCTGGTCGGCATGGATGAGTTGGACTTAAGGGTCTGTTTCCTTGCTGCACTCTATGACTCTATTACTGTTCTGTTTAGTTCTTTTCATAAGTTTTGCCACCAACTAAAATAATGTATTAACAATCACAGATCAAGAGATCAATTTCTGAAAACTTCAATAGTGAAATCACGAAACAATCCCAAAATGGGGTGCATGCTTGGAATTAAATCAGGACACATCAAAGAAATGATGAATCTAAATTTTGGAAGTCTGAAACTGAAATGTGCAGCAGCATCTCAAAACGTGAAGATTAATCTTTCGAATTAAACAATGAATGGGGTACTCAAATGGAATAATAGTTGTGAATCTGAGACTCCCGAATTGATATGTGCAATAAAATATGACACTATAAGTTATGGATCCATGATGAATCATACAAGTGTATCTGAATCGCCACTAGCAGTAGCCAAGTTCTATCATCAATCCTGAAAACAACAGTTTTTCACACAACTTAAATCTCAAAATAATTCTGTAATCAGGATATTGTCATTAGTTCTACAATTTAACTGCCTCTACTGTGTGGAAGTGCAAAATTCAACTCTATCATGTTAATAATAGATTGAATTTAATCAGACACAATTAATGGCAGTACTATATTGTTTGACTCTTACTCCCCTCCCCAAGTGGGATTCAAATAGTTAAACTGAGGTTTGAAGGTGCCATGTTCTTTACTATAAAGGATGTTAGTAAACCAATTTGAATTCAGAACAATCCAGCCATTCTTGTGGTATTTTACCCTTCATGCTAGCCAACCGACTACCAGATTTATTGAATTCAATTTCAAAATTTGAATTTATGATCTTCGGGTTCCTTGTAATGTACTACAACCATCGCACTAGACTACTTTTGTCCAACTTAATATTTTCTTGTCCTGTGAATATTGGAGTGGACACACTCATGATCTCATTATTGAGGTGCTCTACTTGGCATTATTACAATGGTTATCTCATTGAGAAGCTTGACAATGTATAAAACACTCACCTATCTCATAAAAGAGCCATGTCACAATGAAGGTATTAACAATCAAACTGAGAACTTATTTTCATGAAAACATGGCAAAGAGGAAAAGCAATTGCAACAGATAGTAAATGTTCCCTCCACAAAAGGTAAAATGATTGCAAATGGTTGTAGAATAGACATTAATGATAACTGTTAATAGCAGAATGTAGGTCAGTCTCATGTAGTAACAGTAAACTCATTTGGATACGAGGCTGAGGTAGAGGGATGGGGAGAGTGTTTAATCAAAATGAAGGACAGAGTTGAAGGATTGAAGTTGTTCAATGCGATATTGAGCTGTACAATACCAAAAGTGGAAGATGAGGGCTTTGACCCTCCAGCTTGTGTTGAACTTCACTGGAACCTGGCATCAGGCTTAGAACAAAAATGTCATTACGAGAAATTGCTCCGGTGTTGCTCCAGGGTCATGGCGCGGGACAGGACATGGTTGAGGGCGTCAGGCATGTGATTATCTTATGAGGAAAGGTCAGAGAGACAGGCCTGTGTCCTTTGGAGTTTAGAGGAATGAGGGGTGATTGTATTGAAACATAATAAAGCCTGAAGGGGATTTGACAGGATGGATGCTGAGAGGATGTTCAATTTTAAGGCAAGTCTAGCACATGGAGTCACTGTTTCAAAACAAAGCGTCTCCCATTTAAGGTTGAGATCAGCAAGATTTCTTTTCTCGTTCTCACTATCTGTGAATCATTGGAATTCCCTTCCTTTGAGAGTGTTGGAGGCAAGGCCAATGAATATTTTTAAGGCAAAGGTTGATATATTCTTGACAATCGAGGGAGACAAAAGCTACAGGTGGTATGCGGGAATGTAGATTTGAGGCTAAATTGAATCAGCCATGAATGTATTGAAGTGATTGAATAGCTTACTCCTGCTCTTAACGTTTCTGTTTAGATATATGCCCACATACCAAAGTTCTGTCCTCCATGACTTTAACTACAAGAGCATTCCCATGTCGATCACTCTTTATGTCAAGGAAACCATCCTGACGTTAAATTTAAAAGTTTGCTTCATGAATTACTCATTCAATTTAAGTTAAAGTAATAGAAAGAACATAAGAAATAGGAGCTGGAGTCTGCTGTTTAGTCGACAAGTCTGCTCTACCAGTCAATACGATCATGGCCTCAACTCTTATTTTGTGCCAGCACA